>NC_057797.1:407777330-407935822 GCF_018294505.1 Triticum aestivum | reverse complement strand
GATCGCGGGCCCGCGCGGTGGAGACGGCGACGGGGGCGACGTGGCAAGCCACGATTGGCTACGGGCGCGGGCGGACATGTCCAGTGGGGCACAGACATGTCCGGCGGGTGGAGGAGGAAGAAGCTAGGGTTAGGGCTGCGGGATTTTGAGGGAGATGCACATATTTATAGGTAGAGGGAGCTAGGAGTGTCCAAATGGGGTGCGGTTTTCGCCCACACGATCGTGATCGAACGGCGGAGAGCATGGAGTGGAGTTAGATGGGCTAGGTGGGCTTTGTGAAGGGGTGATGGTCTGCAAAGAGAGAGGGGTTTCGGTTAACCATCGGGGCATCAAACAACCTCCAAATGGAGCGAAATTTGATGGGCGGTCTACCGGTGATATACCAAGGCCACTTGGCAAATCTCGGCCCATTCCGAGAACGTTTTCCGATGGCTCACAAAACCAAGGACTGAGAGGTGCAACGGGCGCGTGTGAGAGTGTCTGTGCTTAGAACGGACAACGGAGAGAACCTGGGGAACCCGAACGGATGTAAGTTTTGAAAAACATACAGAAGAAATGCAGATGATGACATGGTAAATTGCAACACGCAAGCAAATGACTTGGCAACGACGGCAAATAACTGGAGGACACCTGGCGCATTGGATCCGAGGCGTTACAGCCCAGTCTGAACACCAGTCACCACCACGCCCCACTCCTCCTCACCTTATCTCTCATCTTTCTCCCTCCATTTTTATATACAAGGGGCCACTATCAAAATTACAATTTGCAGATATACAAGGCCACTAACACTAATCGATGCAATATTAATGGTGTTTGCCTCGTGGTACTAGCAAAGGAGGACATTAATTATCCCTTGCATGCATGTGGGAGTTTCTAAAAAAAATGCATCTTGATGTTCCGTGCAATGCACGGACATCTTGCTAGTCCATGAAAACAACACATGGCAAAATTCCACGGTGAATGAGGGATTCGAATCTGTTGGGAGGGGCTATTTGGATCTTGACCGGGGTAGCCAAAATATTGGCGACCCTTTTGTCCACCGGTGCATTTGCCACCAATGAACGAGGAATGGCTCGGGTGCTCATCCATCCTCTAGCGCGCACGTTGGAGACGAGCTCGCACGAGCTGTGTTTTTTTTGTCCCACAACACCGCCCGAGCCGCCTGCAGACCAACCGGCGACCCGCAAATTATGCCATCCAACCATAGCCGCACACATTATGATAGCAACTCAACCAACCGGACGAAATTCACGCAAACATGTAGACAAACGGATATTTCATATAACAACGACGGAAATCATATAAAATACCGGATTTTCATACAAACATGACGGATTTCATTACATTCAAATGAACTACGCGGTGCTAGTTCTAGACAGCACAGGTATATAATACCTGGCCTAAATGGTCGCCCGCCGATCGATTTGTGTTCCTCATGTCCGGCAGCACGATCACCGGACTGCCGGGAGCCCCGGAGGTATATGCTTCAGCGCAAAGGACAGCTCGCTTTCCCACTGCCCAACTGATATCACTGGCTGATGCTGAAGATGATGGTGGCCGGCACCGGTTCGAGTTCATCAACGACCACTACTTCTCCATGGCCGGCACCGGCTCGAGTTCATCCTAACATTCCCCTCTTCCATGGAGCCCATGCGGGGTCGACGAAGGTCCTCGCAGCAAAAGGATCCGGCAAGACACCTGCTGTGTACGCCAGCGTCGCCTCCGCAGTGGCCTTCATGGGACTGTGTTCTACTTCTCCTCGATGATGGAGGCGGACGCGGAGGCGGCGGCCATCGACTCGTCACTCTCTGCACACCTGACTTCTGTCGCTGCTTGCATGGCGCGGCCGCTGGCATGGGAGTCTCGGCCACAGAAACGGGAGACGCGGTACGAGGCGGCAGCGTGGACGGCAGCAACGACGCCCGTGCGCCGCTCCTCATCGAGTTGGCCTGGAGCGGAGAGTTGCTGAACCGCGCCCAGCTTGGGGCGGCAACTGGCTTCGTCTGGCGAAGGGAGGGAGGTGGATCAGCAAGCTGCATAGCTCGTATCCGGCGGGCTACCCAGCCGGCTTGGATGCGGAATAACTACTCTTCGTAAGCCATTGTATGAGTGGACAAAATGGTGAAGGAGGAGATAGGGGAGTGGCGGAGGTGTGCGATTCTTGGCCGGCGTTTGGCCTCGTTTAAATAGGAGATTAAATAGATGGCGGACGGGAGGAGCTCGGCTAGCGTTGCGTTTAATGCCGGCCCGCTCATGAACGGACGTGTGTCCAGAGTGGGTTCCTCGGCTTCCACACGGACGGGTTTCATGGAGGCGTTTGAATGCGGGAAGGAGGCGTGTTCAGTCGGACGTGTAGCGAGTGGCGCCCTCGACTCTGACCTAGGACACCGCGTCATTCTTCCACTGACGTGTGGGCTCTTTCGGTACATGGCCTGCATGTCAGTGACCCAACGCAGGCAGCGCACACTAGAGGAACCTTTGTTGGGCCAAGGCGGTCAGAAGCAGGCATTTCATAAACCGATGATTGTTCATTGAGTGTGACGTCATCTTTTTCATGTATATAAGCCTAGTATGTTGATATCCCGTTCGATACGTTGTGATTCATAAAGACCGCTACAAACATCAATGTTCTGCTTATCACAGATAAGATTGATTAATACCCGCAACAATCCATGTCCTTAACAAAGGGTGCATGCACGTGTGTCTTGCGTCATGTGCTGTGTGCATGCAGGCGTGTCAGTGTTGCGTGCGTGCAAGGGTACGTTTCAGTGTTGCATGCATGGGTGCGTACATGCGTGTGTTCGTGAGTGCATGTGTACGTGTCAGTGTTGCACGCTAGCATGTGTGCGTGTGTATGTTATGTGTACGTGTCAGTGTTGCAAGCCTGCATGGGTACGTGTCTTGCGTGTGTGCATGTGTACGTGCGGGGTGAGGCTACACGTCAGTCGACTGACTTTTTAATCTTTGGTCATTAGATTTTCCAGCCGTTGGATACGGAATCAAGGGCCTCCAGTTTATCATCAAACTCCACCCCTCTGAGCCACCAGCCACCACCGGCCGAACCGCCGGCCCCCGCCGCCTGCAGCCGGCCCGTGCCGCTACGCTGCCCCGCCCTCCTCGAAACCACTCCCCACCGCCGGACCGCTGCCGCACCGGCCATCCCTCTAGGCCCCCTCGCGCCGAGCTTTTTCTCCGGCGATCCCCACCCCACCGCCCAATCAACGCCCCCAACCGCCGGCGACTGCCAACCAGAGGTCTCACGACTTCGAATACCCACCGACCACTAATTTATTACCATTTCTGTCCTTCATATACGCGCTAACGGGTGGGCCCTATGATAATGTGTGCTGCTGAATGTGGACCGTTTGACTGGTCAATTGATCATGTTATCAACAAATTATGGAGCTGTATACTGAGCCAGTGACCGTATGATGACCCTAAAATGTACTCCTATTTTATTAACACAGTACAGACTCAAACTACCATTTTCTTTCTTTCATATACGGGCTGACAGGTGGGCCCCATGGTTACCCGCCCCGATGGTGCAACACTAGTTGCGCCGCGTGGAACGTTTGAGTGGTCAATTGATTATGTCATCAACAAAATACGGAGTTGTGCGGGTGAGCCAGTGACCGTATAATCATGACATGTATTGTGACGCCCCCGATTCAATTGTACACTAATCATACACGCAAATGTGTATGATCAAGATCAGGGACTCACGAGAAGATATCACAACACAACTCTAGACACAAATAAAATAATACAAGCTTTATATTACAAGCCAGGGGCCTCGAGGGCTCGAATACAAGCTCGATACACAAGAGTCAGCGAAAGCAACAATATCTGAGTACAGACATAAGTTAAACAAGTTTTGCCTTAAGAAGGCTAGCACAAAAGCAACACGATCGAAAAGGCAAGGCCTCCCGCCTGGGACCTCCTAACTACTCCTGGTCTTCGGCGGCCTCCATGTAGTAGTATCCGTCGGCGGTGGCATCTGGCTCCAAGGATCCACCATCTAGTTGCATCAACCGGAAAGAAGAAAGAAGGGGGAAAAGGGGTAGCAAAGCAACCGTGAGTACTCATCCAAAGTACTCGCAAGCATCAGATCTATACTAAGTATGCATTTGTATCAAATGGAAGGGTTGTATCCGTGGACTGAACTGCAGAATGCCAGAATAGAGGGGGAAAGCCTAGCCTATCGAAGACTAGCATCTTCACGCAGCTCCGAGCATCTTGCAACATGTAGAAGAGTAAAGAATAGCAGTTTATAATTGACAAGCATGTTGTACATAAATGCCCAGAGATCCTTCCTCGACTCCCTGCGAGAAAGCAATCCTAGAGCCACATATTCAAGTATCCATTTGTAGTTGTATAAGATCAGGATATAAGTCTGAACGTCCGTTACCGTGGACACGGCTATTAATAGATAATCTTCCCTGCAGGGGTGCACCACGTTTTCCAACACGCTTGATCACTCTGGTCGGACACACCTTTCTGGGGTCAATAACCGGCCTCGGAAGATCAACACGTCGCAGCCCGACCTAGGCTCAGCAGAGAGGTCCCCGCCGGTCTACCTCCTAAGCACTCCGGGGTCTGGGCCCATCGCCCGTTGCACTCCGAGTTGTTGCGAGCAGGGCGGACCAGGCTCCACCACTACAGGATGGTGCCGGCCCAGCCGTGCCGCACTGCTGAACTGGACGTCTGACAAAGCTTCGGCTGATACCGCGACGTCGAGGCCCATAACTATTCTCACGTGGTGGTTGGTGCGTAAAGGCCAGAGGCCAACTCAGAACAAATACCCAAACCATAGTGTATTATTAGCTTGCGGAGATGAGCAGAGACTCACGATCAAAAGTGACCCCGTCGCCCCGTCTCGTGGACTTACGACAAGGGCCTAGAATGCCCGGCCGTGCCACGTAACCATCTTGCGGGTGCTCTCCGGGCCCGCCCGACTTCCACCAAGGTCTCAAGTAAAGTCATTGTAACCGTGTGTCCAGACATCAAGGGGAAAACCCGAGGAATCACCCCCGGTGGATTCCACTCAATGTAATCATCAAGGTGAACGTAAGAGGGACCACCCTCGAGGTTCACTCTTGAGGTGTTGAACGACAGAGCCGTATCGGGAATGGCGAAAGAGGAAATCACCCTCGATGACCATGACTGAATAGCTACACTACAGAATTATCATCAGGAGTGCATTATGAGGGATCACCCTCGGCACTCGATAGTATCTCTGCAGAGTCGAGCAACAAAAGGGGTGTGATGTGATGTGAGGTGTCGGGCTCTGGTCGTCGATCACGTCGATCGAGGCGTCGATGATGAAGCAGGGGCAACAAGGACAAGGTGGGGGTCACTGATGGATCACTAACCAACCTATACTAAGCAGTTCAGGATAAGCAGGTAGGTAACAATAAGCAGGTACAAAAGCAGGCTATGCATCAGAATAGCAGAGAACAATAACAGTAGCAAAATCTAATGCAAGCATGAGAGTATAGAATGGGCGATATCAGGATGATCAAAGGGGGGGCTTGCCTGGTTGCTCAGACAAGAAGGAGGATCGTCGTCCACGTAGTCGATCACAGGGGCATCGGCAGCAGTCTCGAGGTCTACCGGAGAGAAGAGGGGGAAGAAACAGTAAATACACGCAATCATATGCATAAAAAGACAATAAGTGGGGCTAGAGGTGTTCTAACGCGGCGCTTGACGATACTGGCGAAGGGGGAAACATCTGGGATAGTTTTCCAGGTTCCGGACGTCTACTAGAGAGATGAACCGGAGGGAAAAAGTTCAATGTTTGCTATGCCAGGGACGTGTGGCGGGCGAACGGACCGCGCGTTCAGATTCGTCTCGTCGTTCTGAGCAACTTTCATGTACAAAGTTTTACGATCCGAGCTACGGTTAATTTCCTATGATTTTCTAAAGTTTTAAATTTATTCTGAAATTATTTTTACAGAATACACATTTGTCACCTAGCTCTACACTAGCCTGAGTGTATGACCAAAGGGGCCCAGGAGTGGTCCAGTCAGCAGAGTTGACCCAGTCAACAACCCAGTCAGAGCTGACCGGTCAAAGTGAACAGTGTCAGCGGGACCCAGCTGTCATAGACAGTAGCTAAAATTATTTTGGTTATTTATTTTAATTTCCAGGGGACCCGCATGTCATCTGTACGCATACTAATCTAAACACTAATTAACATCTAGTCTAAACAGGGGGTAGCTCCAGCGGCCATGGCCCAATCCAACCATTGGTGTTCTTGGGCACACACGCACGGGTGTGCATGGCGGCCACGGCCAACAGCGGCAAGAGCATGCAATCATGGGCAGCAGCAGCAACGTAGAGAGCAGCAGGCAAAAGCAAGTAGCAGCGGCAGCCAGCGGCGGGAGCAGCAGCACAGCAAGCCGCCGCGGAAGCAGAAGCAACAACAGCGAGGAGAGAACAATAGGGCGAGCAGTGGGGCAGCAACAGTTGGGCGCACTAGCGCGCGTGCGTAAGCACGTCTGGGCATGCTAGGCGCGGCCAGGAGCAGCAGTAGTACACGGGCGCGCGCAGACGTGGAGCTCTAGTGGCCATGGCGGACGGAGCTCATGGGGCGGTCACTACATCGACGGGAACTAGGGGAAAGGCGGGGGGGTCGGCGCTGCTCACCGCGGGAGGGCTGATGGCGAGCTCGTACGGGGCCGGGGACGACTGGATGCGACGACTTGGGGCGGCGGGATGGTGGAGGCCGAGGCGGAGGGAGCCGCCCGATCCGGCGAAGGGGAGCTCCCGGGCTCGAACCGAAGGGGGAACCGACGCATACGACGACAGCCGGCCTCCTGGACGCCTCCAGGCGGCGCGGGGCGGCTGGTGGCCGGGGAATCGACGCGGAGACGGCGACGATGGCGCCCGGCCGTTTTCGGCAAGATGGAGCGAGCGAGAGGAGGGAGATGGCGGGCAAGTGGGCGAGTGGGTGCGGCAGTAGGTGGGAGGAGACCGAGGCGCCGGAGGGACGCCCTTATCCCCTCACGCGTTGTTGCCGGCAACGGGGTCCGGCGGGATCACGCGCCCGCTCGGTTGGCTTCCCCTGTAGCGAGGTTGAAGGCGACCGAGGGGGGAGCTGGGCCAGCTGGTCCATGTGGGCCGAGGCCCAATGGGACAGTGGGCTTCCCCCCCTTTTTTTGGTATTTTCTTTTCCCTTTTTTTAAAAGAAACTTTCCTGTTTTCTTTATTTTAAGGCAGTTAAACATTTTATAAAAATGTTGGCTCCTGACTAATATTATTCAAAGATTAAATGCAACAACTTGAACATTTTAGTTTTCATGTTTGACAAAAAAAACAAAGTTTGAATTTGAACTTTGTTTTGAATTTGAATTGTGACATGGATCAAATGAGGATTAGCAAAAGTAATGTGATGACATGGCACCATTAAATTGGGATTACTATAGCTTAATTATCCGGGCATCACATGTATTTGTTTAACACGATACAGGCGCAAGGGCTCATATATACGCGCAAGCACTCACTGCTATAAGCGCACACAAGCGGACCCTACCCTATGAGCACCTTCGAGAGAGTGGGCCAGCATATATGATCTTGAGATTTTACGAAGTCACCATAGGTGCCTCGTAGTCGAGTGGAACGTCTCCTCCCACTCAACGCGCATCGCTGGAAAATACTGAAATTAACACAAGATAAATGCGAGCACCGGGACTTTAACCTTGGTGGGCTCGAGAAACCACGGTCCTCCTAACCATCCAACCACATGTTGGTTAGCACGCCAAAATGTATGTGGTGACCGTGATGAGCTTATTCTGAAGTCCAGTGACCATATCATGCTTTCTCTTCAAATACAATGACCGTAAGTGTCGCCAACAAAATACGAAGCACGCATCAAATGCAAAGTCCGTCAGTGTCATCAACAAAATATGGAGACGTACCGTGAGCTAGATACTGTTGTACTATTGTATATGCTTATTTTCTTAGTGGCCGATTGCGTGTGTGGTGTGGTGGGCACATCATTTCTAGTTGTGGTGGGTCAACAGGAAGACTCATGGGTCGGTTCCATCCTGCGCCACATATAGGTTGGACCGAGACGTGTTATACGAAGACCCATGTGGAGGACTCGGCGTACAACACGAAGCTACCAGAGTCGCGGAGGACTCTATCCCCACTGGTGATAAGCCGACTATATATGATTTGTAACCCTAGGCCCCCAGTAAGTTACAGAACCTTGGGGGCTAGTTCGTCGATAGTATACACACACGCACAATGTCTGGTATTCACGTGTACTTTTTACACACCCCTATCACTAATATACAGTACCAGGAGTAGGCTCTTTCTTCAACTGCAAGGGTCCGAACTAGGGTAAAACTTTGCCTCGTATTACCATCAAGCCTAACAGCCAGGGATATCCTACCGAATGATATGATGAAATCATATATGCCAACTACTAAGAGAGGGGAGTGTTTGGGGGGGGGGGGCAATGTGTGCGAGAGAGTCCAGAGAGTCCTAAAGATAATGTGCGTGCGGGAGACACGTAGGCACATATATGTGTATAGAGGGCTAGTAGAGACCGTGCGTGTGTATATATGCATGTGAGAGAAATAGTGTTTTCCAACTGAGATTAGTGAAAAGAGTGGTACATAGTAGTTAGAAAGAGAGAGAGAGAAACAGAGAGAGCATGTGCGTGAGACACCCCGACACCCTGAGAGAGATTGTGAGCATGTGTGAAAGAGAAATGCTGATGCATATAAAGTGTGTGCACTTATGCGTTAGATAGAGAGATATATAATGCGTTTGTGAGAACGGGCCGAGGCATAGTGCATCTACGTGTAAAAGGCGGTTCTATGCATTAAATTAAAATATAAATGGCATTATTATTTTTGGATGAAATCATGAATTTTGCAAATTGTGTATGGCTAAAAATCGGTCTATCAGACACCCATACTCTATTGAATTCTAGCATGTGCATGTGTTTATTTCATATTATCGATCCATAGAGTGAGAGCGGTTTGAAATACAGGCAATGGATGCTTTTGCAATTCATATATAAACATTAATTAGTGCACTCCATGTTGTTAGTGTGAAGCACTTTATACATTTGTCACTTGCATGGATACATTCCAAATTGCTAGCTACGAAATATAATACATGTCAAATTCAACATAAAGGGGGTTTCAAAGATTCGAATTCATAGGAAGTGCATTCATCTATTTGAAACCGAGATAATGGCATTTGTAAATCAGATGTAAAAGGGGGCATCAATCTTTGTTGTGTGTTTGAACATGCTATATATATTCATACGCATGTCTAATTTTTTTTGCAACCAAGGAGATTATATCTGGAACCATGCATGAACTGAGGTAAGTTGCATATTTTTTAATATATACTCGTGTACAATGTATATTCAAATGTACCACCTCCATTCCAAAATAAGCGTAGCTGTAGGATTTTCAAGAGTAAAGATTTGTGAAGTTTGACAAATCCTGAATGTTCAATTCAACAGAACCGAAAATGTTAATGCTTCTGCTCCCAAATATTGAACGAAGCGCCAAATAGGCCTCTCGTCACCCGAAACTGCGCGAGACTAATGTTTGGTGGTAGGAAATTATTGTCCCGACTCTAGCCCGTGTAGCCTATCGGCCCTATGCCCAAAGGTCTAAACTGGGGTAGGTTTTTAACTTCACCAATACGCCAGTCTCAACCGCCTCCGAGAAGCATTCATACGCTGTGGGCGCCTAAACACCCATGCGCTCGGCCGAAATCTATCCCGCCCACCTTTGTGACACCTGAGATTACTGTCCTACCCCCAACCCGCAATATGTCCGAAATTTTAGAAGGGGGCAAAGTTTGTAACTTTCCCCAAATTTCAAACAAGCGCGTCCCAAACAGAAACATTATCCCCTCTTAGTTCCCCGCCTCCCTCCATTTCGCCATTCATACTCCGTGTGTGCCAAAACGCCCTCTCCACCAGCTGCGAAACCCCAGCCTCCTCCGTCCTCCACCCCATAGCGCCCAATCCACCGCCTCCCTCCTCCATCACGCCGGAGCCAGTACCCCGACATCGTCGTCCAATACAACTGCAACCGCAACACCCTCAAGGACTTAGCAGCTGAAGCCGAGGTAGAGCTGCCTCCACGATGCCGACGCTGACGTGCGCCGTACCAAAACCACTCCGACCACGCCGTCCTACACCTCACTACTGCCGCTACACTATCGCAACTGTCCACCGCACCGGAGCTGTTCCCACCACGCCATCGTTCGCCGCCTCGGATCTGCTTCCCCGCCGCCGATAGACGGCCACCGCACCATAGTCAACAACTTGGCCGCGGGTTCATCCAAGGCTGCATCGTCCTCCACAACTTATAGTTTCCAGTGAACCACAAGAAGATAGTTGGAAAAACAGAAGGAGGACACAGCACTGCCAGCAGAAAGAGGTACTCCTCTTCCCTTATTCATGCAAACCTTACGTCTCTGCTCACACCATATTCATCCCACGAAATAAACTAGTTGAGCGCTTCTTACTGCATCTTCTTCGTGATAATGCACAAGGTTTCCTTCCTTTACTATTTCACCTTTGCTAGAGGTCAGTAGCCCGCCCGGATTTTAATTCATGGTCAGTCGAACCGCAATTAAAAGAAGCAGTACCCACTTAGGCGCGCGGAGCACCTAGTCCGCCTGTTCACCGGGGAAGCGGCACATCAGTGTCTATCATAGGGGTGTGGTGTGCAGGAGCTGCTTGCGCCCGATCTGGAGGTCGGCGAGCTTTAATGGATTGCCGGGGGTGGTGCCAACTACGGCGGTGCAGTGAGGTCGAGGGGAGGGTGCAGGCAGGGGACTGGGCCGGTGGTCGTTGCCGTTTCGAGGAAGATCATCAACACTGACTGGCTGGAGGTAGATGAAGGTGATCTGCCCGTTGTTTGTACATCGGACGGTGCAGAAAAAATGGACTGACCTATTTGTTTTCAATTGAATGTTATTTTCATAGAATCCTGTAGTAATTTAGTGTGCCATGCATGTTGCAGAGCTATCATATGTCTCCCGTTATTTATTTCTCACCGACCTGCTATCTGCTACCTTTACACTGTACTAATTGTCACACACTTCACCCATACTCACACTATTGTTTTTTTATGCATGGGTATTTCAGACTCTGACGCAGTGTTGATGAATGCTGAAAAGAAAAGACAGAAGTCGCTCCAGTGTAATTCAAAGATAAGCACTAAGCGTTTTAGCGCTCTAAAGGATACAGTGTCAGCAGTTGGAGACAGTAAACGTAGCTCTGCAGTTGATGATCTCAATTGCCACACACAACCATCGCAGGTGCTTGCTTTAACTTCACGCTGTCAAATGTGGTTGCATGTTGCATATGGTGTCTAGCCTCTATTGCTTCCAATTTGGTTAAATTGCATCTGCTTACTTTACACATTATACCTTTGATAATGACATGCCTTCCTGTTTTTGATACATAGTACTAAATATGTCTATTAACCATGTTCGTACATCAAATTAATGCTCTTTTGTATCCCTCGTCAATCACTTATGATGAGACAGTCACCCGGGTGGGTTACTGTGAGACGCCATACTCGTTTAAAGAGTGCAGTGTCATCCTCCCCAGATGATTCTCAAGAAATAGCACGGCTAAATGAAGATAGTTAACGTAGCTCTCTAGTTGATGACCGCAATTCCCCCACACCACCATTACAGGTGCTTGCTCTAACTTCGTAGTGTGATATGTGGTTGCATGTTGCATACGGTGTCTAGCTTGTAATGCTTCTAATTAGGGTAAATTGCATCTGCTTAGTTTACACATTATACCTGTGAATATGACATGCCTTCCTATTTTTGGTACACACTACATCTATGTGTTAACCTTGTTCTTACATGAAACTACCTCTCTTCTGTATCCAACATCAATCACTTACGATGAGTCACCTTTATTCGTTGCATATTGCATATTATTTCTAGCTTGTTGCCATGTATTGCCTCTAATTTGGTCAAATACATTTGTGAGAGCACCCTTTTAATTTGGCAGAGTGATATTGGTTTCATCTTTCATATGGTTTCTAGCTTGCATTGCTTCTAACAAGTTCAAGCACCTTGTGCTTAGTTTACACGTTATACATCATACATGTCAATATGTCACGCCGTCCTGTTTTTCATACATATTCCATCCTCCTATCATGCGGCTGCCTTACATGAAAGTAGTGTTCATCAGTATCATGCATCAATGAGTTCTGAAGAGCAAATTTTATTCCTTTTTCTTGTGGGTTTGACTTGACAAGGCAAAATCAAGAAAGAGGAAGGACAAGAGTAAGGAAGGCGATGATGGTGGTCCTCTGCAGCAACGTAAACGGAGCATCTGTACTGATTCTCCTTGTACTGATAGTGCATTACAAGGTCCAAGTCTCCGCTCCCCTACTCCACCATCCAAGGTGCTTGCTCTAACTTGGCAGTGTGATATCTGGTTGCATGTTGCATATGGTGTCTAGCTTGTATTGCTCCTAATTAGTATAAACTGCATCTGCTTAGCTTACACATGATACGTGTGATTATGACACGCTTTCTTGTTTTTTGTACATACTATATCTGTCTATCACACCATGTTCTTACGAAACTACTCTTCTTGTGTATCCTGCATCAGTCACTTATGATGGAACACCTTTAAGTTGGCAGTGTGATATTGGTTTGCGTCTTGGATATGATTTCTAGCATGTATTGCTTCTAGTTTGATGAACGCCACCTATGACGAGACAGTTTTAACTTAGCAGAGTGATATTGATTGCACCTTTCATATGGTGTCTAGTTTGTAGTGCTTCTAATTTGTTGAAGTGCCTTCTGCTTAGTTACCACATCATAGGTGTAAATATGTCAAGCCTTCCATTTTTCCTTACATATTCCATCCTTGTATCATGACTTTGCCTTTCATCAGAGTAGTGTTCGTTAGTATCATACACGAATGAGTTCTGAAGAGCGAATTATATTCCTTTTTCTTGTCGGTTTGACCTCACAATGCAAAATCAATAAAGCTGAAGGAAATTGGCAAGGCATTGGATGATGGTGGTCCTTCCGAGCAACTGAAACGGAGGTTCTCTACAGATTCTACTCCGCCATCCTCCCAACAAGATTCGCAAGACAACGCAAGGCTAGACAGTCAACGTAGCTGTGTTGATGATGAGCACATCTCCCCTACTCCACCATCACACGTGCTTGCTCTAACTTGGCACTATTATATGTGGTTACATGTTGTGTATGATGTCTAGCTTGTATTGCTTCTAACTTTGTTGAGTTGCATCTTCTTACTTTACACATAATGCCTGTGAATATGACACGTGTTCCTGTTTCTAGAACATACGTGTACATGATGAGCACATCTCGCCTACTCCACCATCACATGTGCTTGCTCTAACTTGGAACTGTTATATGTGGTTGCGTTTTCCGTATGATGTCTAGTTTGTATTTTTTGACTATGTACTGCAAGGCAACAGCCTCACAGTCCTTTATTAATTAAAAAATATAAGTTACAACTTTACAAATGTACAAAGAAGAGAAAAGAAACTTACAAAAGAAAGAATAAGTAAGGTTAGCTATCCAAGATAGAAAACTATCTTTATATTTACATCTAATCCTATGAGACAGAAGAGAGATGGCATGTATAAAGTTTCTTCTCCAAGCTCTAAATGAAGCTTGTTCATTTCTGAAGATCTTCCCATTCCTTTGTACCCAAATATTCCAAGTAGCAATGAAAACAACCTCAGAGAAGAAAGGGTGACCAAAATCCTTCCTAGCTGCTTGAGCCATATCATATGTGGTTTGGTTCGGTTGAACAGTCTAAGAAATCCGAAGATAGTTCCAAACCCTTTGGCTAAAATTGCAAGCAAAGAAAAGGTGATCCCGATCCTCATGTTGTGCAAGATTGCATAGCACACAAGTATCATCCTGGATGATCCATTGCCTACGTTGCATCATATCCCTGGTGTTTAAACGATCCATTAACAAAAGCCAACCAAAAACTTTTATCTTTGGCGTGCATGCACACTTCCAAATCCACTTGAATATGGGATCCACCACCACCAGGTGTGAGAAGCAAGAATCATAGTATATCTTTGCCATATAGGCTCCAGACTTTGAAGGCCACATTCAAATGTCCTTGCTCTCACCATTCAAATTGATCAAAGGCAGGAGGGACTGTAATTGTGTGAATTCTGAGAAGGCCTCCTGCGATAGTGGCAAATGGAAATGATCCAAGATATTAGGCTACTCAATAAAGTCTTTAGCTGTGATTGCATCATCCACAACAAAATAATGGAGCCTCGGAAAATAGTCGTGCAACAAGACAACACGATTTCCCAACTGCCAATGGTCGAGCCACAAGAGTATCGTGTCACCAGCATGAACTTGTGGAACCGCCAGATTGCAGAATTTTGGGTATAAACGCATGATATCACGCCACCAAAATGAACCACAGACCTTGGTGCTTTGGGGTGGTGACGATGCATAATAGGTGTCCCATATTAAAGATACCCAAGGCACGTCCACTTTATTGAAGAACTTGAAGAGATGCTTAAGTAGAAAAGCCTCATTTTGGACGGCCAAATTAAGAACACCCAAACCTCCAAAACACTTAGGGCGACAGACTAAATCCCAAGCAGCCAGAGATTGTCGTGGGTTATCCATGTTACCTCTCCACAGGCACTGCCTCATGATCCACTCGAACTGTTGTATAATGCCCTTTGGGAGAGATAATGTGCACAAAAAATATATAGGCATGGAGCACAACACCGACTGAAGAAGTTGCAGTCGGCTCCCTTGGTTTAGTAAGCATGAAGAGGCAAATAAACAGCGCTCGATATGATCCACCAGAGGCATCAGATCATAGATGGTCGGCCTAGAAGCTCCCATTGGCAAACCTAGATACGTTAAAGGCATCGTGCCAACGTCGCATCCCAGCAAAGAGGCCACTCTATCACCTTCCTCATTAGACATGTTTATAGGAATGAGTGAAGACTTACTAAAATTAACTCGCAAGCTAGTTGACTCAGCAAATGTGACAAGCATCTCCTTGAAAGCAACGAGCTGATCATCAATCGCAGGCATCACAATTAATGTGTCGTCGGCATATTGCACTATTGGGTAATCATTGGAGTTTGTTGGGATTGGCAGATAAAGGATATTCCTGGAGCACATCTCATTGACTACAGATTGCAATAAATCTACTTCAATCACAAAGAGCAACGGTGATAGGGGGTCCCCTTGACGCACTCCCGTTCTGCAAACAAAATGTTTCCCTGGCACGCCGTTAAGAAGCACAGAAGAAGATCCCGTTGACAAAATATTGTTGATCCAACTAGTCCACCTGGAATCAAATCCCTTGCATTGCAAAATTTTGAGAATTAGATCATGCTCAACTGTATCAAAGGCCTTTGTAAAATCCAGCTTGAGGAGGACAATGGGGCGCTTGGAGATGTCTAGTTTGTATTGCTTCTGATTATGTTGAATTGCATCTGCGTAGCTTACAACTTATAGCTGCAACGATCACTTACCCATAAGACACATTTAACTTGGTACTGTGATGTAGGTTGCATCTTGCATTGTCTTCTAGCTTGTACTGCTTCTAATTTCTTGAAATGGCACTTACGAGGAGACACTTTTTACCTGATAGAGTGATATTGGTTGCATGTTCATATGGTGCCTAGCTTTTATTTCTTCTAATTTTGTTGAAATGCCTTCCGCTTACTGTTTTTCATACATATTCCATCCTCCTATCGTACGTGTGAATATGAAACGTTATCTTTTTTTGTATATATTCCATCCTCCTATCGTGCGCTTGCCTTACATCAAAGTAGTGTTTGTCTGTATCATGCATCAACCAGTTATGCAGAGCTAATTTTATTCATCTTCTTGTGGTTTTGACTTCATAAGGCAATATCAGAAAATAGGAAGGAAAAGAGTAAGTTAGGGGATGTTGGTGGTCCTCCACACCGATGCAAACAGAGACTCTCCAGATTTTCCACTACTACTACTAATGAAGTTGAAGTCCCAAGTCTACATGATGAGTGCATCTACCGTACTACATCGCAGGTGCTTCCTCTAAGTTGACAATATGATAATTGGTTTCATGTTGCATATGTTGTCTAGCCTATATTTCTTCTATTTTGATTAAATTGCACCTGCTGAGTTCATACGTTATACATGTGCATATGACATGGCATTCTGTGTCTAGATACACTGCATCTATCTATCATACCGTGTTCTTACATCAAAGTACTGTTGTTGTGTATCCCGCATCAGTCACTCATGATTGGACACTTTTAACATGGCAGTTTGATAGTGGTTGCATCTTGCATTGATTTCTACGTTGTACTGCTTCTAATTTTTCGAATTGCCACTTATGACAAGACACTTTTAACTTGGCAGAGTAATATTGGTTGCATCTTTCATATGGTGTCTAGCTTGCATCACTTCTATTTTCTTGAAAATCCTTCTGCTTAGTTTACACATCGTAGCTGTGAATATGTCATGCCGTCTTGTTTTCCTTACATATTCCATCCTCATACGGTTGTCTTCTATCAAAGTATTGCTTGTTTGTATCATGCATCAATGAGTTCTGGAGAGAGATTTTATTCTTTTGAGTTGTGGGTACGGCTTGACATGGCAAAGTCAAAAAAGAGCAAGGAAAATAATATAGTAGGGAGTGGTGTTACTCGTCAGGTGAAACGGAAAAGGATCAGCCGTCCAGATTCTGCTGGTACTTATAGTGCAGTAGAAGGTCCAAGTCCACCGGCTAAATCTACAAACACAGTATCACCTGCTCCACCAGCTGCAGCATCCGCTTCAACTGTACCAGCATCTCAACGAGTTACTCGTTCATTTGCTCCGGAACTGGCCAGTTCCCAAGCTGCCTTCACACCTCACACTACTTCTGAAGCACTGCTGACACAACAGGACTTGGTAAGATCAGATGAACCTCATTAGCATCAACACCAAGACGGTACCTGACCGAATCAGGTTGCAGTTGCATGCTCCTTTATATATACTCTCACAGTTTGATGTACACTAACACTTTCCATATTCTTTGTTGAACTGGCACCACGACGCAAGCGGAAACAGACATCAGGGATAATGCTTGACAGATTAACAAAATCTAAAGGACGAAGAATGGAGATCCATTTTGAGGCGGTTTAAAAAGGCCACGTGATGCTACAGAGTCAGCCAAGTTAGTATCAGAGGCAGCCGTTGCCGTTAGGTGTCATGCACGTATCCTCCCAACATGGATCCAGTACAGGAATGAGAAAGACAATACCCAGTTTAACACCTTCCTTGACCATTTATCCGTAAGTAATGTTATTCATCGCAATTAGTAATATTGTCTTGCTCTGTCCCATACTTTCTAGCTGCCTCCTAATAAGACTCACATTCTTTTTTCAACAGATGAGGTTCAAGTTGGATCCGAAAGATGATGCAACTAAACAAGCATGCACTCATGTTTTTCAGTCTGCTCTGCGACAGTATCGGTACCACCTTAGAAAATCTCATTTTGAAGGCAAGGCTAGCAATGAAATCGCCCAAACATCTCCAGTGGAATATATTATAGATGAAGACTGGACAACCCTCATTAAACACTGGTCTGATCCAAAGTATCAGGTAGGCTATATGTATTTGATCAGACCACATATTGAACTTGTATTTATGTATGCGCCTTACAAGTGTATCTTCTTCTAGGCCAACTGTTTGAAGAACAAGACCAACCGTTCTAAAGTGAAATTCCAACAGACAACAGGATCTCGTAGCTATATTGCACACTATGAGGCTCTTGTAAATAGCTGCTACTTCCTTCTTTTTTATGTGCCATATTATCGTATCTATATTGACTTGTTCCAAATACAGAGGAAAGCTTGTGCGGACCAAAAAGAACCTAAACCGGATGCAGTGCAAATATTCAAGGATTGCCACACCAGCAAGATGAAGGGCATGAGCACACCAGTTCAAGCCGCTGTTGTAAGTCCTTACTCCTCCCACCTTTGAACTGATTGGTACTGTGATGTGTTCATTTAACTACTTGGTTTGCAGCCAATGTCAGTTACTCTGTTCACTTTTATACATAGTTGTCTTGTATCATTTCACCTTACATGGTTTAAAAGAGATGAAGGATATTCTTTTGGTCTTGATCTATATTCTAGTTGTTATGTTCACGTGCGCACACAATGATAAAATAGCCTGTTTGTTTTATATCTGTTTGCCCATGATATGAATGATGTCATACTATGTTCATCCTACTTTAAACCATGTCTTTTTATCCTTAGATGTCAACGAATGTGAGGAAATAGACAATACAATAGGCATGCTACATGGACATATGTTCTGAAAGTGATTTTATTATGTAGTTGGCACTACAATACATGCTAATGTATTACAGTAGTTCACCAAAATAAGTTATGTATAAACGTGTAACCTACTTTGTTTGTTTTTGTCTCATTAGTAACTTATCTGGTACACTAATCTACAAGTTCAAACTTTCAGGAAGCTATGGAAAAAAATGATTGAACAACCACAACCACCTGAAGGTGACGAGGCTACCACATGCACAATGTCAGCTCTTGCTGCCGTGCGTCAGTATCTCTCCACCAATAGTGCAAAAAGCACCTTCCTGCGTAATTCTGGGTTGGTTGTCAAGGTAACCTCGTCCAAATCGCCTACTGAACAAAATCTTCCTGCTAGACAGAGTGATATATCTGTGCTCCAGACACAAGTCCAATCCCTAATGGACGTCGTTTTGGAAACAAGAATAGTGGTTGACAAATGTCAGTAAGTTATGAATGGTTTTGAAACTAGACTATCAGACATTCGCTTCGTTGTTCAAGAGCAATGGCGGAAAAAGGTGAAGATCGTGCTGCTCCATCAGATTCTACAGCCTGAAACATTAGCACTCAGGTCAAATGATCTGTGCTTCTATACATCTGATGGTGCTTTTATCTGCAAGGACTGTAAACTTTATGCCAACAGGCCTTTTGTTGTGATACAACATTTATGCTACTGCCAAAGGCTGCAATAATTATGACGCTATTTTTGTATAGTGTAGGTTTATCTTAGTGATGTATTCGGCTGAAAGCTTCGTAGGAGCCCAACATGCCAACATTCGTCGGGCCCATTCCAATTGGGCTAAAAACGCTTATGGGCCGAAATTTGCATGTAGCCCACTAAAAATATCTGGGCCTAAATCAGCATAAGATTTCATATTTTTCTAGTAGGCCTGTGCCCATAGTGGGCCTTTAACAGGCCTAAACATAATTTGGGCCCTCAGTAACAATAGGCCATTTGCAGGTGTAAATATCTCGAGCCCATAAAAAACATGGGCCTTTAAAAGACCGAAAGTGAGATTGGACCCATTTACGATGCGGATCTTTCAAAGGCCGAAATTCGGATGGGCCTTAAATGCGCCAACCTAATACATAGGCCTTTAACAGGCCAGAAGTTTGGTCGGGCTAGATTATCGTCATTTTTATATTGGCCGTTAATGGGCCCGATTGACATTGGGCCACATATGGCTCATGGGTTTCGTCCGACGTTAACAGGCCGAAAATCACAACAGGCCAAAAGTGGCCCAAATCTATGGCGGGCCGCTAACAGGCCAAATGTCAGACATGGCCGAATATGACCCAAATCCTTCACGGTCGTTTATGGGCCGAAAGTTTTAATGGCCTATAAATGGGCCCAAATGAAGCAGGACGTTTAACAGGTCGAAAATACACCGGGCCATAATTCGGCCCATATACTTAGCGGACTGTTAACGGGCCAGAAGTGATCATGGGCCGCGATGATGACAAGTTTAGGACAGGCCGTTGACGGGCCGATTTCACACTAGATGTACGGGCCTTAACTGAGAATGTTGGGCCTTTATCTGGGCCGGCCCATTATGGTCCGTAAAATCTCGCGGGCCTTTAGCTAGGCCGGCCCATCATGGCCCGCAAAATCTCGTGGGCCTTTAGCTGGGCCGGCCCATTATGATACGAAAAATCTCGTGGGCCTTTTGCTGGGCTGGCCCATTATGGACCGCAAAATCTTGTGGGCCTTTAGTTGGGCCGGCCCATTTAAACTTTATGGGCCACTTTTGGGCCGGTCCATGTGTCAGCATATCATAGGCGCATCTCGCCCATTGGATGAGTGACACCTGTGCCAACGTGGAGCTGACACGTGTTTCCGTCAGCCAAACAGAATTTTACACGTGGAAAATCCCAATTGGTCCTGGCTGTTAACATGTTATCGGATCCAAAACCTAACCCGATAGCTTAACGGCGTTCCGTTACGGTGGATGCCACGTGTCGGTCACCCTTGATGAAAGCACTTCTGTGACACGCGATTTATCCTCATGGAAGTGGACACTTCCATGATGATAATTTTGGTAATGTCATGGAACACTTCTACGACAGCACAGGTATGACTATCTTGATTCTGTCATAAATTTGTCATGGATGTACATGCATGACAGAAAACGTGACCTACTATGACAGACACGTATCATCACGGAAGTGTCTTTTTTTTGTAGTGGAGGGAGGCAATCCACTGCTGGCTACGATGTTCTGATTCACCCAGCGCCTATGCGGGAGGGCCACTGACCCCTTCTTCCTTGCTGTCGTCCGTAGTGTGGGCAGATCCGGCCTCCCGCCGCATGCCTTGCCACATCCCGACGACCCTAAGGTATAAGTTTCTTTGAAACCGTCATGCAGATCTTTTTTATTCTATAGTCGAATCTAGGTCTTGGTTCAAAGAGGAAAGAAGGGTGCGGTAGGGTGGAGAATGAATCTAGGACGTGGTCCAATGAGGAAAGGAGGGAGGGAAAGTAGTATAGACTGGCTATCCAGCCGCTTTGTTGGTCAAAAAGGGAAAAAGGGGGTAACCTAGTACACACATATGCAAGGAACCGATCTCTTTGTTGAAAAGGGAAAGAAACTGGGGGGTCGAGTAGTTTGTGAAGGACTAGATTTGCTGCCCTCTCATAGGAAAAAGGTTCAAGGAGAACAAATATGGGACCAACACAGATATGGTGCTTGGCTACTTTCTCTGCATCACCCATGTATACGTGTGGACGCAGATGGTGCTGGCATGTCCCATGTCCCATACAACTATTTTGCTGTTGTTAATCTAAGAATGCTGCTGGAAAATTGAAGCAATGCCACCGGTAAAAGTAAATTACATTTTTAACGAATGTTGTTTTAAGAGAATGTCTCTGTTAATATGAATCAATGCAACCATTTTAGAAATTCTAATGTCCTACTTTGTTTTCCATCAAGATAAGTTAGATGCTTCTTTTTGTTGCCGTTTGTTCATCCTCCTTTATTGGCCAGTAATTGTTTCCTTTTTTGCCTTTGTTAAAACAGGGATATCTATTCAACTTTTTGCTATTATGTCATTTTGCTTGGCTACGCAAAACACTTTCGTTTTAAGAGTCATTTTGTGCAGGTCAACATGAATGTCACACCGGTGACTTTACTTAATTTTGGCTGAACCACACAAAAGGAGATCGGGTTCCCATATATGTGTTGAGATATTTCGTTCAAATCCTCCTCGCGAGTTGTTACAAATCTTGGTGGACTTTCATCCACATGATGGTGCAGTGTGCTTTGAGATGTTGTGCTACTTTTATTGGTACTATTTTGGATAAATGTTGAATTGAAGCTATTGAACTGTTATCTTTTACCATTAAGTGAGCAAAAATTGTTCCAACCCACACATGATGCTTGTTTCTTTGTCACAACAAACTCTGCATCACCCCCTTTATATGTAGATGGAAGCACATGGTGTTGTTGTGCCCACTCTCCCCAGGAACTGTTTATGCTTTTTCTTAATCTAATGTTGCTGGTAAAATTAAGCAATGCCACTCTTGGAATTAACTACTAAACTGTTTTAAGAGAATTTCCCTATTAATATGAATCAATGCAACCGTTTTAGAAATGCTATTGTCATATACTTTGTTTTCCATCAAGATAAGGCAGATGCTTCTTTTTGTGGCCACATGTTTCATTCTCCTTTATTGGCCAGTAATTTTTTCCTTTTTTGCCTCTGTTAAAACAGGGATATCTATTAAACTTGTTGCTATAGCAAACTTAAATGTCAAACCGGCAACTTTGCTTGATTTCAGTGCAACTGCACCAAATGAGATTGGATTTCCTATTCGTGTTGGTAGATTCATATTTTATGTTGGTTGTCTCATGAAAGGTCAGTACAGGCCTTCATCCACATGATTTTGGTGCATCTAGTTCCCCTTAGTGATTTTGGTGTATTGAAGACTTATAGGTTAAGGGACTAATGCGTTTGTGAGTGTACACAGGTCTATAAGTCTATGAGGAGTTTGATATTTACAGAGAAAGTCGACCCCTAAAAATGAAGTTCTTCGACTGAAGACTTGATATTCTGAAGACTTTCTGAAGACTTTGAAAGTGAAGAAATTGGTGTGACCTTGAAGACTTGATATTCATTTGATGAACATGAAGTGTGAAGACTTTTGTTTTCGTAGTTTCATTTTCTCTTTCTTGAGTCATAGGAAACACCGTACTATTAAAGGGGGTCGAGGAAATACTAAGGAAAAGTTTCCATGTGATGCTCAACTCAAAATCCTACACCTACCAATCCCTTCGAGTGAAGCCATTGGAAATCTCATACAGTTCAGTCAATTTCTTCAGTGACAGAGATGCAGTTCTTCTGGTCACTAAGGACTTTGCTCTGACTAAGGAGTTAGGAATTCGCCAGTGCGAATTGCCTACACAGTGAGGAACATGACATCCCTGAGGAATTTGAGAGCCAAATTTCCGACCGTTGCTGTGCTGCGCGCCAGCTGTCCCAAAATATCCTATCCACCTAACGGTCATATCATTGAAGGGCATTTATGACTTATCATGTCGGGCTGCTCCCTAGGCTATAAATAGCCGCCCCCTACAACCACTAGCTGGTTGGCTGCTCCGAGAGAACTAGACACTTGTCATTTGAGAGCAACCCATCCTCCGAGGACTTTGAGCGAAAATCATCAAGTGAGGAAATCCCAAAACCAAACCCCCACAAACCCAAAGTGATTGAGCATCACTGAAGAAATTGATCCTGCGTGGATCTGACGCTTGTTACCTTTGAAGACTGTGCTTCTTCCAGATGGTTAGGCGTCATGGTCTAGAGCATCCAAGAGGAATTGTGGATCGCCGAGTGACCAAGTCTGTGAAGGTTTGGAAGTCACCTGAAGACTTACCACGAGTGATTGGATGAGGTCTGCATGGCCTTAGTTCAAGGAGAATACGGTGAGGATTGGGTGTCCTGAGCTGCGTGCTCAGTGACTGGGTGTCCGGGACTGCGTGTCCTCGAGTTTAAATACTCAGCCGCTCCAACCAGACGTACAACTGAGACAACAGTTGGAACTGGTTTACCAAATCATTGTCTTCACCAACTAACTGGTTCTATTTCCTCAACCCTTTCATTTCCTCATTACTGTGTTGAGTATTTGTTCATATCTGTGCTTGAAGACTTTGACTAAAGACTTTCTCAATTTCCTCATTTCAATTTCTTCAGTCTGTTTGTCTTCATCTTGTGTTATCCTGTGATTACGCTTTCTGTACTCTGTGCTAGTCTTCATTTCATCATGATGACCATGCTTGTAATCTGCTATGCTTACTTCTGAGTACTTATTCCGCTGCAAGTAGTTTTTCACTAAGGAATTTCCTCACCGGCAAATTCCTCAGTGAAGAATTCATAAAAATCGCCTATTCACCCCCCCCTCTAGTCGATATAACGCACTTTCAATTGGTATCGGAGCAAGGTACTCCCTTGTTCTGTGTGATTTTGGTTTAACCGCCTGGATTTTTAGTTATGTCGACCGCAGGTATGAAGACAGTGACATGCCCTATCTTTGACGGTCATGACTATCCCAATTGGAAGGCCATGATGAGGAAGCGCCTCATGGCAATGAACAGCGAGCTATGGACCGTCACTGAGATTGGTCTTACTGATCTATGCAAGATGGCGGACGCTGATGATATTCGCAAGTACACTTGACTTGACATCTTGGCGAAGGATATCATCTGTTCCTGCCTATCCAGAGATCAATTCGGGCGCATTATGCATCTTGACAATTCGAAGCTTATCTGGGACCGAATCTCTGATGTCTATGAAGGTCATCGAACCCGTCATGATCCCTGGTTTGAGGACTTCAAGGAATCTCTCAAAATGATGACTTTCGAGCCAGAATCATCATCCTCTGCATCATGTCTCATGGCAGAGGGTGACGAGGTAACCGAATGCTCCTCATCCGAGTTTTGTGACAATGAATCTGATAATGATGAATCTGATGATGATATTGAATCTTGTTATACCAAACTTGTTTGCATTACAACTAAACAACAAATGGCTTTGGAACAAGTTCAAAACATGCTAGACAAAAGTGAAGATATGTTGGGTAAAGAAATGGATCAGTCAAAAGCATTGGGTGAATGTCCTCAAAGAATTCACTCCAAGTTTGACGCCCTTCAAGATCAACATAATACTCTCTTATCTGATCACGAGAAGCTTTCTTCTGAATCTCTTCAAAGAAAGGAAGATCTTGAAAAGCTAAGAGTGTGTTATGAAGATCTTCAGAAGGAGCGCGATTCATTACTAGCTCAACAAATCAGCGCTTCTCAGGAAGAATTTGTTCCTCCATGCTTAAAGTGCATTGAACGTGAATCTGCTAATTCTTCACCTGAATGTTCAAATGCTTCAACTGTTAGAAATTCTTCACCTGCCTCTGCTATCACTAATTCCTCATCTGAGGACATTGCTAGTATCACTGACAATGCAGGGCTGAAGGAATTGTACATGACAGGCATGTACAAAAGCCTCAAAGGGCATTAGACTCTTTGTGATGTGCTTAAAAAGCAGATCCTAAATAGAAACCCTAGGAAAGAGGGTATTGCCTTTGAGAGGAAACTCAATGCTGATGGAACATATTGGAAGCCTGAGCAGTACCCCAAAACCTCATGGGTTGCTGCAAAGGGACCTCCAGTTGATCCATCTAACTTATCTGGCTTTACATGTGAATCTCCTCATTCTTCTGATGAGTCATTTGACTCCAACTATAAACTGTTCAAAAATCAGAATGGTGAAGTATTTGCTAGATATGTTGGCACTAACTGCAGGAACGGTTCCCCTATGAAGAAAATCTGGGTTCCCAAAAGTTATGTTGAAAGTCTTCAGGTGAATGTCCTCATGACACCACCTGTGAAGAACAGGAATGTCAGGACCCCGACTCAATGCCACATCGATCTAGCATGTAACACCTCATATCACTTTGCGGCCTCACGCACGGTATTCCCACGGGTGTTGCCTTACCTTTGCCCGGGACCGTTTGCGCCTTTTGGCACACGTATATGATAGTGTCGCTAGCATCCATATGATAAGGAGCCCGGACTGACATGGCTAGTCGTAAACCCAAAGTGGCACAAACTTACTGGGACAGGCATCCATGACCCAACATCGAACGTGTCGGTCATCAGCGAGTGAATCCAGGCTGTAGCACTGGGCTAGCAGGACTCCGGTGAACCGGGCTGTAGCGGGCTAACAGGACTCCGGTATTCATCGCGTGACATTTCCCTGAGGGGACAGACACAGGAACGAAGAAGGACACATGCCGGCCAGCCTAAGTGTTCCGGAGCAGTAGCAAGCTACCATGGCTCGGTGGAAACACTAGGAGACATTTCCCGATAAGAGAGGCTACTAAGGATAAACAACTAGATAGTCAGATCCCACACATACCAAGCATTTCAATAACATACACACAATATGCTCGATATGTGCAAATACAACATGGCATCACAACATGACTCTACAACTCAAGTATTTTATTCAATAGGCTCCGAGGAGCGAGATATTACAAACATGGGCCTCATGACCCAACATTCAGAGCAAACAAGTCAAGCACAAGCGGAAGCTTATCATGTCTGAGTACAGACATCTACAAAAGAAAAGGCTGAGAAGCCTGACTGTCTATCAGATCCTGCCGAGGGCACAAGATCGTAGCTGAGGTAACAAGCTAAACGTCGAAGTCCACGTGGAACTACTAGCGAGACCGAAGTCTCTCTGCAAAAACATAAAATAGGCAAACGTGAGTACAAATGTACCCAGCAAGACTTACATCAGAACTAACTACATATGCATCATTATCAACAAGGGGGATGGTGGAGTTTAACTGCAGCAAGCCAGCTTTGACTCGGTGGCTATCCTGAACTACGACTGCAAGTAACTCTTTTGAGGTGGCGCACACGAGTCCACATATTCACCATATCGATACACCACTATGGATCCGCTCCCGTCTCCCTACGAGAACGCCATCCATAGCACTCACGCTTATCTTGTGCATTTTAGAGTATCCACTTTCACTTGTCTATGAACTGTACAAGGGGTCCAAGTTTCCATATCCGAGGAATCCGGCTATTTGAATAGATAATGATAACCCTGCAGGGGTGTACTTCTTCACACACGCTCTCGCCACTTATCGCCCTGTACACGTCATGTATCTCGGCAACCTTCAAGCGGAAGCCGGGCGTGGGAGTCGGCCACGACCTGACTAACCACACAAGTCTCTCGTCCAGGTTTATTGCCTATTCGGGTTCCATCCGCAAGGAGATCCGGCCGGGGTGTCACTCACGGCCCCAAACGATGTGAGAAGGGTTCCCAAGCCCACCTCGACGGGTGGATCTACGCTTGGTACACCGTGCCACGGTGCCTAGTCTGTCCCAAGCCCACCTGTACCGGGTACCACTTGGTAGACTACTAACACTACCTACAAACACCAGAAACTAGTTGCGACTCCTGGACAGAGATCAGGATGATTAATAAGTCGAGAGAGCTTGGAGTGCCCGGAGCCCAATGTGTGGTAGTAACTGTTCATGGATCACAAACACAGAACTCAGTTCCTAAGGACGGCTTCAATGAGACAACCCACCATGTACTCCTACATGGCCTCTCACCGCTACCTTTACCAAATCGTGTTCACACACTTAGCTCACACACAGTAGGACATGTTCACACACCTCTGATTCATCCCTGATGAATCAGACCTGACACAACTCTAAGCAATAGCAGGCATGACAAACAAGCATGAATGAGTAGGCACATCAGGGCTCAAACAACTCCCACTCATGCTAGTGGGTTTCATCTATTTACTGTGGCAATGACAGGTCATGCAGAGGATAAGGGGTTCAGCTACCGCAGCAAGTAACAAATATGTCGTTGTTGTCCTAATGCAGTAAAAGAGAGCAGGAGTGAGAGAGTGGGATTGTATCGGAATGAACAAGGGGGGTTTGCTTGCCTGGCACTTCCGAAGATAACATTGAGTCTTCATTAGTGTCAACGATCACATCGTCGGTACAACGTCTACCCAGGGGGAACAACACCGGCAAACACAGAAGAAACACGATCAATGCAATGCACAATATGATGCATGCTATGACATGGCAATATGAATGTGTTTTGGGCTAATGCACCTAGCTATGATTTAAATGAAGTTGGTTTGAATACAAGATTCAAATTCCAACTCCATATATGATTATTTAAATGCCCTTTATATGTTTTGTCCAAAACAGAGGACAAACATTGTTCAAAGATGCATGAAAATGGTACAGATGGATTCCTTGAATTTTTCTGATAATTTTTCATATATAATTTATTTCATTTGGAGTTACGGTTGAAATCCTATGAATTTTAGAAGTTTAAATTATTTTCTGGAATTTCCTGAATTAAAATAATTCCAGAAAATAAATAATTGCGTCAGCATTGAGTAAGCATGACATCAGCAAGTCAACTGCGGCTGACTGGGGTCAAACCTGACGTGTGGGGTCCACACGTCAGTGACAGGGGGTTAAACAGGGTTAGTTTAATCCTAATTAAAAAGGTTAGTGGCGCTGGGGCCCACTGGCAGTGGCTCTGGGGGTGTTTAGCGTGGTCATTAGTGCTAACTAAATCAGCGCCACGTCAGCTGCCGGCGTTTAACCGCCGGCGACCTCAGATCGCGGCGGCGTCCGCGTCGGGTTTGCGCTATAGGGCACCGTTTTACTTGTGGTTTGCGGCTACGGCTAGCTGGCAAAGCAGCACATCTAATGGAGCGAACGGGAGGAGCTGGGGTGGCCTGAGTCGACGGCGGCGAGCTCCAAGGCGGCGGCCAGAGTTCGGGCACCTGCGGGTTTGGCGTTGTGGTGCTCGGGAGGGGAAGCTGGTGGGTTCTACGTGCTCCTGGTGAGTTTTGGAGCACGGTGGTGTGCCCGGCTTTGAGCCACGGTGGCTCTGGCCACGACGGTGACGAGGCACGGCGGTGGCGAGCTCTCGGGTCCGGCGGAAGCAATGGCTAGAGCGGCCAAACCGCATGGGAAGAAGAGGGGAACGGGTCAGCGGCTCACCGTGAGTCCAACGAGCGCGAGGGCGAGGCCGGGGATGCTCTGTGGGCGGCGAATCAAGCGACGGCGGCCGTTGGTGCAGAGGAAGAAGATGGCATCGATGACGGCGCTCCAGGGCGTCCGGCGTCTTGTGGCTCCGTGGTAGGGACGGGGACGTCACGGCGGAGCTCGGGGGCGCGTCGGAGAGGCGAGGGGGAGGCGGTGGCCGCGGTGGTGCTCGGCGGCGTGCTGCGGTGCGCTCGGGAGAGAGGAGCAGAGGTGGGGGGAGAACTCAGGGAGAGTGAGAGGGGTCGAGCGGTTCGGGGCGACGCCGGGCGTTCACCCACGCGTCCAGGGGCTCGGCGGCAAGCAGGAGGAGGCAGCCAGGCAGGGTGGTGGCGTGGCGAGCTCGGCGGCGTCGCGGTGTCCCTCCTCTGCCTACTGGCACGAGGAGGAAGGCGACAGGGAAGGTGGAGGTGGGCTGGGCCGGCCAGCTGTAGTGCTGGGCCGGTTGGTGGCGTTAGGTAAGTGGCTGGAGGAGCTGGGCCAGGTAGGTTTCTCTCTCTCCTTTTACTTATTGTTTTCTATTTTCTGTAGTTTGTTTTGATTTAGTTTTAATACTAAATCAATTTATTACCTTATGCCAATTTTTGTAGGAACTAATGGCATTATTCCAGAGCTCCCCAACAAGTGGCATAATTTTTGGACATATATTAATATATATAACTAATATATTTCCAATGCAAATATTTATGCATTAATTCCAAATGCCCAAAATAAATACTTATGGGCTCCTAAAAATATTGGTTTGATTTTTATCTCTGTCCAATATTTTCAGAGAGCAACATGAGCATTTTCTTGGACCTTTTTGGAGCAATTTTTATTTGGGTCATTTCCAAAAATGATTCTGAGGGTTTCACAAATCCCCATTTCAAATTTAAATGGAATTTAAACATGATGCACACATGACTATCTAGCCCTGAGCATACCAGAACTAGGGATGTGACAACTCGCCCACACTAAACAAGAATCTCGCCCCGTGATTCAAGACGTGAGGTAAGAGGAAAAGGGGGTCACAAAACTATCACAAACTTCACGATCCAGGTTGCACTTCATAAGAACGTTGATTCGAACATCATCATGATATTGACATCTTGCTCCGAGATCTCCATCTAACATGACAACGAGAGGAAAAGGAGACTCTAGAAGGACTGATCTTTTCGAAGATCGAACAACTCAGGATTAACTCACGGAATGAGACATAGAAACATCTCACGAGCTGAGATGCGAAGCACACATCCATAGGAAGGAGGTGTAGCAGATGACGAAGGTTCACTAGGTAGACAACAATTTTCACGCTTAAGACGGTGGTGAACGGTTGTCAACGTAGCGAGGAGTTGAGTTGCCATGATACCATAACGGGGCACCTTAGGGAAGGTGACTTGTAGAGATATCCCCTTAAGTGGCAAAAAGAATTACCTTTGATTCAGAGATCATTGAAACTCTTTATACCAGCCTAAGGAAAATCTCGAGCGATCGTTTGGAGGGGTTCGGTAGAATGGCATACTCGGACCAGAATGGATGATGTGGATTACCTTGTTGAAGACAATGTCATAGATGATTTTGCTTACCACCGGAAATGGAGGGCACCCATGGTAGAATGGCACATTGGCGGTGCAAGCTGGGAGCAAAATGCAAATGCTGGGAATGATTCTGGTAACTGGGGAGAACCCAACAATAGAGAGTGGGTCCACTGTTTGAAAAGTTATAGCATAACCGAGGAGGCTGAGAGCAAACCCAGTTAGTGCCGATGATAACACCTAGCGCTTGCGCGTGCTCTCAAGAACTTGAGCATTTCCATATTCATCAGGGTTTACCAATCTCCGTGTCAAGGATCCTGGCAACACAACATACTACCATGATGAATAATGATGGATGATGCAGATGCAAAGGAAGATAACACCTTCTCAGATTTCACCTTAGCGAGGCCAAGGAAACAAAATCTGGATAATCGACCGAGAGACATTTAGCACTCCGCTTCTAATGTTCTCCTTGATGTGCTAGCGTAACCCATTCATAAAGACGGTTTGATATCTAGAACATCAAGTAAAAGGTCGGACTTCGGGAACACATAAGAAAATCCATAAGGAACAGTTACGGAGGTAAATCCTATGAAATCCTTATGGGGAGGTGACCAACTTCTCCAATCAAGATACTACAATATTAGGTCTCCCGGCGGGGTGTGTTGGCCACGACATCCACTTTACCGGTTAGAGTGAGACCATTACTATAGTTCTTGGGAAACGTTCCAACCATCATATCTGCCTGAGATTCAGATCTTGTTGGTGTCAGAATAATCCAGACTCATCGAGTCTAGGAAGAAAAATGAAAGTTTGCAACACAAACCGACGAGATGACGTTGCGAGATTCTCGGGAAATGAACTACGATAGCAGGCTCCAAAACATGAGCTGATTCTGCTACACACGTGTGATCATGCTGTCCCAGACAAACAAGATCACATGGTAGTCTTACAATAAAACACTACCGAGTTCCGGTGGGGAATCATCATCAAGGATATCAAAGTCCTTGCATAAGGTATACTCTTAAGAAGGAGCTTCTTCTCCTTGAACAAGTCAATCAGTGGCTTGGTGTGCTAGGAACACATATAGAATGGAGGCGGCCAACCTATCAAACCATAGAATACTTCGCACATATGCGTGACCAACTTGGGATGATTCCAGAGGAAGCAAAAACTAACTTTCTCGAACCCACGGCGGCAGCTTGCATCAAATGCACATGAGTTAGAGAGAGTCACTTCTTTCATCCGGACATGTGCTTCATGAGTTAGCACGAAGAAATGCTTTCAAAAGTTTCCAATACTAGCTTAATGTTCAACAAGATTATGGAGAAGATGAAGATGTTGTCGATGGGCTCAACAACAGTTCATCCAGTTTCCATATAAATGGAATTCCACAGTTATGTGAACACGGTGATAGCATTGGTCAGAACAAAAGATATAATGGTGTATGCTCGAGGAAAATTCACGAGTAAGACAACATTACGAACATCGTTGGTTCTGATTTGATTTGAGAATAGCCCACACTCAAATCAAAGTTTGGCAAGACAATAGATCCAACAACTGATCACGAGGACCAATCGATGGAGATATCATCTTTCTTCAACACCCACACAAAAAGATATCCCTTAACATGAACTAAGTCGGACAAGCTTTTATCTTCCAACTCTCCAAGTTGTTGTTTAACTTAACCAACTAGCTCAGGGGTATGCAACACAGATTCTTGGAGAAGGGGTGGTTTATATGAAACCAACTTGATCACGAACTCAACATAGCGGTCAGGTGACAACCTGGTGATATCTCCGAGAAGATATTCGAAAAATCACGAACCATCGATATGTTACTAAGCTCGAGAACAATCTTGCTTTCCAGGGCAAGATGATATGATCAAAAGAGCGAGGGTTTGACGCAATCCTAACCCATTGATCGAAGTGTGCACCAGAAATATGGACTAGGTAGCACGATCAATCTTAGGATGACGATTCCATAACCAACACGCTAAGAATGAGAGTATTGTCCATTAACTACCAAGCAACCGAGTTGCTAGGAGTATAGATTTCACACATCACGATTCACTTGTCGGCGTTCCGATTATAATAACACGGGAACCAAGGAATGAATATCGATGGCGAGAAGTATCACTCTATCAAGAGTTCATTGGATGGTGTGCAATTCCCATGATAACCTTAATATAAAGATGGTGATACTCCAAGGTAGAACAGAACAAAAGCTGGATTAGTATTTGATCTGCGGAACACAACTGCTTTGACCCAATCCTGAATGTGGATGAGGTACTGGAGTTTGTTTCTCCTAGTCATTCCAAATAGAATGGCTTGACGGACCACAAGAGTAATAGGCATCGATAAACAAATGCACGCATACTCTTGACTATCAATTGATAGACAAGGCCAGAAAACAACTAAAGAGGGACAACTCAAAAGAACATATGATTTTCCGAGTTGTGGATGCATAGATTAGTATGTCGAACCAAGTTCAACATTTTTTTCCGGATAACCCATGCGGAAAGGTAGAACTGGCAGAGTCACAATATACCAAGGAGAACTCATCGAGAGCACTCCCGTTGTGATCCTTTGATCCAACAACTTCTGCCGTAATGGTTCACGGTATTTGGAAGAAGGAAATACCACGGACCTCGAGGACTAATGCAAAGGTTACTAATTTCCTAAAGGAACTAGCAAACACTATCAACATGAGGTAAGTGGGGTGAATCTCGGGTTCAAAACCTAGAAGTAGATTACCTACTAACTAAATGGCATCACGGGATGCTTTCGAGAATAAAGACCAGACTCATCACACGGGGAACACAAATCATGGCTAAATTACTAGGTGATACTCTAAACACCTAGGGTCATAAAATAGCTCCAACACATATGTCAAGGCAATAAATTACCTCAACTCACCAGTTAGTGTGCTTATTCTGACCAAAAGGACATCGGGAATGGGAAGAAAGGATTTGCAAATGCATCAGACTATTTAGAAACCTGGGGTGACTCGGACAGCATAACGGCTGTAAATGCTCAAAAGATTGGAGACATGCTACAAAAATGGTGGCATAGCCACTCCGAAGCACAATATCAAGGTTTCGAGATCAACAGTTATGAACATACGGAAGTAGTAAAACTGAGCTGAGATTTGAAACTAACAATTCTATAAGTCTATGGATTAGTAACACGTCATCCTGATAGATAGATGAGAAGGCCTAGTTCTTAAACCCCGTAGAAGAGAAGAGGATGACTCAGATCAGAAGGCCATGAGGTATAAGGAGTAAAAAGAGCCTTACGTTCCAACCCACAATCAATTCCCCTACATATAACTAAAGCATTTCTAGACACAACTTCGACCAGTTTGGCTTGGTAATCCTACAGGCAGTCAAGCTCTGATACCAAAGCTGTCAGGACCCCGACTCAATGCCACATCGATCTAGCATGTAACACCTCATATCACTTTGCGGCCTCACGCACGGTATTCCCACGGGTGTCGCCTTACCTTTGCCCGGGACCGTTTGCGCCTTTTGGCACACGTATATGATAGTGTCGCTAGCATCCATATGATAAGGAGCCCGGGCTGACATGGCTAGTCGTAAACCCAAAGTGGCACAAACTTACTGGGACAGGCATCCATGACCCAGCATCGAACGTGTCGGTCATCAGCGAGTGAATCCAGGCTGTAGCACTGGGCTAGCAGGACTCCGGTGAACCGGGCTGTAGCGGGCTAACAGGACTCCGGTATTCATCGCGTGACATTTCCCTGAGGGGACAGACACAGGAACGAAGAAGGACACATGCCGGCCAGCCTAAGTGTTCCGGAGCAGTAGCAAGCTACCATGGCTCGGTGGAAACACTAGGAGACATTTCCCGGTAAGAGAGGCTACTAAGGATAAACAACTAGATAGTCAGATCCCACACATACCAAGCATTTCAATAACATACACACAATATGCTCGATATGTGCAAATACAACATGGCATCACAACATGACTCTACAACTCAAGTATTTTATTCAATAGGCTCCGAGGAGCGAGATATTACAAACATGGGCCTCATGACCCAACATTCAGAGCAAACAAGTCAAGCACAAGCGGAAGCTTATCATGTCTGAGTACAGACATCTACAAAAGAAAAGGCTGAGAAGCCTGACTGTCTATCAGATCCTGCCGAGGGCACAAGATCGTAGCTGAGGTAACAAGCTAAACATCGAAGTCCACGTGGAACTACTAGCGAGACCGAAGTCTCTCTGCAAAAACATAAACTAGGCAAACATGAGTACAAATGTACCCAGCAAGACTTACATCAGAACTAACTACATATGCATCATTATCAACAAGGGGGATGGTGGAGTTTAACTGCAGCAAGCCAGCTTTGACTCGGTGGCTATCCTGAACTACGACTGCAAGTACCTCTTTTGAGGTGGCGCACACGAGTCCACATATTCACCATATCAATACACCACTATGGATCCGCTCCCGTCTCCCTACGAGAACGCCATCCATAGCACTCACGCTTATCTTGCGCATTTTAGAGTATCCACTTTCACTTGTCTATGAACTGTACAAGGGGTCCAAGTTTCCATATCCGAGGAATCCGGCTATTCGAATAGATAATGATAACCCTGCAGGGGTGTACTTCTTCACACACGCTCTCGCCACTTATCGCCCTGTACACATCATGTATCTCGGCAACCTTCAAGCGGAAGCCGGGCGTGGGAGTCGGCCACGACCTGACTAACCACACAAGTCTCTCGTCCAGGTTTATCGCCTATTCGGGTTCCATCCGCAAGGAGATCTGGCCGGGGTGTCGCTCACGGCCCCAAACGATGTGAGCAGGGTTCCCAAGCCCACCTCGACGGGTGGATCTATGCTTGGTACACCGTGCCATGGTGCCTAGTCTGTCCCAAGCCCACCTGTACCGGGTACCACTTGGTAGACTACTAACACTACCTACAAACACCAGAAACTAGTTGCGACTCCTGGACAGAGATCGGGATGATTAATAAGTCGAGAGAGCTTGGAGTGCCCGGAGCCCAATGTGTGGTAGTAACTGTTCATGGATCACAAACACAGAACTCAGTTCCTAAGGACGGCTTCAATGAGACAACCCACCATGTACTCCTACATGGCCTCTCACCGCTACCTTTACCAAATCATGTTCACACACTTAGCTCACACACAATAGGACATGTTCACACACCTCTGATTCATCCCTGATGAATCAGACCTGACACAACTCTAAGCAATAGCAGGCATGACAAACAAGCATGAATGAGTAGGCACATCAGGGCTCAAACAACTCCTACTCATGCTAGTGGGTTTCATCTATTTACTGTGGCAATGACAGGTCATGCAGAGGATAAGGGGTTCAGCTACCGCAGCAAGTAACAAATATGTCGTTGTTGTCCTAATGCAGTAAAAGAGAGCAGGAGCGAGAGAGTGGGATTGTATCGGAATGAACAAGGGGGGTTTGCTTGCCTGGCACTTCCGAAGATAACATTGAGTCTTCATCAGTGTCAACGATCACATCGTCGGTACAACGTCTACCCAGGGGGAACAACACCGGCAAACACAGAAGAAACACAATCAATGCAATGCACAATATGATGCATGCTATGACATGGCAATATGAATGTGTTTTGGGCTAATGCACCTAGCTATGATTTAAATGAAGTTGGTTTGAATACAAGATTCAAATTCCAACTCCATATATGATTATTTAAATGCCCTTTATTTGGTTTGTCCAAAACAGAGGACAAACATTGTTCAAACATGCATGAAAATGGTACAGATGGATTCCTTGAATTTTTCTGATAATTTTTCATATATAATTTATTTCATTTGGAGTTACGGTTGAAATACTATGAATTTTAGAAGTTTAAATTATTTTCTGGAATTTCCTGAATTAAAATAATTCCAGAAAATAAATAATTGCGTCAGCATTGAGTAAGCATGACGTCAGCAAGTCAACTGCGGCTGACTGGGGTCAAACCTGACGTGTGGGGTCCACACGTCAGTGATAGGGGGTTAAACAGGGTTAGTTTAATCCTAATTAAAAAGGTTAGTGGCGCTGGGGCACACTAGCAGTGGCTCTGGGGGTGTTTAGCGTGGTCATTAGTGCTAACTAAATCAGCGCCACGTCAGCTGCCGGCGTTTAACCGCCGGCGACCTCAGATCGCGGCGGCGTCCGCGTCGGGTTTGCGCTACAGGGCACCGTTTTACTCGTGGTTTGCGGCTACGGCTAGCTGGCAAAGCAGCGCATCTAATGGAGCGAACGGGAGGAGCTGGGGTGGCCTGAGTCGACGGCGGCGAGCTCCAAGGCAGCGGCCGGAGTTCAGGCACCTGCGGGTTTGGCGTTGTGGTGCGCGGGAGGGGAAGCTGGTGGGTTCTACGTGCTCCTGGTGAGGTTTGGAGCACGGTGGTGTGCCCGGCTTTGAGCCACGGTGGCTCTGGCCACGACGGTGACGAGGCACGGCGGCGGCGAGCTCTCGGGTCCGGCGAAAGCAATGGCTAGAGCGGCCAAACGGCATGGGAAGAAGAGGGGAACGGGTCAGCGGCTCACCGCGAGTCCAACGAGCGCGAGGGCGAGGCCGGGGACGCTCTGTGGGCGGCGAATCAAGCGACGGCGGCCGTCGGTGCAGAGGAAGAAGATGGCGTCGGTGACGGTGCTCCAGGGCGTCCGGCGTCTTGTGGCTCCGTGGTAGGGACGGGGACGTCACGGCGGAGCTCGGGGGCGCGTCGGAGAGGCGAGGGGGAGGTGGTGGCCGCGGTGGTGCTCGGCGGCGTGCTGCGGTGCGCTCGGGAGAGAGGAGCAGAGGTGGGGGGGAGAACTCAGGGAGAGTGAGAGGTGTCGAGCGGTTCGGGGCGACGCCGGGCGTTCACCCACGCGTCCAGGGGCTCGGCGGCAAGCAGGAGGAGGCAGCTAGGCAAGGTGGTGGCGTGGCGAGCTCGGCGGCGTCGCGGTGTCCCTCCTCTGCCTACTGGCACGAGGAGGAAGGCGACAGGGAAGGTGGAGGTGGGCTGGGCCGGCCAGCTGCAGTGCTGGGCCGGTTGGTGGCGTCAGGTAAGTGGCTGGAGGAGCTGGGCCAGGTAGGTTTCTCTCTCTCCTTTTACTTATTGTTTTCTATTTTCTGTAGTTTGTTTTGATTTAGTTTTAATACTAAATCAATTTATTACCTTATGCCAATTTTTGTAGGAACTAATGGCATAATTTTTGGACATATATTAATATATATAACTAATATATTTCCAATGCAAATATTTATGCATTAATTCCAAATGCCCAAAATAAATACTTATGGGCTCCTAAAAATATTGGTTTGATTTTTATCTCTGTCCAATATTTTCAGAGAGCAACATGAGAATTTTCTTGGACCTTTTTGGAGCAATTTTTATTTGGGTCATTTCCAAAAATGATTCTGAGGGTTTCACAAATCCCCATTTCAAATTTAAATGGAATTTAAACATGATGCACACATGACTAGCTAGCCCTGAGCATACCAGAACTAGGGATGTGACAAGGAACCCCAGATCAAATTCTTCATATGGACCAAATTCTTCTTATGGATCCAAGTCCTCATACGGACCAAATTCCTCACATGGATCAAATTCCTCAAAAGGATCAAAGTCCTCATATGATTATCATCGTGCTAACAACTCTGTCTCGCAGGGTAGAGCTAAGGGCTATGCATATGTGCATTATTCTTCAAACCATTATGTTCATAAGTCCTCGAAGAATTTCTCTGCTTATTCATATGCTTACCCTAACCCATCTTATGTGAAATGAAATGGTTTGGCATCTTTGCCACCTTTCTCATATGGTGCTCGCAGAGTGATGAATTCTTTGCCACCCCTCCAGATGTGGGTGGTGAAGAAAAAGAACTAATCTCTTCTGCAGGGTCAGGTCTCCAGACGTGCTTTAACGTCTGAAGAATTTGCTGGGGACCTGACAAAAATGCCTGAAAGGACACAGGCGAATCATGATGAAATGAACTCTCATTTCACACGTCCTCATACTGCTATATCTGTTTACTACTTGATGAAATTCATCTGATGAACTTGACAACATATTCTTCGCTGATGAAGCATATGAGATTGTAAGTTACACTAATTCATCTGTAGGATGATCAACCCAAAACTACTGAATGGGTCCTCGATAGTGGATGTACAAATCACATGACTGGTGACAAGAATCTATTGATGGATGCTCCCTTATCACCGTCACATCTGAAGCATATCATCTTTGCTGACAAAGGCAAAAGTCAGGTATTGGGTCTTGGTAAGGTTGCAATTTCTAAGGATAAACACATGGACAAAGTCATGCTTGTTGAGTCCTTAGGATACAATCTCATGTCAGTCTCAATGCTTTGTGATCTTGATATGGTTGTTGTCTTTGGCAAGTATCGCTGTGTTGTGATTATGGAAGCTGACAATTCCAAAGTCTTCGAAGGCTTTAGGAGAGGAGATCTGTATATTGTTGATTTCTCTACAGGACCACAACCAGCCGTGTGCCTACTTGCAAAAGCTTCAGAAGGCTGGCTATGGCATCGTCGACTTGGTCACGCAGGCATGAGGAATTTGCACACGCTTGCGAAGAAGAAGCATGTCATTGGCATTGAGAATGTCAAATTCCTCAAGGATCACTTATGCGGAGCCTGTGAAGCTGGAAAAATGACCAAGGCCAAGCATCCAGTGAAGACTATCATGACCACTACTCGTCCATTCGAATTGCTTCACATGGACCTCTTTGGACCTAATCATTACTCAGCAGTCACTAATGATGCATCTCTATATGGTTTTGTCATTGTTGATGATTACTCTCGATATACATGGGTACACATTGTTACTTACAAACATGAAGTGCAGGAAGTCTTCAAACGATTTTCCTCGAGGGCTTCAACCAACTTTGGTGTGAAGATCAAGCACATCAGAAGTGACAATGGAACTCAGTTCAAGAATTCCGGTCTTGATGACTATCTTGATGAACTTGGTATTACTTATGAGTTATCTGCTCCCTATACCCCTCAGCAAAATGGCGTCATGGAGCACAAGAACAGAACTCTTGTTGAGATGGCTCGCACTATGCTTGATGAATACAAAACGCCTCATCGCTTTTGGATTGATGCAATTGATACTGCGTGCCACATCATCAACAGAGTATATCTTCACAAATTCTTCAAGAAGACGGCCTATGAACTCCTCACTGACAAGAAACCCAATGTGAGTGATTTCAAAGTCTTCGGTGCTAAATGTTGGATTAGAGATCCTCACCACAACTCTAAATTTGCACCGAAAGCACATGAAGGTTTTATGCTTGGTTACGGAAAGGACTCGCACACCTACAGAGTCTTCAACATTGTTCTTCACAAGATTGTTGACACTGTAGATGTGCGGTTCGATGAAACTAATGGCTCGCAAAGAGAGCACCTACCTTCTGTGTTAGATGAACCAGCACCTGAGGATTCTATCAATTTCAAGGCAACTGAGGATGTCATTCCTACTGAAGAATCTGCTGAAGAATTCATTCTAGTTCATGAAGAACGTCGAGATGATGCACCTGAAGAAAATGCTGAGGAAAATGGTGCTGAAGAAAATGCTGATCAAATTCCTCAGCGACAACCAGCTCATCCTCGCGTTGCAAAAGAAGTGCAAGTGGAGAAGATCATCGATGACATTAGCACACCAGGTCCTCTCACACGCTCAAAAGCTTCACATTTATCTAACTTTTGTGGGCACTATGCTTTTGTCTCTATCATAGAGCCCACTAAGGTAGATGAAGCATTTATGGAGCCGGAGTGGATTCAGGCTATGCAAGAAGAATTACATCAGTTTGAGCTTAACAATGTCTGGGAACTGGTCAATCGCCCAGATCCTCGCAAGCATAATATCATTGGCACAAAGTGGATCTACCGCAACAAGCAAGATGAAAATGGCCTTGTGGTGAGGAATAAGGCACGACTAGTAGCTCAAGGCTACACACAGGTTGAAGGAATTGATTTCGATCAAACTTTTGCACTTGTTGCTAGACTTGAGGCTATTCGCATATTACTTGCTTACGCTAACCATCATGATATCATCTTATATCAAATGGATGTGAAAAGTGCATTCCTCAATGGTAAGCTTGAGGAATAAGTATATGTTGCTCAACCCCCAGGTTTTGAAGATCCAAAGAATCCTGACAAAGTCTTCAGACTTAATAAGGCCCTCTATGGCCTCAAGCAAGCCCCTCGGGCATGGTATGATACATTGAAGGAATTCTTCGCGAAGAATGGCTTCACAACCGGTTCACTCGACCCTACTCTCTTTACTAAATCTTATGATGGTGAACTGTTTGTGTGCCAAATATATGTTGATGATATTATCTTTGGCTGTACTCACCAACGTTATAGTGATGAATTTGCCTATATGATGAGTGAAGAATATCAAATGTCTATGATGGGAGAGTTGAAATTCTTCTTAGGTCTTCAAATTCGTCAGCAGTGCAATGGCATATTCATATCTCAGGAGAAATACCTCAAAGATGTACTGACGAAATTCGGCATGCAAGATTGCAAAGGCGTCAAAATTCCTATGCCCACAAATGGCCATCTATGCACTGATGAAAATGGTATTGACTTCGATCACAAGGTATACCGCTCCATGATTGGTTCTTTATTGTACTTATGTGCATCTATGCCAGACATAATGCTTAGTGTTTGCATGTGTGCCCGATTCCAAGCTGCATCGAAGGAATCACACCATAAGGCTGTGAAGCATATTCTTCGATATCTAGCTCACACACCAACACTAGGATTATGGTACCCCAAGGGCTCTGCTTTTGATCTCATTGGATATTCTGACTCTGACTATGCTGGTGATCGTGTGGACCGCAAGTCAACATCTGGCACTTGTCATTTCCTCGGACGATCTTTGGTCTGTTGGTCCTCGAAGAAATAGAACTGCGTATCACTATCTACCGCTGAAGCTGAATACATTGTTGCTGGCTCTTGCTGTGCTCAACTGCTTTGGATGAAGCAAACCCTCAAGGACTATGGCGTCAACGTGAAGAATGTGCCTCTCCTCTGCGACAATGAGAGTGCCATCAAGATTGCTCACAACCCAGTTCAGCACTCGAAGACAAAGCACATTCAGATTCGTCATCATTTTCTTCTTGATCATGTGTTGAAGGGCGACATCTCCATCGAGCACGTGAAGACTGAAGAATAGCTAGCTGATATCTTCACTAAGCCCTTGGATGAGAAGAGATTTAGCAAGTTGCGGTGTGAGCTAAATATCTTAGAATCTTCGAATGTTCTTTGAGAAGGACACACATCCTAACACTTATGCAAAATTGATGACTTAGATGTGCAACACATGAAGAAACGTTTTTCTTCAATCAATGAAGAATAACACTCTAAGTGTGAAGAAATTAATGAAGAATTTGATTCTTAGAACCCGACGACAATTGTACGCGGTGTCTGAAATCATCATTCTTATACGGTGGGTCACGCCACCACAAAAAGTTGAAAATCTTCAATTTGAGTTTTTCCTCAGTTTTTGACATTCTTCAGTTTTTCAAATTCTTCAACTTTACAAAATCTTCACTGTTTCCGTCGTTTTTCTTCATTGGCTATATATATATATGAGTTTATGTCCTCTACAGCATTCACTTATGGCTACTTCTTCAAGTTGCTTTTTCTGCTAAGTGAATGTGATCGGACCCTTCCCCTCTATGCTATACTCAACCCAATCTATTCACAAATTCTTCATGTGTGTTCCATTTGAAACTCGTCCAAAGTCTTCACTGTGTCCTTGTCAGCTGAAGAAATTGCGAACGAAACTTTAAAACAAATCTTATCCAGATTTTCGGTTTTGCCGCTCAAACCGTTCCGCATCCCACGATGCATTATTATATTCACCCACGATCTTACACTATCTCATCTACACAGTACGTGGGTGACACATGTCGCGTGAAGGAGAAAGGGCAGGGGCATGTTCGTCCCAAAATCTTCGGGCGAACAGTTTTTCACCGTGGCTATAAATACCCCTCTCCCCTTCCTCACTTCATTTACTCCGCTCGACCGCGCTCTCTCTCGCTCGAGCTCCTCAAACCCTAGCGCCGCTGCTACTCCATCGTCGCCGGTGAGGAAGAGCTTCGCTGCCTCGACCTCGTTGCCGTCGTACTCGCGCCGGTTGCGGAAATCTTCACTCCGCCGCCGCCGTAGCTGTCTCCCTCTGCCAAGTTAGGGCGTGGGAGATCTAACTTGACGAACTTCACCTCTGTTCATCACAGTTCGTCGTGTTCTTCACTTCGGGTAATTAAAAGTTACTTTTATTACTCACTTTGATTCTCAAACTTTCCTGAAAATCTTCAAAGGTGTTTATTCTTCAAATCTTCACACATATGAACACCTCACACATTGTATGTTCTTGATCCATTTCTCTAAGCAATCATTTTCTTCAAGATTCCTCAATTGTGTGGATTTTCGATCTGTACAACTCTGGAACCTAAGACAAAGAATGCTTAGTGAAATTCCTCAAGGCTCAACTGGTCAAATTCCTCAAAACTTGTCTTTTTGAAAAACCTTCTGAGAACGCATATGACCTCTCCAAATTCCTCGCACCTACACTCTGTTCACAGGTACTCATGTCCGCTGCTGAATCACTAGGTTCTATCAACTTAACTCATTTGCAGCGTTCCTTGAAGAAAAATTGCATACTTCTTCAGAGTGTTCAATTGTTCAAATTCCTCATCTGAAGAATATGGCTGAAGGAAAGAGACCGCAGAAAGGAGGAAAGAAGCCTGAGGTCATGACTGCTTTTGAGATCCCTGATGACTTATATAAGGACTATTGCACACCTGATGAAGCCAAATTTGGCAAAGAGAACAAAAATTAGCGCAAGGTGCATATTCAGAGGATTGAACGGAGATGGGCAAGAGAATGGAGGGAGTACAGATATGTGACTCCAAAGTACATGAAGAAATTCACCCTCAATCCTCCATGCCCAAGAGCTCCATTGGCACCTGGCCAAGTAGCTGATCCCACCAGCATCAAGAGTGGTGAGGACTTTCCTGAAGAATGGGCTAAGCGCCAAGCCAAATTGGCAAGACAAGCCAAGGAGGCAGTGAAGAAATTCAATGGGGATTCTGCTGCTGCTGCTGCTACTGAGGCCTCGGTCAGGCCGAGGAAATCCATGCCAAAGAAGCCTGCTCGTAAGCCAAGTGCTTCACCAACAGCGCCCTCACGGCCAAGTTCCTCAGCTATGCCCTCACGGCAAATTCCTCAGACTGCCACTGCTCCACCAAAGTCCTCAGCTCCTGTGCATCTGGCTACATGTCAAAGGACTACGGGTTTCTCGATGGCCTCTGGTGTCTCAGCAAGTTCCTCAGCTGCACCAATGTCCTCATCAGGCCCCACACTGTTGAAGACTAAAGCAACAGCTGGACGCGGTCCTCAGCCAAGTCCAAGGAAGAAACAGATCGCATTCCATGTGCCCTCTGATGATGAAGCTTCTGATGATGAACTTGCAGAAATCATCAGAGACAGACAAGTGAAGGCCGCTAGAGCCAAAGGCACATCCGTGCCACTGCTTTTGGATCCGAAGAAAATCCTCGATTACATTAATCTCTGGCACAAGGATCCAAACACCCCAATGCCTGATTTTCCTCTGACTCCTGGTCAAAGTGACATGCTGACCCATTTCATCACTCAAGAGAAATGGAAATTTGAAAAGGCAAGAGAGATCAAGAAAGCGCAATACAGAAAGGAGAAGCTCCTGAAGAAAAATGTTGTCAAAATGACACCTGAGGAACTTCTCAAGGCTCAGTCTGAAATTCAAGCCCTCAGCAAAGACTTTGATGCCTACTATGCTGATTGGCAAGGAGCCAAACTGAGATTCGTCAATCTGACGAAGAAAATCACGAATGTTGCAGCCCCATCACAACAAGAAAATCTTCAGGCTGCAGACTCTACTCAGCCTGCTGAAGAACATGCCAGCACCGCTGATGACTTTCAGCCTGCTGAAGAAAATGCTAGTTCCAGGGCTGATGAAGAAATACCAGCCGCTGAAGAAATTGCCAGGGCATCCACTAGTGGTGCGCCTGAAGAAACTGAAGAGATCAGGGCAACTGCATCAGTTGCGCCTGAAGAAATTCAACCAGATTCCTCAGCTCCTCCCGCGCCTACACCAACCCCAATTCTTCCTTCTTCCTATGAGGTGAAGAAGACCAAGGCTACAGAGCGAGCTGCAGTGAAGAAAAGGAAGGCATCAGCTGCGTCAAATTCTTCGGCTGCGAAGAAAATGAAGCCAATGACCAGCTCACTTGAAAATCCAATTGATGTTGTTCCAATTTCATCCATGTCATCAAAGGAAATTGTTCCTTTTGGAGAAGACTACAAGATCCCAAGCGGATCTGATGAAGAAAACTATTTTGCTGCTTCGTCAGAGCAGATTGATGAAGAAATTGAAGTGGACGCAATCCCTTCAACGACAGCCATTTCCTCACCTATGCCTCTGTTCACAGCTGAAGAGGCTGGTGTTGAGGAAATTGAAGATGAAGATGTGGATATTGGATGCACCACACCTGTGATGAATGATGACTTTCGGGAAAGTCAGCATCCCAATACTCCTCTATTCACACCTATCCAACAGATTCCTCAGTCCCCTGCAACAACTGTTCAACTGGGCTCTGAAGAAACTCAACCCACTCCCTCTGTTCATGAAGAAATTCCAGCCGCTAGTGCTGAAGAACCTGCTGCTGCTGCTAATCAGGTTGCACAAGAAGAGGAACCAGAAATTCCTCAGCCTGAAGAACCTGAGCTCGCGATTCCTGAGGTGGTGATGCAACTCACTGATATCCCTCTGCCCAAGCCAAATAATCCGTTCTCAAGCAAACAGAAGTTCAAGGCTGAAGACTTCTTTTTCGAGCATGTATTCTTCACTGACTACAACCCCTATGACTCTGCTCGCATAAGGAAGAGGTGTTTCTGGACTGCTAGTCAAGCCAACTTCTATTCCTCAGTGTTGTTTGACAAAGACAAAATCTTCGATCATGAACATATTCCTCACGTGGATATGGAATCTCTGCCATGCTTCGAGCCAGTCCTCAGTGTTCTTCACGATGCAGGATTACTCAATTTCTGCACTGACATTTGCGATTGGAATGAAGAACTCATTCTTCAGTTCTACGCTACACTGCATATCACTGGAGATGCTGAAGATGTCAACTCATGGGTGTTGGATTGGATGACTGAGAACACTCACTACAAGGCACCGGCAACTGAATTGCTTCGTGTCCTTCCTCTCAATCCTCCCCATGACAGTGCACGTTGCATGTACAATGACCCTGAACTGACAAATCACTATATGCAAGTGCTCATGAAGCCCTTGAAGCCTGGGCAGGCCCCTCGAACCAAATTCCTCGTCAAGCAATTACTCTATGTGCCTCGGACTGTCTATCGCATTCTGACGAAGACAATGAGTCCTATCAAAGGCCACGACTCAAATGATGAAGAAGTCGTTGGCATCATGAAGAATATATTTTTCATCATCATTCATGGCGTTCCCGTCAACTTCCATGATTTCTTCATGAGGACTCTAGCCAATGTTGCTATGTCACCATTCGAGCTGAAGCCCTATGCTCCTTGGATTATGAGATTCATAAGGGCAAGATCTTCACTAAATTACAAATCTGACACTTTGAACCACGGTAGCTACTTGCCTCCCATTGAAGTCCTCAAACGGACAGATTCATCAGCTGATGATAAAGGCAAGGCAGCTGCTGTGATCGATGAAGGCATTCGTCCATTGGATGGTCAATTTCACCTGGCTACATCTTACTCTACCAATGACGACTCTGCCACACATGACACTACCGCAAATACCTCAGCTAAGCAAAATCCTCAAGCCACAGCACCCAGGGTGATGACTGACCGTGAGTTACTCCTCAGTCTTCATCAGAAGGTTGATCGCAATCACAAATGGGTAAAGCGTCAGTTTGGTGCACTTCTACACAATATGACCTCAACACACAATGCAGTGAAGAAGAACCACTACTACCTTCATGAAACCCTCAACCGCACCTGGGCTGTCCTCACTCATGTCTATAGCGCTGAAGAACTGAAGACTATGGGTCTCAAGGAAGAATTTGACTGGTCTGCACCTCCTCCGAAGAAATTCAAGAGGGTCAAAGTTCCTGATCTGGTGGCCAGCTCTTATTCTTCATCGCGTGACACCGATGAGTATGAAGATTTGGACGACACTGCGGCAGGCCCTGCTACAACGAACAACCCCGACAACGCTCGCGCTCCTCCATCAACTTGAAATTCTTCAGGGGCGTTAGTCCTCAGTTTCAATCCTTTTGGTCATTTGATGACAAAGGGGGAGAAATCTGAGTTAGTCTTCAAGCAGGACTATATTAAGGGCGTGTTTTTTCTAAGTTACAACTCTCGTTCTTCCAAAACTTTTATTGGATAGAGTTGTAATCTTAAACCCGATGGTGCTCTGATACTTTTGGATGGTGCTCTGATACTTTTGATGCACTGTGCTCTGATACTTTTGATGTACCATTCTGCATGCTTATTCCTTGCTAATATTATTGCACGCATGCTGAATTTCGTCAGGCACCATATTTCATCACGTATTTCAAATTCTTCATATTATATATCAAATGCGTGTATGAATTACAAGATATAGGGGGAGATCTCCATGATACAACTCTTCAAATGTGCATTGCCTCAAACGCAAATTCCTCAGTATGCACATCCTCAAGGGGAGTTCTTCTATATCTTGCAATCAAATTCCTCAATATCAGTATTTACACTTCATATGTTTATCCCCGTTGAAAACTTAACCTATGTTGTCATCAATCACCAAAAAGGGGGAGATTGTAAGTGCATCTAGTGCCCCTTAGTGATTTTGGTGTATTGAAGACTTATATGTTAAGGGACTAATGCGTTTGTGAGTGTACACAGGTCCATAAGTCTATGAGGAGTTCGATATTTACAGATAAAGTCGACCCCTAAAAATGAAGTTCTTCGACTGAAGACTTTGATATTCTGAAGACTTTCTGAATACTTTGAAAGTGAAGAAATTGGTGTGACCTTGAAGACTTGATATTCATTTGATGAACATGAAGCGTGAAGACTTTTGTTTTCGTAGTTTCATTTTCTCTTTCTTGAGTCATAGGAAACACCGTACTGTTAAAGGGGGTCGAGGAAATACTAAGGAAAAATTTCCATGTGATGCTCAACTCAAAATCCTACACCTACCAATCCCTTCGAGTGAAGCCATTGGAAATCTCATACAGTTCAGTCAATTTCTTCAGTGACAGAGACGCAGTTCTTCTGGTCACTGAGGACTTTGCTCTGACTGAGGAGTTAGGAATTCGCCAGTGCGAATTGCCTACACAGTGAGGAACATGATAGCCCTGAGGAATTTGAGAGCCAAATTTCCGACCGTTGTTGTGCTGCGCGCCAGCTGTCCCAAAATATCCTATCCACCTAACGGTCATATCATTGAAGGGCATTTATGTCTTATCATGTCGGGCTGCTCCCTAGGCTATAAATAGCCGCCCCCTACAACCACTAGCTGGTTGGCTGCTCCGAGAGAACTAGACACTTGTCATTTGAGAGCAACCCATCCTCCGAGGACTTTGAGCGAAAATCATCAAGTGAGGAAATCCCAAAACCAAACCCCCACAAACCCAAAGTGATTGAGCATGACTGAAGAAATTGATCCTGCGTGGATCCGACGCTTGTTACCTTTGAAGACTGTGCTTCTTCTAGACGGTTAGGCGTCATGGTCTAGAGCATCCAAGAGGAATTGTGGATCACCGAGTGACCAAGTCTGTGAAGGTTTGGAAGTCACCTGAAGACTTACCACGAGTGATTGGACGAGGTCTCCGTGGCCTTAGTTCAAGGAGAATACGGTGAGGACTGGGTGTCCTGAGCTGTGTGCTCAGTGACTGGGTGTCCGGGACTGCGTGTCCTCGAGTTTAAATACTCAGCCGCTCCAACTAGATGTACAACTGAGACAGCAGTTGGAACTGGTTTACCAAATCATTGTCTTCACCAACTAACTGGTTCTATTTCCTCAACCCTTTCATTTCCTCATTACTGTGTTGAGTGTTTGTTCATATCTGTGCTTGAAGACTTTGACTGAAGACTTTCTCAATTTCCTCAGTTCAATTTCTTCAGTCTGCTTGTCTTCATCTTGTGTTATCCTGTGATTACGCTTTCTGTACTCTGTGCTAGTCTTCATTTCATCATGATGACCATGCTTGTAATCTGCTATGCTTACTTCTGAGTACTTATTCCGCTGCAAGTAGTTCTTCGCTAAGGAATTTCCTCACCGACAAATACCTCAGTGAAGAATTCATAAAAATTGCCTATTCACCCCCCCTCTAGTCGATATAACGCACTTTCAGAAAGGTTAGTACAGGCCTTCATCCACATGATTGTGCAGTGTGCTTTGAGATGTTATGCTACTTGTACTGGTACTATTTTAAATAAATGTTGAATGAAGCTATTGTATTGTTGTCTTTTCCCATTAAGTAGTGAACAAAAATGGGACCAACCCAGACATGATGCTTGTTGCTTTGTTACAACAACCTCTGCATCACCCCCTTTATAAGTAGATGGAAGAACATGTTGTTGTTGCGCCACTCTCCCTTGGAACTATTTATGCTTTTTGTTAATCTAATGCCGCTGGTAAAATTAAGCAATGCCACTCTTAGAATTAACTACTGAATCTTAGTTCAAAACTGCAACACTTGTTAGGGATTGGCGGGATTACCGCATGTTTCATCCTCCTTTATTGGCCACTAATTGATTCCTTTTTATCCTATGTTAAAATAGGGATATGTATTCAACTTGTTGCTATTGCGACATTTTGCTTCGCTACGCGAAACACTTATGTTTTAAGAGTGTTTTGTGCAATTCAACTTGAATGTCACACCGGCGACTATACTTAATTTTGTGGAACTACACAAAAGGAGATCATGGATTTTCATATATGTGTTGGGATTTCTTTCAAGTCCTCCTCGCGAGTTTCTTCAAATCTTGGTCAAGAAAGGTCAGTACTGACTTTCATCCACATGATGTTGCAGTGTGCTTTGAGATGTTGTGCTACTTGTATTGGTACTGTTTTCGATAAATGTTGAATTGAAGCTATTGAACTGCTGTCTTTTACCATTAAGTGGGCAAAAATTGTTCCAACCCAGACATGATGCTTGTTTCTTTGTTACAACAAAACTCTGTATCACCCCCTTTATAAGTATATGGAAGCACATGCTGTTGTTGTGCCCACTCTCCCCTGGAACTGTTTATGCTTTTTGTTAATCTAATGCCGCTCGTAAAATTAAGCAATGCAACTCTCAGAATTAACTATTGAATCTTAGTTCAAAACTGCAACACTTGTTAGGGATTGGCGGGATTACCATTTTTGTGGCCGCATGTGTCATCCTCCTTTATTGGCCAGTAATTGATTCCTTGTTTGCCTCTGTTAAAACAGGGATATCTATTCAACTTGTTGCTATTGCGACATTTTGCTTCACTTAATTTTTGTGGAACTGCACAAAATGAGATCGGATTTCCATATATGTGTTGAGATCTCTTTGAGGTCTTCCTCATGAGTTGTTTCAAATCTTGGTCTTGAAAGGTCAGTACCAACTTTCCTCAGAATTAACTATTGAATCTTAGTTCAAAACTGCAACACTTGTTAGGGATCGGCAGGAGTACCATTTCTATTAGGGATCGGCCGGAGTACATGTTTAAGAAATGTATTGTTCAGATAATGTCTCTGTTATTATATATGAGTTAAAGTGTTTTACAAATGGTACTATCCTACTTTGTAGTTCTTTCTACATGTTTAACCAAGGTATTGTTAAGATAATGTCTCTGTTAAAATGAATCAGTCGCATTGTTTTAGGAATGGTACTTTTCTGCTTTGTCGTTCTTTATACATGTTGAAACAAGGCATTGTAAAGATAATGTCTCAATTAATATGAATGAATCACACTGATTGAGAATTGCTACTCTCCTGCTTTGTTTCCCACTAAGATAAGGTAGATCAGTAGATGTTTTTCTTCTGGGAGTACAAGTCATCAACCGTTATTTCTCAATAATTGTTTCCCTTATACCTATTGTTGCTTACAGGGGTATCAAAATTAAAGCTCGGTTTTATTCCGACTTTGATTTTAGTTAAACTTCACAAAAGGAGCCAATGTGTCTAAGGCAAACTGCTGCATTAGTGGGTCCAGTTGGTCTTACCACTTTGCAGAAAGAAGCAGTCACTGTTTGCGCTACATTACAGAAGGAATGATCGAGAATCTTTACAGAGTATTAGTAGACGTTAATGATATGACTAATCTATAGAGAGCATAGGCAACTCTACAACACGTGGAGTGCACTTGGAAAAAGTGCCAAACAAGTACAAGAAGCCATGATAGGACTCCAAGTCTGTCAACTCATTCTAAGCAACAATGATGGGGCATCTGGGTATGGTAATCTGTTTACCGTACTTTCAGTTTGTTAGTCCATCGATTGGTGGGTTGACACTGGGGCCAATATTCATGTGTGTGCTGATGTGTCTTTGTTTTCTTGCAGCATATAAATACGAATTCCACAGGGATGCTCAGCTTGATTTTAGTGGAAATGCACAAAATGTTTAGATGGTTTGTGTCTTCCATAATACTTCATCATGCACAATACATCGAATGGTTCTCCAATCATTCGTTGTCACCTTGAGCCACCAGACTATCAGTTGACAAACTGATGACAAATCCTGCATGTTCCACAATCATAGGCATTACATATTATGAATGGGAAAAGCTTCTCAAAGTTGAATCATTGATGTTAGAAAGAAGACATTAGTTTAATATATTGGAATTGGAAAACCTTGTCAAATTTTGCTCATTGATGTTAGCCAGAAGACATGCATTTGATATTTTTGAGTGGGACGCCCTTTGCTGTGAGCAACATCGATCGTGTTTTTCCTATTCCTGTCTTTAGTTTGGAAATATTTACTCTGCTGAGATGCATAGTCACATGAATGTTGACTTATGTAAGGTATTTTAAGAGTTTGTTCTGAATGTTGTCTATGTAATGCCAGGCCTTGTGAGTTTGATTGCAAAGCTGAGCTTGGAATGCTGTGGCATGCGGCATCACGAGCTGCTCACCGTGCCTCCTGAGAATAATGCTTCGTATTGTTTTGCATGTTGAGCTAATGCCTGTGATTAGCATGTTATGAAGATCATCCTCTTCTGTTGTTTTTGTGCTTAAGAAGTTCATTGTCTTATGTTTCATTCATAGCCTATACGACAACTCAGGTAGGTTAGAGGTGAAACCATATGATCTTCCGACCAACTCATCATCTTAGGCCATGATAGGATCGCCATTTTCCAACTAAAACCGCTTGTAAAACTGACGCTTGTAATAAAAGCAGATGGTCTCGGGCGAAGTGCTTGGTTGGTCGATTTCGACTAGTAAAATACACACTGGTCTCTCAAATTACACGCATAACCCGCCGGTTTTACTTACAGACCTCGGGCCCTCGGTTTCATTACGCCTGTATTTTACGCGTTGTTTCCGATGACGAGTAAATTACACTTGTATCTTAATACAAGTGTGAAATAAACCAGAGCTCCCAAGCACGACATTACCGTTTCATGCCGTCTCAGTCTCTCGAATGTGCTCATAGGTGTCCAATGATCCTGGCTTCCTGAATGAGCAGCGAGCGCTGTATCAGACCATCCGTAGGGCCCGCGAGGCCCTCTCCGTCATCCTTCGAGTTGTTGCGCTCGCCGTGCCGCCGAGCATTGTCAACGAACATGAGGATTCAGGAGATGACTTTATTTTTACTGGATGACAGTAGGGACCCGCTAGGGCCATAGCCGTACGTATGCAAGTGCCTCCTTATTATGTACAACTATATTTTTTGCTTCCTCTTGGTTTCCTGACATCACGGTCCCACACCATTTTTAACCTATCTAGTCAATAAATGAGAGAATTGCGCAAGGAGCGGCCGACAGCTAGGACCAAGCAGCTCGAGCAGTATTTGTGTTTTTGAGGTGTGAGCACTACAAAGTTTTTCTTGAGCGATGTTTTAATTGTTGTTCAAAGGAGAGCAGGGTATTAACTGGACGGGCTGTGGCCCGTCTAGCCCAGGCCAGATATCCAGCCCAGATATATTTTTTTCAAGCTGAAAATGCCTAGCCCAGCTACACTTTTATTTGAGGAATACCCAGGCAAGGTCAACTTGTTATTCTCCGCCCCGCTGGGCTGCAAATCTTTCCTAGGAGTGATGCATCAGGCTTAACAGAAAAATGGGCTTTAAGAAATATTAAAATGGGATGTAATTATAAAAACTAGGCAGTAACTATAAAAAAATGCACCAAACACGTAATTAGTTTCTAAAATATTATTTTTGGATTTTTAAAAGTTTAATTTCATTAATCAATGTTTCATTGGATTTATACACAATACAAATTTATATTGAAATTATATTTAGTCTAACTAGAAATTTCGGGATAAAAATATTTCGGATCCCATCAAAATGTAGGAAATTTTATTGAATTTTGTTTTGAATGGTTGGTTGAAATTATTAATCGTTGTCCTAGCTAGAAAATGGGCTATACTTTTTACAAACTGTAAATGGGCTATAGTAAATTCCATTAGAATTCAAAATGGGCTGTACATTCTTACAAATCGCAAATGGGCTATAAGTTCTCTTCCACACACTTGTGGGCCTACTAAGTTGACGCGTCCCCTAAAAAAAGTAAGTTGACGCGCATGCAAGGCTTTGTCAACTGATAGTCAACACACGGTTCTAGCAGCAGTGGCCGTTGGATGTTCATCCAATGGCCGTCGTGCTTCTTCAACCTCTGGTCTTTTTGCTCCAGCCGCGCTAGTCGTGCCGCCTGCTCCTGCCGCCCATGGCCGGCTGTGCCGCCGCCGAGGCCTCACCGCCCCCTACTACTCCCACCGCTAGCCAGTCCATCCCTCTACTCAACCACACCCCCTATTATTCTGCAGCAACGACAGCCTCACACCGCAGTCGAACCAGTGAACCATCATACTCCTCTCTGCATGAGCATCCACTGTCGCGTCTTCCCCAGCTCTGCGTCGTCCCCTTCCTAGGCCTCGCTGTCGTCCATCGCCCTGGAGCTCTCGGCGCGGCGTGGTCAATGTGGTCAACGACCGACATCCATCGGACATGGACTGTACGTGGAGAGCCTGACAACTGGGTCCATGGCCGCACACAAGGAATGCCTCCTTTTTACGCGCAAAATAATGATTCCTCCACCTGACATCTGGGACCCACCGGAAAGGCCTCTGTATTTCGTGAGAAAAACATTTCCCCCACTGACAGGTCAGACCCACCAGCTATATCTTCGCACACAAGCATGTGCCTCCTTATTACGCACAAAAAAATGAATATCCCCTACTTGCTTGGACCGAGCATAGTGGGAGGCTGACTTGTGGGCCTACTAAGTTGACGGGGACGAACGGCTTTGTCAACTTAGTCAATATGAACGATTCTAGCTCTAGTGACCGTACGATGTCCATCCAACGGCCATAGTGCTTCTTCAACCTCTGGTCTTCTTTCTTTAACCGCCCAAAGCAGTGCCGGTCGTGCCGCCTGCTCCTGCCTCCCGTGGTCGGCTGTGCTGCCGCAGAGGCCTCATCGCCCCCTACTACTACCACCGCTGGCCAGGCCATCCCTCCACTCGCCCACACCCCATGTTATTCTGTGGCGACCGCAGCCTCACACCGAAGCCGAACCAGTGAACCCTCGTACTCCTCTCCGGCATGGGCATCCACTACCGAGTCTTCTCCGGCTCCACGTCGTCCCCTTCCTAGGCCTCGCCGTCGTCCACCGCCATGGTGCTCTCGGCGTGGCGTGGTCAACGTGGTCAAGGAACGACTTCCATCGGAAGAGTACTGTACGTGGAGAGGCTGACAGCTGGGTCCACGGGCGCAGCAAGGAAGTGCCTCCTTATTACACGGAAAATAATGATTCCTCCACCTGACAGCAGGGACCCACCGGACGGGCCACCGTTTTTCACAAAAAAACATTTCCCCCTGACTACTGAGACCCACCAGCTACATCTTCGCACGCAAGGAAGTGCGTCCATATTACGGGAAAGAAATGATTCGCCCCCCTAACTGCTGGGACCCACCAGCTACATCTTCGCATGCAAGGAAGTTCATGACAGTCGAGACCCTCCTGGTTGAAGCATACGTAGCATTGTCATTCTGGTCGCGAACATGTACGTACATACGATCGGTCTGTCTGCAGGCTGCAGCAATGAACCGTGACCGTGTAAGGAAGGACATGTGCTGTAGTAGAGGCGCGCACGTAGCATGTACACATACGTACAGCGGCCGGGGTGCAAGAAAGTAAATATGGTCACGTACGTACATACACGCGGGGTCTTGAACGCCTACTCGCGCATACGTACGGCCAGGGCTCGTGTACATGGCTGGGTCGGAACGGAGAAACTGCGTTGTTGTCGTGTTCATGGGGAGGCAACAGAATGTGTCGTGTTCATCGGGAGGCAACGGAACGCGTGCTATTCATCAGGTGCCAACCAGCTGTGGACGGAACAACCGATGGAAACGAGGCCTGGCGTACGGCAGAACGGAGGCAACGGCCTTGTGTTCGACTGGCTACGGTCAAAACGGGATCCTGTTCATCAGAAGGGGTCTGGCATACTGCAAAACAGAGGAAACGAACTTCTCTTGGTCGAAACGGGGTCCTGTTGATCAGCAGGGGTGTGGCGTACCACAAAATGGAGGAAACAGACTTGTGTTGGAGCGCTACGGTCGAAACGGGGGTCCTGTTCATCGGGAGGGGTGTGGCGTACCGCAAAACGGGACTACACGGGATACTGTTAATCTCCACCGTCGACCTCCTCCAGCCTCCGCGGGCTACTATTCATCCACCGTCAACCTCCTCCAGCCTCCACCTACGACTGTTCATCAATGGGCTCCAGTTCATCTAGCCTCCACCACACCCTCCTCCACCGGCTACTGTTCAACCAGCCCTCTCCACGGGATCCTGTTCAACCACCCATCCACGGGCCACTGTTCATCCATCCCTCCAGCGGGTACTGTTCAACCAGCCCTCCGCGGGGTCCTGTTCGTCCAGCCCTCCACCGACTCGATCGATCAGGATACTGCTCATCCAACGGCAACAACCTCTACTACCACGGGTTCCTGTTCATCCAACCCCCCACCGGGAACTGTTCATCCAAACCCCCCAATAACGCTCACTGTTCATCAAGGGAAGGAGGTAGCAGTGTTCGATCAGCTTTAGTTAGCAGCAATAGCGAAGGAATCGCTCGATCGGGTTCAGTTAATAGCCATCGATCGATCGCTCGGGTTCAGTAACGCGTAGCCTGCAGTGCAATCACTCGGGTTCAGTAGGCGAACGCCTCGCTCGGGTTTAGTTAGAGCCCAATGCCTCGCACCCACGCGCCTACGTGTACGAGAGAAATGCACACCGCTCGTCCCCCGACCACCCACCGTAACCAGGAACTCCCCGGTATTTTCCTTGCTCTCTCTTCTACCACGGTTTTCTCTATCATGGATGGCCCAAAGAATGTCATGCTGCTGTGTCTCCGGCCCGCCCAGGACGAAAAGCCCATTTTCTGCCATGATTTTTTGACATAGAAGTAGGAGCCCACTACATCTATGATGATACCGGGTTTTGACACAATTATCGTCATTGAAGTGTCACAAGCATGACACACAAAAAATTCGTTCGGCCCAAAATGTCACAGATGTGTCTTTTTTTGTAGTGTGAGCGCAAAAGTTTCTATTTTTCAACAAGATCAAATCAACTATCACCCAACATGATCCCACAGGCTTTACTTCGAACAAACACTAATTAAAACATAAAAAACACAATCATAATAATAGCATAATTATGCAAACACTGAATAATAGAAAGAAAAGGCAAAAATAAATTTTACTCATTGGGTTGCGTCCCAACAAGCGCTATCATTTTATGCCCCTAGCTAGGCATAATGCGTAGATTCAAGTGTTGTCATCTTTGGTTTTTGCCGCATAGGTTGCCCTCATGATTAATTCATATGGTGGCTTAATTCTTGTTCTTAGGAAGTGTTCCATATCCTTTCTTAGTAGAAATTGAAATTTAATATTGCCTTCTTTCGTATCAATCACGACACCTGTAGTTCGTAAAAATGGTCTACCAAGTATGATGGGACAAGACGGATTGCAATCAATATCAAGAGCAATAAAATCTATGGCACATAGTTCCTATTTGCAAGAATAAGAACATCATTAATTCTTCCCAAAGGCTTTTTAATAGTAGAATCTGCCAAGTGCAAATTAAGAGAACATTCTTAAATATTAGTAAGACCAAGCACATCACATAGAGATTTCGGAATTGTGGAAACACTAGCACCCAAATCACACAAATCAAAGCACTCATAATTTTTAATCTTTAATTTAATGGTAGGTTCCCATTTATCATATAATTTTCTAGGAATTGAAATCACTAATTCCATTTTTTCTTCTAAAGCTTTCATCATGGCATCCGCAATATGTTTAGTAAAAGCTTTATTTTATTCATAGGCATGGGGTGAATTTATCATGGGTTGCAACAAATAAATACATTGAATCAAAGAGCAACTATCATAATTAAAGTCTTTTTAATCCAAAAGAGTGGGCACATCACTAGTTAAAGTTTCGACCTCTTCAAACCCTCTTTTATCAATTTTCTCATCAAGATTTTCACCCTCCGAATTATGAGGATGCCCTCTATCTAAAGTTGACTCTTCCTGAAAGTGCAACTATCCCTAGGTGGTTTTGGTAATTCATAACAACATATAGCTCATTGAGCTAATTCTATTCCAAGACTATTATATCAGGAAAGCTCAATGAATGGCATGGCATGGATGATGAAAGTGGATCCCTCAAAATACTAATGACAAAGGATTGGCTCAAGCTCAAAAGCTCAAGACTCTTCATTTTACATTTTAGTGATCCAAGATCACATTGAGTCTATAGGAAAGGCCAATACTATCAAGGAGGGATGAGGTGTTGCTTAATGAGCCTCTTGCTTCATGTGCTTGGTGATATGCTCCAAAAACCCTCAGCTACCTTCTCACATCCACAAATGACCTAAACCTAAAGCCAAAATCGGTCACACCGATTCTTTCTATCCGGCGCCACCGAGTTCTAATGTCATAGCCACTTCCACAAACCCTAGGCAAACCGGTCCTACCGATAGGGATCTCGGTCTCACCGAGATGGGATTGTAATCTCTCTGTTTCCCGTCGTAACGTTTCGGTCTAACCAAAGTGAGCGATCGGTCCCACCGAGATTGCAATGTAAACTCTCTGTTTCCCTTTTGTAACATTTCGGTCTCACCAAAAAGAGCGAATCGGTCCCACCGAGTTTACCCGACCAACTCTCTGGAAAGCTTATTACCAAAATCGGTCTCACCGAGTTTGAGTGATTGGTCTTACCGAGATTACGTTATGCCCTAACCCTAACCGAATCGGTCTTACCGAGTTGCATGTCGGTCCCACCGAAAATCCTAACGGTCACTAGGTTTACTAAATCGGTCCGACCGAGTTTGTTGATTCGGTCCCATCGAGTTTGGTAAATTGTGTGTAACGGTTAGATTTTGTGTGGAGGCTATATATACCCCTCCACCTCCTCTTCATTCGTGGAGAGAGCCATCAGAACAAACCTACACTTCCAACTTACCATTTTTGAGAGAGAACTACCTACTCATGTGTTGAGGCCAAGATATTCCATTCCTACCATATGAATCTTGATCTCTAGCCTTCCCAAGTTGCTTTCCACTCAAATCTTCTTTCCACCAGATCCAAATCCTATGAGAGAGAGTTGAGTGTTGGGGAGACTATCATTTGAAGCACAAGAGCAAGGAGTTCATCATCAATGCACCATTTGTTACTTCTTGGAGAGTGGTGTCTCCTAGATTGGCTAGGTGTCACTTGGGAGCCTCTGACAAGATTGTGGAGTTGAACCAAGGAGTTTGTAAGGGCAAGGAGATCGCCTACTTCATGAAGATCTACCACTAGTGAGGCAAGTCCTTCGTGGGCGACGGCCATGGTGGGATAGACAAGGTTGCTTCTTCGTGGACCCTTTGTGGGTGGAGCCCTCCGTGGACTCGCGCAACCGTTACCCTTCGTGGGTTGAAGTCTCCATCAACGTGGATGTACGATAGCACCACCTATCGGAACCACACCAAAAACATTCGTGTCTCCAATTGCGTTTGAATCCTCCAAACCATTCCCTTTAATTTCTTGTAAGTTGCATGCTTTAATTTCCACTGCCTATATACTCTTTGCATGCTAGCTTGAATTGTGTGATGATTGCTTGACTTGTCCCAAGATAGCTAAAATCTGCCAAACTCTAAAACTGGGAAAAGGTTAAGTTTTTAATTGGTCAAGTAGTCTAATCCCTCCTCTAGACATACTTCAAGGTCCTACAAATGGTATCAGAGCTTTGGTCTCTATTTGCTTTGATTTCCATAGCTTTTGGTGGTCATAGCCTTGGTTTCACAACCTAGGAGAGTATGGCGTCTAGTGAGGGAAATTATCACCGTAGAGGTCCTTACTCTGATGGTACTAATTTTGCTAGTTGGAAGCATAAGATGAAAATGCATATTCTCGGACATAACCCCGACGTTTGGGCAATTATTTGTATTGTCTTGCAAGGTGAATTCTTTGATGGGAGAGAGCTGAATCGTGAAGCTAATGCGGAAGAATTGAAGATGCTGCAATACAATGCTCAAGCTTGTGATATCATATTCAACGGATTGTGCCCCGAAGAATTCAACAAAATCAGCCGTCTTGAGAATGCAAAGGAAATTTGGGACACTTTGATTGATATGCATGAAGGTACCGACTCCGTCAAGGAATCCAAGTTGGATGTGCTCCAAAGTCAGCTTGACAAGTTCAAAATGAAGGATGGTGAAGGTGTCGCTGAAATGTACTCTAGGCTTGCACTTATCACAAATGAGATTGCCGGCTTAGGGAGTGAAGAGATGACCGACAGATTCATCATCAAGAAGATCCTAAGAGCATTGGATGGAAAGTATGATACCGTGTGCACATTGATCCAAATGATGCCAAACTACAAAGATCTCAAGCCAACGGAAGTCATTGGAAGAATTGTTGCTCATGAGATGTCACTCAAGGATAAGGAGGAACTTCACAACAAGTCAAGTGGTGCTTACAAAGCCTCAAGTGAAGCCCCCACATCATCAAGTGAGAAACAAACCTTCAATGAAGAATTGAGCTTAATGGTGAAGAACTTCAACAAATTCTACAAGAGTAGAAGCAAGGAAAGAAGCTCCAAGTCAAGGTCTTACAATGACAAAAGATCTTCTAGTCGAGAGCAAAACTGCTACAATTGTGGGAGACCCGGACACTATTCCAATGAGTGTACGGCACCCTACAAAAGAAGAGAAGATTCTCCAAGAAGAAGAAGCAAAAGAGAAGAATCACCACCAAGAGAGAGGAGGAGTAGAGATGATCGTTATGAATGAAGACCCTCACGGAGAAGCAAGAATTCGTAAAGAAAGGACAAGTCATCAAGGAGCTACACAAAATGAAGACATCAAGCTCATGTTGGTGAATGGGTTTCCGGCTCCGACTCCGACAATCACTCCGAGAGATGCTATCACTCCGACTTCGAATATACTCAAGATGAAGGTGTTGCCGGTCTAGCACTTGTGTCAACCAACTCCTACGACATATTTGATTCACCAAATGAAGGAATTGGAAGATGCTTCATGGCCAAAGGTCCAAAGGTAACACATCCTGAGTATGTTGATTTCAATAGTGATGAAGATGACTTGCTTGTGGATGATGATTTACTTGTTGACAACTCTAGTGATGAATACTATGATGAAACGTCAATTAATCATGCTAATCAACATAAAACAAATGACAATGATAAGGAGAAGATTGAGCTTCTAACTAAAGAACTAAACACTCTTAAGTTAGCTCATGAAACTATCTTCGAAGATCATCGAGAACTTTTAAGGGCTCATGAGAAGTTACGCTTTGAAAAGCTCAATCTTGAGCAAGAGCATGAGTTCTTAAAAGCAATCAATGATGATCTCCGTAAGAAAACTTCTTCTTACATTGCCAAGCATTTACTCTTATCTACTTGCATGCCTCAAGTCAAGTCTAGTAACAAGTACAAGAAAGATACTTCCTCTAGTGGTAACAATAATAATGTCAAATCTAATATTGTTGCTTCTAGTAGTTCTCTTGATTACACTAATGATTCTCTTAGCCAAGTTACACTTGAGCAAGAAAATAGCTTATTGAAGGGAATTATAGAGAAAGGTGTTTACAAGAGCCTTGCCGGGAGTAAGCAATTCGAGGAAATTGTACGCAAGCAAGGAAGGCACCGGAAGAATCAAGGTATTGGTTTTGAACGAAAGTTCAATGCCAATGGAGTTGAGTGGGAAGAAGATAAATACCCCCAAGACGAAGTTTGTTCCTCAACAAGAGAAGTATGATCCTACTTCCTTCAAGGGAACACAAGTACAAGATGATCTTCCACCACAGGACCACAAGAACAAAGGCAAGGACAAGCTTCAAGAAGATATTGATGCATTTGAAGAAGCACCTAAGGCCTCGTTCAAGTGGGTTCCCAAGACTACGTCAAGTTCTACTTCATCAAGTACAACTACAACTCCAAGGATTCCCATCAAGATGATGTGGATCCCGAAGAAGAAGAACTAGAGAGTTCTTGAGGGTGACTCCGCCAACATTCTTCACTCATATCATTATGGCAAGAACAAGTGCAAATCAACTTCCACATCTTGCACTAGTTCAAGGAGTCACAAACCCTCATGTTGGTAAGGCAAGGGACAAGGTAACCTAATGATTTCATGGACATCATCTTGTGTGTGCATCACTCTATGTCTATGGATATTCTTGTTTGTTCCTTGTGGGACTAACCCATGTAGGTAAGTTGAAAGTGCAACTCACTCCAAAGGATTGCTCCAAATGATCTACATCAACATTGAGCATCCACATCTTCAACACCTACATGAAGTCATCATCGACAAAACCCAAGGTTAGTGCATCCCTCTAAAAGGGGATCTCACATCTAGGGGGAGCTTAACTCTAAGAATTGAGTCAAAGCAACTCTAATGGTGTGAACACATCAATGCATTATGTAAAAGTGGTAACCCCATTTAAGCTTAAATGATGAGTATGACCTATGATCAAATGTTTTCATTTGACTCCTAAGTCAATATACTCATATATAGATGACCTAGTCATCGCCAATTGTTTGATAGATGCTAGAATTGGTTGTGCATGTTTCGCCACATATTTCATTTGCCATCTTATTGTGTGAGCATGTTGGTGCATATTTTACTCATTCAAGGACATCCACTTGTTGTTTTGAGTGATTGGCTTCCTTTTATTCTTGCCAAGTGGATGGACAAGAATGCCTAAGAACCTTCTCTAGCTATCTATGCTTTTCTCGTCTCAAACTCTATTCATGCTACATCACAAAATTTGATCAAGTCGGATTCGAACCACTCCGTGTGAGGAGCACTCGGAGTCCCCGATTCGTCATAGACTTAAACTTCCAAAACTTCTTTGTGATTCTCGGTCTGACCGATTCCTCCATTTCGGTCCTACCAAGATCACTAAGTCGATCTAGGTTTTCAATCTCGGTGCAACCGATTTGAACTTTTTGGTCACACCGAGTTGCTGTAACTGTACGCAGTTATGCATCTCGGTGCCACCGAGTTGTTCCACTCGGTCACACCGACAGGGTCGGGCTATATATACTCACGGGCAAAAAAATTGGAAATTTCTCCAAACCTCTTCGCCCGCGCAATAGCTCACTCTGCCTCCAGGGTCTTCGGATCGTCTCCTCGTCGCCAGCCGCCTCCTGTCGCTGGTCTCCGCTGCCGTCAACGGATTTCACCCCCGCCGTTGCCGCCGTAGCGAGTTCATTGCCAAGCTAGGGTATGGACTCGATCACAGTGCTATCCTTGTCCGATTCCTAGAACATTGTATTCTTAATGATTCTTGCCACGATTGAAACACTCCTATCCAGTCAATGCAATCCTTAGATTAGATGAGTTTCGAAAACTTAGGGTTAGGTTTCCGCCGAAACCATCTCGGACCCACCGAGTTGAAAAACTCGGTCCCACCGATTTGGCTAACGCCATTGCACTAGTAACTCTTGGTCTGAACGAGAATTGCTAATCGGTGAGACCGATTTTAGGACTTTGTGAAACCCTAGCAGTCTCGGTGCCACCGAACTATGACTCGGTCCAACCGAGTTCATCAGTTTAGGTTCCAAAACTGCTTTGGTATCACTGAGTTTGAAAATCGGTTGATCCGAAATGCTTTCTGTGGAAAACTAAAACTGAATTTTTGAATCATTCTTTTGCAAAAATCTCTGCATTTTGTGATGCTCATCCACTCTATCTCATCTATAACTCTTCACAGGGTCAGAAGTTAGTGATTTGCAGCATGTCAGACCAAAGTGATAGTCAGAACAGGTCGGAAGAGCACAATCACATGAGTGAGGGCACTAGTCCCTCTAGCACTTCAGATGAAGGCAGCAGGAGCACCCCAAGCAATCTGCCTAAAGCTGCCACCAGGACAAGGAAGAAGAGAACCTCAGATTCTGAGGATGAGGATTATAGAGCAGAAGAGGATGAGGCTACCTCCAAGAAGGTAGTGCTCAAAAAGGAATATGCCTCAGCACAGAACACTAAACCTGGACTCAATAGGAAGGTTCCTGCCAAGAGGACACCTATGCTGAAGGTCAGAGGATCTACTCAAGTGCTTGAAAAGACTGAACCCAAAGAGGCACCTGCAAAGAGAGTCACAACTTCCAAACCCAAGAAAGTTCCCACTGGAGAAACTATGAAGTTTACCATTGAATCAGAAGATGAAGCTGCTGCTCAGGATAAGAAGAAGAAGAGAGCCAGAACCACTACTGCCCAGGTTCTTGGAAATCCCTCAATGAGGAGAGACTCTGAAGAGGAAGAAGAGGTTGCTGCACCAGCACCCAAGGCACAAAAGCTTATGGGGGATGCTATTAAGTCAGGGGCTGCAACATCAAAGCCCAAGGAAGCACCCAAAGCTGCCCCCAAGCCCAGGCTTGCACCAAAGAGGAATACCAAAAGTATTCCAGCTGCTGAGAAGAACAAGGCCCCAGTGCCTGAAGTTGCTGATGAGGAAGATGAAGAAGGACAAGTCCTGAGGAAGCTCAAGCCCAAGATACCAAACCATAATGATGCCCATCCTGTGGCTGAGGACATGAATATCAGAAGAGACTCAGGGTTGAGGCTATGGAGGATGACAGATCCATATGCCACAAGGAGAAGAACTGTTGTTGATTACAGGTTCCATACAAAGGAACAACAGGACTTCTGTGAGACAATCTTGTTGGACAAGAGGCCCATAGTGTGTGATATGAGGTGGGTCGACTGGACCTACATGAAAAAATGAAGAACACTATCCTGGAGTGCAAGACAGTTTTGTTGCTTGTGGAGTTGCAGATTTTGTTGGACAAAAGCTCACCAACTGGAATGATGAACTCATGATGCAATTCTACTCCACAGCACACTTCTATCCAGATGGGAGGATAGTTTGGATGTCTGAAGGTACAAGGTACCAGTCAACCGTTGAGGAATGGGCAAAACTGATCAATGCCCCAAAGGAGAGTGAAGATGACTTGGATGTCTATGCCAAGAAGAAGATGGACCACAATTCCATGGCACACATGTACAAGGAGATCCCAGACAAAGCTATAGAGACACATAAGTTTGGGTCAGTCCACTTTCTTCTATTAGGGCTACCAACAATCAACTGGATCCTAAGGCACACTCTGTTGCCTAAGTCTGGTGACCACAACATGATTAGAGGGCATGCACTCAACATGTTGCATTTTTTTGATGTGCCACATAAATTCAAGGTCATGAGCCTTATGGTTGAGACCATTAAGAGGACTGCAACAGACCAAAAGAGAAGTTGTGGATATGCCCCTCAGATTCAGGAGTTGATTAACTCAAAGATGGGCACAGGAAAATATCTATTGGATAAGGAACATTTTCCTCTCTATCCAGACTTTGAGGATAATCAGGTTGTCATGAATGAAAATGAACCATCATCAGTACAAGCTCAAGAGAAGAAGGAGAAGGCAAGGAAAGAGAAGGCTGCCAAGATGCCAACTCAAGAGGAGGCATCTGAGTACTTTTTGAAGAACAAGCAGGAGCAGCTTGGTTACTTGATAGCATCAACTCTCAGGATTGAGAAGGGATTGGCCACCCTAACTCAAAATCAGAAGAGCTTGGAAAGAATCATGGAACAAAAATTCTATGATCTAGATGTCAAAGTAACTGAGATTCAGTCAGTTGTGGAGCAGCTACAAGATGACATGCAGGAGAGGAAGGGAAAGACTACCACTAATGTATTTGCCAGAGTGCCTAGAGCTCAGAGGTCAGCTGCAGTGCCTGTGACAGACACTAGAGCCACATCATCTGCACCAGCTACAGCTCCTACAGCTCCAGTGCAACCAGCTCCAGCACCAACTCCTCCAGCTCCATCCACTTCAACTGAAGCCTTCGTTCTTGGAGTTCTCTGGACACCACCACCTGAAGATCAAGCCTGAGAGTCGATCTAGCACTATGCATTTTCTATGAACTTTTTGGTAACTTGTTGCCAAAGGGGGAGAAAAATGTATAGATCATAGGCTTCGAGAGAGAGAGAGAGAGAGAGAGTGTTTCTTTTGTTCTCTCTTGCTTTGGTGGTTAAACTTTGTTTGCTTTTGATTGCTTGAGATATTATGCTGTTTTTGTGAGACATTGATGATCATGTGTTTGATCATAAGCTACAATTATGCATGTTTGATGATATTATCTTACCTATCCATATGTGATCATTCACTTTGCTTGGTGATGAGTGCATGTATTCAATCTTTATCATTTTTGAGCGCTCCACCAAGATGTACGTGACATGGGAGAGTAACCCATGAGCCTAATTCCTTGTGCATTTGCAGTCCAAAGCAAATCTAAACTATGCACAAATTTAGGGGGAGCTCTTGCTTATCACATACTTCTCAAAGCGACGATGTTTTTCAATCTTATTATCATTTGTCGAAGCTTTGTTATATATGTTGTCATCAATTACCAAAAAAGGGGGAGATTGAAAGTGCAACTATCCCTAGGTGGTTTTGGTAATTCATAACAACATATAGCTCATTGAGCTAATGCTATTCCAAGACTATTATTTCAGGAAAGCTCAATGAATGGCATGGCATGGATGATGAAAGTGGATCCCTCAAAATACTAATGACAAAGGATTGGCTCAAGCTCAAAAGCTCAAGACTCTTCATTTTACATTTTAGTGATCCAAGATCACATTGAGTCTATAGGAAAAGCCAATACTATCAAGGAGGGATGAGGTGTTGCTTAATGAGCCTCTTGCTTCATGTGCTTGGTGATATGCTCCAAAAACCCTCAGCTACTTTCTCACATCCACAAATGACCTAAACCTAAAGCCAAAATCGGTTACACCAATTCTTTCTATCCGGTGCCACCGAGTTCTAATATCATAGCCACTACCACAAACCCTAGGCAAATCGGTCCTACTGATAGGGATCTCGGTCTCACCGAGATGGGATTGTAATCTCTCTGTTTCCCTTCGTAACATTTCGGTCTAACCGAAGTGAGCGATCGGTCCCACCGAGATTGCAATGTAAACTATCTGTTTCCCTTTTGTAACATTTCGGTCTCACCGAAAAGAGCAAATTGGTCCCACCGAGTTTACCTGACCAACTCTCTGGAAAGCTTATTACCAAAATCGGTCTCACCGAGTTTGAGTGATCGGTCTTACCAAGATTACGTTATGCTCTAACCCTAACCAAATCGGTCTTACCGAGTTGCATGTCGGTCCCACCGAAAATCCTAACGGTCACTAGGTTTACTAAATCGGTCTGACTGAGTTTGTTGATTCGGTCCCACCGAGTTTGGTAAATTGTGTGTAACGGTTAGATTTTGTGTGGAGGCTATATATACCCCTCCACCTCCTCTTCATTCGTGGAGAGAGCCATCAGAACAAACCTACACTTCCAACTTACCATTTTTGAGAGAGAACTACCTACTCATGTGTTGAGGCCAAGATATTCCATTCCTACCATATGAATCTTGATCTCTAGCCTTCCCAAGTTGCTTTCCACTCAAATCTTCTTTCCACCAGATCCAAATCCTATGAGAGAGAGTTGAGTGTTGGGGAGACTATCATTTGAAGCACAAGAGCAAGGAGTTCATCATCAACGCACCATTTCTTACTTCTTGGAGAGTGGTGTCTCCTAGATTGGCTAGGTGTCACTTGGGAGCCTCCGACAAGATTGTGGAGTTGAACCAAGGAGTTTGTAAGGGCAAGGAGATCGCCTACTTCATGAAGATCTACCGCTAGTGAGGCAAGTCCTTCGTGGGCGATGGCCATGGTGGGATAGACAAGGTTGCTTCTTCGTGGACCCTTCGTGGGTGGAGCCCTCCGTGGACTCGCGCAACCGTTACCCTTCATGGGTTGAAGTCTCCATCAACGTGGATGTACGATAGCACCACCTATCGGAACCACGCCAAAAACATCTGTGTCTCCAATTGCATTTGAATCCTCCAAACCCTTCCCTTTACTTTCTTGCAAGTTGCATGCTTTAATTTCCGCTGCCCATATACTCTTTGCATGCTTGCTTGAATTGTGTGATGATTGCTTGACTTGTCCCAAGATAGCTAAAATCTGCCAAACTCTAAAATTGGGAAAAGGTTAAGTTTTTAATTGGTCAAGTAGTCTAATCCCCCCCTCTAGACATACTTCAAGGTCCTACACTTCCTCAGTCCTCTTTTCACCAAGTTTAACATTAGTAAACAAGGAATTAATAGAAGAAATACCAATCATTTTAAGATCTTCATCATTGTTATGAAAGCAATCACTAGAAAACGCTCTTTCTAAAAATTCTCTTTTAGCTCTAAGCATAGCGGTTCTTTTATTACTTTCATCCATAGAAACATGTAAATATTTAATTGATTCATTGATATCAACCCTAGGTGGAAAAAATTAATCTTGGGATTTTCTACATCATGGGAAGTTCTATCAATGCTTCTAGACATATCATCAATCGTATTCAACTTTTCTTCTATCGTAGCATTGAAAGCTTTTGGAGCATTGATAAATTATTTAATATTAATCTCAAGGTCAGAGGGGTTCCTATTATTATTGTTAGAAGAATCACCATAATTATTAGATTAATTTCTAGGAAAAGGCCTAGGATTAAAATTACCTCTATAAGCAATATTTTTAAAATTGTTTCGCGAGACAAAATTCACATCTATGGGATCACTATTTTGCTCAATCAAAGTAGACATAGGTACATCATTAAGATCAATAGGAGCACTTTTACTAGCAAACAATTTCATAAGAGCATCAACTTTTTCACTCAAAGTACTAATTTCTTCAACCGAATTAGTTTTTTTACTAGTAGGCGCTCTTTCGGTATGCCATTGTGAATAATTTGTCATAATGTTATCTAGCAATTTAGTAGCTTCACCCAAATTAACCTCCATAAAAGTACCACCCGCGGTGAAATCAAAAATATTTCTAGAAACAAAATTCAATCCCGCATAAAAAATTTGTATGATGATCCAAAGATTAAAACCATGAGTAGAATAATTTCTTAGCATCAATTTCATTCTTTCCCTAGATTGTGCAACATGTTCATGCTCAGGTTGCTTAAAATTCATGATCTGAGTTCTAAGGGAAATAATCGGGCGGAAAATACTTAATACTAAAAGCATCCTTGCACTTATCCCAAGAATCAATACTATTGCGAGGCAAAGAAGAAAACCAAATTTTTGTACGATCCCGCAAAGAGAAATGAAATAATTTCAACTTAACAATATCATTGTCCGCATCTTTTTTCTTTTGCATATCACACAATTCTACGAATGTGTTTAGATGAGACGCGCCATCCTCATTAGGAGTACAGGAAAATTGCTCTTTCTTAACAAGATTCAACAAAGCGGCATTAATATCACAACAATCCACTTTAGTGGCAGGAGGAGCAATCGGAGTGCTAATAAAATCATTATCATTGGTATTGGAAAAATCCCACAAATTTGGTATTTTCTTGAGACACCGTGACTATGCAAACAAGATTGCAAGCAAACAATAGATCTGACAAGAAAAAGGTGAATGAAAAAGAGGGCGAATAAAATGACAATTTTTTTGTGAAGTGGGGGAGATGAAAACGAGATGGAAATGGAAAATAATGTAAATTGCAAGGAGATGAGATTTGTGATTAGGAACCTGATAGATGTTGATGATGTCTTCGTGGCAACGGCGCCAGAAATTCCTTTTGACGCGGCTTGAAACTGTGTCGGTATTTCCCCAAAGAGGAAGGGATGATGCAGTACAACTATGGTAGGTATTTCCCTCGGTTATGAAACCAAGGTTATCAATCCAGTAGGAGAACCAAGCAACATTATGTAAATTGTACCAACACACAAAGAACAAATACTTGCAACCTGATGCGTAAAAGGGGTTGTTAATCCCTCCACGGTAAAAAGATAGATTAAATTGTATAAGATTGGAAAAATAGATCTCGCAAGAACACAAAATAAAATAAGTAAATAAAAAGTGCCGCATGGTTTTTTTTGGGTTTTTGGAAATATAGATCTGAAAATAATATGATAAAAGATAGAAGAACAAATAATTATGACGATATCCATGGCAATGATCATGAATATAGGCATCACGTCCAAGATTAGCATGCTGACTCCTACCTACATCTACTACTATTACTCCAAACATCGACCGCTATCCAGCATGCATCTGTTGTTTAAGTTCATGAAGAAACGGAGTAATGCAATAAGAATGATGACATGATGTAGACAAGATCTATTCATGTAGGAACATACCCCATCTTTTTATCCTTAATAGCAATGATACATACGTGCCTCGCTACCCCTTCTGTCACTGGGTGAGGACATCGTAATATCGAACCCATCACAAAGCACCTCTTCCCATTGTAAGCAAAACAGATCTAGTTGGCCTAACTAAACCAAAGATTCAGAGAAGAAATATGAGGCTATAAATAATCATGCATATAAGAGATCAAAGAAAACTCAAATAATATTCATGGATATAGATCAGATCATAAACTCAAACTTCATCCGATCCCAACAAACACAACGCAAAAAGTCATTACATCAAACTGATCTCCAAGAGACCATTGTATTGAGAATCAAAAAGAGAGAAGAAGCCATCTAGCTACTGCCGATGGACGCGTAGGTCTATGGTGAACTACTCACGCATCATCGGAGGAGCACCAATGAGGATGATGAACCCCTCCGTGATCGTGTTCCCCACTGGCAGGGTGCCGGAATAGGGATCTAGATTGGATCTCATGGCTCTGGAACTTGCGGTGGCTGGAATTCTATTTTGTCGACTCCCCTAGGGTTTCTGAAATATTTGGGTATTTATAGAGCTGAGAGGCGGTGCAGGAGACCCCCATGGGCCCCACAGCCCATCAGGGCGTGCCTGAGCTCCCCGGCGCGCCCTGGTGTCTTGTGGGGCCCACGGGCCTCCCCTCTGGTGTTCTTGGCTCCCATGTTGTCTTCTGGTCCAAAAAAATCTCCAAAAAGTTTTGCTGCGTTTGAACTTTGTTTGGCACTAATATTCTGCGAAGTAAAAAACAAGCAAAAAGCAGCAACTGGCACTGGGCACTATGTCAATAGGTTAGTCCAAAAAATGATATAAAGTTGCTATAAAATGATTGTTAAACATTCAAGAATGATAATATAGCAGCATCGGACAATCAAAAATTATAGATACGTTGGAGACATATCAATACCCCCCGATACTACCCATAAATTCATCAAAATAAGCAACAACACAATGAAAATAGAATCTGTCAAAAACAGAACAATCAGTAGTAATCTGGACTTTAGCCAAACTTCTATAACTCCAAGAATTCTGAAAAATTAGGAGGGTAGAGGCAATTTGTATATCAATCTTGTGTAAGAAAATTCAGAATTTATCAGTCTTGTGTGAATTTCTAAAATTCCATCACTAGGCGCAAAAGTTTATGTTTTTCAGCAAAATCAAATCAACTATCACCATAGATCATCCCAAAGGTCTTACTTGGATAAAACACTAATTAAAACACTAAAACATAATTATTACAAAAGTAATATTGTGTATTTATTCATTAACAGAAGCAAAAATAAAAAACCAAAAAAATTGGGCTGCCTTCCAACAAGCGCTATTGTTTAACGCCCCTAGCTAGGAATATTGCATAGATCTAGGTATTGCCATCTTTGGTATACAATTCCTCAATTACACATCCATTTTTCCTAGGGATTCCATTAGGTTTGTTAATGACCACACGCCCCTAGCTAGGAATATTGATAAAGCTAGGGCAAATACTTATCATCTAAAGATCTTTGTTTCCTTTACTAGATGATCCGCCATTATTTTTAGGAACATAAATAAACTTAGTAGCTTATTAGGAGGAAATTTTGAAGTAGTTTTAACATCGGCAGATGCGGAACCCAAATTGGTAATAATATCCTCTAACTTATCGATTCTAGCGGAACCTTGTTCTACCCTCTCATCAATTATATGTTCTTTCTCCTTTAGGGGCCTTAAGGTAATTCCTACCTTTAATCCAAATTGATTTATATGATTATGGGTCTTTTTATCCAAATTTTCAATGAGCTCTACGATAGAAATTTTATTCTCAATAATATCAAACCTTTGCATCACATGTTCCAACGTTAAAGTTGTTCCATTAATCATGATTGGTGGAGATCGCAACAAATTTACCATATCATTATAAGCATCCATACGGTGACTACCCAAGAAATTAACCCAAGTGATAGTGTCTAGCACATATCTATACCAAGTAATAACACCCACATAAAAATTTCGAAGAAGTACTGTAGTGGATTGATTACGAGTAGATCTATTCTAAGCATCACAAATTCTATACTAAGCATCCTTTAAATTTTCTCCCCCCTTGCTTAAAATTAAGAACCTCTCTTTCCGGGGTGTGCCAACCACTACTGCAGGATGCTGCTAATGTGATACTACGATTAGAGACCCTTCGACGAAGCTGTGTGCGATACAATAACCGCAAACGTTGGTGTAAAAGAACCGTCAAAAAAGGTGCAAAACATTTAGATGGCGGAGCCATCAAACACGGTTCAGATTTTAGTTGCGTGTGCGATCCAGGGCATACGGTTCAGTCCAATGAACTGTTTGCGATGAGGCGGGACAAAAGAAACGGGCAGCCTGATGAAGGCGTGTGCGATATAGAGCATATGGTTCACTCGGATGAACTGTTTGTGATTAGGCAACACAAAATAAACGGGCAACTAGATGAAGGTGTGTGCGATATACAACATACGGTTCACTCGGATGAACTGTTTGTGATTAGGCAACACAAAAGAAATGGTCAGCCAGATCAAGTGTGTGTGATTGAGGGCATACGCTTTAGAAGGATTAACTGTTTATGATTAGGCAACAAAACAGAAACGGATCAACCAGATCAAAGTGTCTGCGATTGATGGCATACACTTCACATGGATGAACTATTTCGATTAGCCACAACAAACTGAAACGGTTAGATAGATCAATGTGTGTGTGCTAGACGGGCATACACATTCTAATTAAAATAAGCGTGCGCGATGGTAATAACGAGCGCGCACGGTTGTTGGAACAAGACATGTGCTGACATTGCCTATTGCGATGCACCCTATGGTGCAAACTCCACGTACGGGGCCGAGATGGCGTACGTGCCCACGTTACGCCTTCCGGGAATAGTGCCGCACTTATAACCGTCAGTACATTTTGAGCATGCATCCCGTCACAACTTTTTTAGAAGAACGGGGAGGCCGCATCCCTTCACATTCCAAATTGCAAACCTGTTCACACCGATCAAAACCTAAAAGGTTTCCCACTTAGGAGCGCATTACTACTCAGTTATAAATACTACTACTCCAAGATGAATGCACATTCCTCCTCAACTCCTCATCCACAAAAACAAACAAGTCATTCATCATTGTTCCCTTGCGTCTTCCATGGCCAGCGTGAGTTTTGGGTCGAGAGATTGCCACCAGGGAGAGACGAGCCTGGAAGCGGAAGCATGAGAGATGTCCCGCCTCGCCGCGAAAGCAGCCAACATGTCTCGCCGTGCGGCCGTAGCAGCAGAGAGGTCCCGCCGCGCCGCTGAAGCAGCACGGAGGTCCCGCCGCGCCGTCGATGCAGCAGACTGGTTTGACTGCGCAGCGGAAGTAGAAGAGATGTCCCACCGCGCCGCGAATGCAGCAGAGATGTCCTCCCGCGCCGTGGCGGACGGGGAAAAAGTCTCGCGGGCAGGCGAGGACTCTTACAGGCGCATGCGTGTCATCGTCCTTAGGCAGATGGATCAGATGTCCAGCTAGGCGAGGTTGCAGGATGACCTAAATGCCTCATTTGAACAGTCTACCAGCGTCATCCGGCAACTAAATGAGAGCAGTGTGAAGCTCCAGGCCGAGCACGACCTACTGAGGGCGAAGATCGTCAGAAGTGCGGAGCAGCAGGAGCAGACCACTGCCTTGTTGAAGAGGACCAGCGTCATCATTGAGAAACTTATGGACGAGAATGTCATGCTGCGCAGAAGGCTGGTGGAGCAATCCATGGATGCTCTCATGCAGCATCTTGAGGACAAGAAAGAGCTCATCACCACTCACCGCGGAGACTAGTTCCCGCGGCCTGCAACAACGCATCAAGAAAGTTGAGATCAGCTGAAACACACTCGCCTATTAGCTACACTCAATGCTCAAGTACGATCATAGTGCCTCCTAGTTGGTGCTTTATAAGAGAAGATGGAGACTCAAATTTAAAATAAAAATTGCATAAAGTAAAATGAAGGCCCTTCGCTGAGGGAAGTAGGGATTTGTAGAGGTGCCAGAGCTCAAAGCAAAAATTGGGAGATAAAAACATTTTGAGAGGCATACCTTTCCCACCAACAAAAATGACTTAGAGCACCCAACACTTTCCATGCTAGATATATCATAGGCGGTTCCCAAACAGAAAATAAAGTTTATTCCTTTTTCCACCATACTTTCACTTTCCATGGCTAACCGTATCCAAGGGTGGTCTCCATACCAACACTTTCCAAGGAATTTATTATTTGACAATATAAAGTAAATTCATTTTTCATTTGAGGACTGGGCATCCCTAATACCTTTGCCTTACTCTCGTGCAATGACAAGTGAATAAACACTCACCGTGAGAATAACACATCTAGCATGGAAAATATTGGCCACCCCTCACCGCCTCGCAAGCGGTATGAGCACACAAAAGAGAAATTTATTTTGAAAATTAGAGATGGCACATACAAATTTGCTTAGGACGACAAAAGAATACATCATATAGGTAGGTATGGTGGACTCATGTGGCAAAACTAGTTTAAAGGAGTTTGGATGCACAAGTAGTGATTATACTTAGTGCAAAATGAAGGCTAGCAAAAGATTGAGAAGCGACCAACCAAGAAACAAATGATCTCATAAGCGAGCATTGAGCATAATTAACACCGAACAATGCACCATAAGTAGGATGTAATTTCATTGCACAACTATTGACTTTCGTGCTTGCATAGGAAATCACGAACCTTAACACCAATATTTTTACTAAAGCATAATTACTCATCAACATGACTCACATATCACATCATCATATCTCAAAAATATTACAAGGAATCAAGTTTATTTTGTCCAATGATCTTCATGAAAGTTTTTATTATATCCTTCTTGGATATCTATCACTTTGGAACTCATTTTCATGTATTGCTTTCGATAAGCTCAAACAAATATAAGTGAAGATCATGAGCATAATATTTCTTTCTCTCAAATTAATTTAAGTGAATCAAGAGAGAGTTTCTTCAAAAATACTAAAGCACACCATGCTCAAAAAGATATAAGTGAAGCACTAGAGTAGTTCCATAGAAAAGAGCTCCGTTGACGGGATGTGAATGCCGCTTACTTAGCTCCCTGGCAACTATTTCAGGACTCCTTTTTATTTAAAACTTTCAGATCTAAGTACTTTATTAAAACCGCAAGCAAAATGAAAATAAAATGACATTTCAAGGATAGCACAACTCATGTGAAGAAGAAAAAACTTGGGCTCAACCAATAATTGTTGAAGAAGAAAGGTGGGATGCCTACCGGGACATCCCCAAGCTTAGATGCTTGAGAATTCTTGAAATATTATCTTGGGATGCCTTGGGCATCCCCAAGCTTGAGATTTTGTGTCTCTTTAATTCCTCTCATATCACGGTTTTCCTAAATCTCAAAAGCTTCATCCACACAAAACTCAAAAAGAACTCGTGAGATAAGTTAGTATAAACCAATGCAAAAGCTTTATCATTATCTATTGTAGCAAATCACTAAAATTATTATTCAACATTGCATACTAAATGCCTCTGCATATTTAATACTCCTATCCTCAAATAGAATCATTAAACAATCAAACATATGCAAACAATGCAAACATAACAACAATCTGCCAAAACAGTACAGTCTGTAAAGAATGCAAGACTATCAATACTTATTCAACTCCAAACATTATGAAATTCTACCACACTGTATAAAATTTATCAGAGCTTATTATGCAAAAAGTTTCAACATTTTATCACATTCTGACTTTCCTCGGGAATTTTTGCAACATCGATAAACTTTCTGTTTTCAAACAGCAACATGTATACTTGCAAGATAAGCATGGCAAAGGTTATCAATGCTACTTTTATTGAAATAAAAGATGCAAAAAATTATTCTAAATAACAGCAATCAAATTCTTAACAAAATAAATTGACGCTCCAAGCAAAACACATATCATGTGACGAATGAAAACATAACTCCAAGTGAGGTTACCGATAATGCTGGAGACGAACGAGGGGATGCCTTCCGGGGCATCCCCAAGCTTAGTTGCTTGGATCTTCCTTGAATATTAACTTGGGGTGCCTTGGGCATCCCCAAGCTTAGGGTCTTGTCACTCTTATTCTCCTCATATCGACATCTCACCCAAAACTTGAAAACTTCAATCACACAAAACTTAGCGGAACTTTGAGAGATAGGTTAGTATGATAAAGAGTAAACCATTTCACTTTGGTACTGTCAAAGACAATATTAATAATTGTTTCCACACAAAGCCTACTGTAGCATATCATTCCCACAATTTATATTGAGCAATATAAGCCATAGAAACTAGGAAACAAGCAAACTATGCATTGAAAATAGAATTTGTCAAAAACAGAACATTCTCTAGTAATCTCTTCTCAAACCATACTTCCGCTACTCCAAAAATTATGAAAAACTTAGAAACACATGAGAAATTTGCATATTAAACTTCCGCAAAATGAATCAACTCAAAAGAACTCTTCTGTTAAAAAAGAATTATTTCTGTGAGCGCACAAGTTTCTGTTTTTCAGCAAGATGAAATCAACTATCACCCAACATGATCCCAAAGGCTTTACTTGGCACTTTATTGGAAAAAAACTATAAAACATGATTACTATAGTAGCATAATCATGTGAACACACAAAAACAGTAGGTAAAAGTGTTGGGTTGTCTCCCAACAAGCGCTTTTCTTTAGTGCCTTTTAGCTAGGCATGATGATTTCAATTATGCTCACATAAAAGTAAAGAATTAAAACATAAAGGGAGCATCATGAAGCATATGTAGCACATTTAAGTCTAACCCACTGCCTATGCATAGGGATTTTGTGAGCAAACAACTTATGGGAGCAAGAATTAACTAGCATAGGAAGGCAAAACAAGCATAACTTCAAAACTTTCAACACATAGTGAGGAAACTTGATGTTATTGCATTTCCTACAAGCATATGTTGCTCCCCCGTAATAATTTTCAGTAGCATCATCAATGAGTTCAACAATATAACTATCACATAAAGCAATCTTTTCATGACGCACAAGCATAGAAATTTTACTACTCTCCACATAAGAAAATTTATTCTCATGAATAGTAGTGGGAGCAAACTCAACAAAGTAACTATCATGGGATTGAAAACTAAAATCATGATGAAAATTTCATGGTTATCATTATTCTTTATAGCATAGATGTCATCACCATAATCATAATATATAGGAACTTTGTTGTCATAATCAATTGCAACCTCCTCCAAAATAGTGGATTCATCATTAAATAAAGTCACGACCTCTCCAAATCCACTTTCATCAATATAATCATCATAAATAGGAGGCATGCAATCATCATAATAAATTTTCTCATCAAAACTTGGGGGAATAAAAATATTATATTCATCAAACATAGCATTCCCAAGCTTATGGCTTTGCATATCATTAGCATCATGGATATTCAAAGAATTAATACTAACAACATTGCAATCCTGCTCATCATTTAAATATTTTGTGCCAAACATTTTATTGACTTCTTCTGCTAACAATTGAGCACAATTTTCCGAACCATCATTTTCAAGAAAGATATTATAAATATGATAAATAATATGATGCAACCTAAATTCCATTTTTATGTAGTTTTCTTTTACAGACCAAACTAGTGATAAACAAGAAACTAAAAGATTCAATCGCAAGATCAAAAGATATACCTTCAAGCACTCACCTCCCCGACAACGGCGCCATAAAAGAGCTTGATGTATACTACGCAACTTTATTCTTGTAGACACGTGTTGGGCCTCCAAGCGCAGAGTTTTGTAGGACAGTAGCAATTTTCCATCAAGTGGATGACCTAAGGTTTATCAATCCGTGAGAGGTGTAGGATGAAGATGGTCTCTCTCAAACGACCCTGCAACCAAATACAAGAAATCTCTTATGTCCCAACACACCCAATACAATGGCAAATTGTATAGGTGCACTAGTTCGGCGAAGAGATGGTGATAAAAGTGTAATATGGATGGTATAAATATATTTTTATAATCTTAATAAATAAAAATAGCAAGGTAGAAAATAGTAAACGGGCACAAAAATGGTATTTCAATGCTTGAAAATGAGGCCTAGGGTCCGTAATTTCACTAGTGCAATCTCTCAACAATGCTAAGATAGTTGGATCATATGATTATCCCTCAAAGTGCAATAAAGAAGCACTCCCGAGTTCCTATTAGCGGAGAACAAAAGATAGGAATTGTTTGTAGGGTACGAAACCTCAAAGCTATTCTTTCCGATCGATCTATCCTAGAGTTCGTACTAAAATAACGCAAGCTCTTCTTTCCGATCGATCTAATCAATGGTTCGTACTAAAATAACACCAAAGCAAATTCATATTCATAATACTCAATCCACACAAAGAACTACAAGGAGACCCCAAAGTTTGTATGTAGAAAACATAATAAAAACGTGCATCAACCCCTATGAATAGATTACCCCAATGTCACCTCGGGAATCCACGAGTTGAGTGCCAAAACATATATCAAGTGAATCAATATGATACCCCATTGTCACCTCAAGTATTCATACTACAAGACATACATCATGTGTTCTCATATGTGAATATTCAATCCGACAAGACAAAACTTCAAAGGGTGAAGACTTAGTTCATCACAACAAGAGTATAGAGGGGAGAAACATCATATGATCCATCTATGTTAACAAAGCCCATGATATAGTTCACGAGAGAGAGAGAGATGAAACACATAGCTACTGGGACAAACCCTCAGCCCCGTGGGTGGATTACTCCCTCCTCATCATGGTGGCCGCCGCGATGATGAAGATGGCCATCGGAGATGATTCCCCCCTCCAGCATGGTGCCGAAATGGGGTCTAGATTGATTTTCGGTGGCTACAAAGCCTTGCGGCGGCGGAACTTTTGATCTAGGTTAACCCCGAAGGGATTTGGAATATTTGTGAATTTATATGGTAAAGAGGGGGTGCGGGAGGCCATCGAGGTGGGCACAACCCACCTGGGCGTGTCTGGGACCCCAGGTGCGCCCTGGTGGGTTGTGCCCCCCTCGGGGCACCCCCGAGGTGCTGCTCTGGCCCATCTTGGGTGTTCTGGTTCATAAAAAATCTCCAACAAGTTTCGCGGTGTTTGGACACCATTTGATATTGATTTCCTGCGATGTACTCCCTCCATTCCTAAATATAGGGTGTATAGTTTTCGGCACGGAAATTAAAGAACGTACATGGAGGAAAATTTTCACAAATTTTGGGCGAAATTTCACATGACTAATTGACATGAGAAAATAGAGGATCTTGACTTGTATAAAGAAATGTAATCAAATCCCTAAAAAAATCCAAACGAGTGGTGCAACACAATACACCTTATATTTCGGATTTTTTCACAAAAATCTATACACCTTATATCAAGGAACAGAGGGAGTAAAAAACAAGCAAGTAACAACAAGTGGCACTAGGCACTGGGACATTAGGTTAGTCCCAAAAAATGATATAAAGTGCTATAAAATGATTGTAAAACATCTAAGAATGATAAAATAACAGCATGAATACTTCATAAATTGTAGATACATTGGAGACGTATCAGCATCCCCAAGCTTAATTCCTACTCGTCCTCGAGTAGGTAAATGATAAAAATAATAATTTATGAAGTGTGAATGCTAGCAAAGTGCATTAGTTTGATCAATGATAATTTCAATCACTTTTCCTAGCATCATAACAGCAACTCTTTCTCACAAAACTTATCATGATAACTAGCAATTGAAAATGGAATTTTTGTTCTGGAATGCTACCTATCATATTCATCATAAACTATTTTATTTTGTAGCATGGACATTTGGACTTTAATATGGTTCAAAGCAATAGTCTAGTTTTGACATGAAGACTTTAATACTCAAGCATACCAACAAGCAACCATCTCTTTCCTATTAGCGGAGAACAAAACATAGGAATTGTTTGTATGGTACGAAGCCACCTCAAAGCTATTCTTTCCGATCAATCTATCCTAGAGTTTGTACTAGAATAACACAAGCTATTCTTCCCGGTCGATCTAATGGAGAGTTCGTACTAGAATAACACCAAAGCAAATTCATATTCTTAATACTCAATCCACACAAAGAACTACAAGAGACCCCCAAAGTTTCTATCGGAGAGAAGATAATAAGAACGTACATCAACCCCTATGCATAGATTACCCCAATATCACCACGGGAATCCACAAGTTGAATGCCATAACATATATCAAGTGAATCAATAAGATACCCCAATTGTCACCTCAAGTATTCATACCGCAAGACATATATCATGTGTTCACATCTCTGAATATTCAATACGACAAGACAAAACTTCAAAGGGTAAAGATTAAATTCATCATAACAATAGTATAGAGGGTAGAAACATCATATGATCCATCTATATTAACAAAGCCCGTGATATGAATCACGAGAGAGAAAGAGATTAAACACATAGCTACTGGTACAAACCCTCAACCTCGGGGGTGGACTACTCCCTCCTCATTATGGTGGCCGCCGGGATGATGAAGATGGCGAAGGGTGATGATTCCCCCCTCAGGCAGGGTGCCGGAACGGGGTCTAGATTGGTTTTCGCAGATACAAAGACCTTGTAGCGGCGGAACTTCTGATCTAGGGTAACCCCGAGGGGTTTGGAATATTTGGGAATTTATAGTGCAAACAAGGGGTACGGGAGGCCACCGAGGTGGGCACAACCCACCTGGGCGCACCATGGGGGGCTGGCGTGTCCTGGTGGGTTGTGCCCCCTTAGGGCACCCCCCAGGTGCAGCTCTCACTACAGGAATCAGGCACTTTGCCGTCTGCCATGGCTGACGGCAAAGGCATGCCTGGCTAACGGCAAATGCCTTTGCCATTCGCCAACATATGGCAACAGGTCCGGCTGAATAGGCTACGGCGAAGGCCTCTTTGCCGTCTGCTGGTGGACGGCGAAGATGAACTGCTCTTTGTCGTCAGCCAGCAGACGGCAAAGATCCTGGACGGCACAATTGCCAGGTTAGGTCCATTAGGGGGTTAATGGTGTGCTTTGCCGTCCGCGGGCAGATGACAAAGACCATTGCACCTTTGCCGTCTGCCAGCGGACAGCAAAATGGCAAAATAGGCCAACCCCAGGTGCTGCCACTTGTCATGCTATGCCGTCCGCTGGTAGACAGCAAAGGTGCAACGCTCTTTGTCGTCTGCCAGCCGACGGCAAAAAAACCAAATAGGCTGGCCAGTGCCCCGGGTTGCACAGGTAGCTGTCACGTGGCAGCTTTGCCGTCTGTTGGCTAATGACAAAGCTCTTTGTTGTCCGCCAGCAGACGGCAAAGACCTGTATAGCTCATGTTTTGTTATATCCTTGCATTTTCAAATGACATAAATTATATATATAGTTTCAACCTCAAACGTAGCCCATGTATCCATCATCTAGCAGTCCATCAACGCAATAGAACACATAGGGTATTAAAACGTCCAATACATACATAGTTTCACAGAGTTCATCAACATACATACATAGTTTCACGGAGTTATTCAACATACATTGTTTATCAACACAAAATCAAAACAGAAACTAAAACTAGCAGTCCATCAATCCAGCTTCCATGAAGTGAATCAAATCTTCAAAAATGGGAGTAAGCAAGTTAGAAGAAGAAGAATAAGCCGACGATGACTAGAAGAAGAAGAAGACTAGAAGAAGAAGAAGGTTTTTACCCTTTTCCTTCTCATTCTTCTTCTTTCATTCTTTCTTTTGCTTCTCTTTCTTCTTCTATTCTTTCTTTTTCTCCTCTTCCTTGTTTTTCTTCTTCTTATTCCTTTTTTTGTCTTTTTAGAGCTTACATAGGTAATTATGCCATTTTTTAGCTAACTAAGCTTATTATGTCAATTTGGAGGAAATTAAGGTAAGTATAGGTCATTTTGTGCTAACATAAGTAATTATGCCATTTTTTATCTAACGTAGGTAAAATGGATCATTTTGGAGCTAACCTAGCTAAAATGGATCATATGTGAGCTAACGTAGGTAAAATGGATCATATTGGAGCTAACCTAGGTAAACTTGCTCATTTTGGGCTAACCTAGGTAAAATGGATCATATTGGAGCAAAGCTAGGCAAAATGGGTCATTTTGGAGCTAACTTAACTAATTATGCCATTTTTTAGTTAACTAAGCATATTATGCCATTTTTTGACATATGTAAGCTAAGTATAGGTCTTTATTTAGCTAACCTAGGTAACTAAGCATATTAGAGCTAATTTAGTTAAGTATCGATCATTTTGGAGCTAAGTAAGCTAATTATGTCATTTTGTAGGAAGATTGGCTAACTCTAGGTCATTACGGTAACCATTTTGGAGGAAATAAAGCTAAGTCTAGGTCTTTTTGCATTTGGTAGGCAAAACACTAGTAACCAATAATTGTTGAAGAAGAAAGGTGGGATGCCTACCGGGGCATCCCCAAGCTTAGATGCTTGAGACTTCTTGGAATATTAACTTGGGATGCCTTGGGAATCCCCAAGTAGCTTTCGTGTCTCCTTAATTCTTCGCATATCCTGGTTTTCCTAAATCTCAAAAGCTTCATCCACACAAAACTCAACAAGAACTCGTGAGATAAGTTAGTATAAACCAATGAAAAACCTTATCATCTACTTTAGCAAATCACTAAAATTATTATTCAACATTGCATACTAAGTGCCTCTACATATTTAATACTCCTATCCTCAAATAGAATCATTAAACAAGCAAACATATGCAAAAAATGCAAACATAACAGCAATTTGCCAAAACAGTACAGTCTGTAAAGAATGCAAGAGTATCAATACTTCCCTAACTTCAAAAATTATGAAATTCCACCACACTATAGAAACTTTCTCAGACCTTAGTTTGCAAAAAGTTTCAACATTTTATCACATTCTAACTTTTTTGGGGAATTTTTGCAACATCGATAAACTTTCTGTTTTCAAACAACAACATGTATACTTTGTAAAATAAGCATGGTGAAGGCTATCCTTGGCATTTTTATTGAATAGAAATATGCAAAAAAATATACTAAATAACAGCAAGCAAATCATAGCAAAATAAAATGACACTCCAAGTAAAACACATATCATGTGATGGATGAAAACATAGCTCCATGTGAGGTTACCGATAATGTTGGAGACAAAAAGAGGGGATGCCTTCCGGGGCATCCCCAAGCTTATTTGCTTGGATATTAACTTGGGGTGCCTTGGGCATCCCCAAGCTTAGGGTCTTGTCACTCCTTATTCTCCTCATATCGACATCTCACCCAAAACTTGAAAACTTCAATCACACAAAACTTAACGGAACTTCGTGAGATAGGTTAGTATGCGAAAGAGCAAACCATTTCATTTTGGTACTGTCAAGGACAAGATTCATAATTGTTTACACACAATGCCTACTGTATCAAATCATTTCCACAATTTATATTGATCAATATAAGCCATAGAAACTAGAAAGCAAGCAAACTACGCATTGAAAACAGAATCTGTCAAAAACAGAATAGTCTGTAATAATCTGCACTCAAACCATACTTCTGCTACTCCACAAATTCTGAAAAAATTAGACCACGTGCGAAATTTGTATATTAATTATCTACAAAACGAATCAACTCAAAAGAACTCTTCTGTTAAAAATAAGAATTATTTCCGTGAGCGCAAAAGTTTCTGTTTTTCAGCAAGATCAACTCAACTATCACCCAACATGATCCTAGAGGCTTTACTTGGCACTTTATTGAAACAAAAGCAATAAAACATGACTACTACAGTAGCATAATCATGTGAACACACAAAATCAGTAGGTAAAAGTGTTGTTTTGTCTCCCAACAAGCGCTTTTCTTTAATGCCTTTTAAGCTAGGCATGATGATTTCAATGATGCTCGCGTGAAAGATAAGAATTGAAACATAAAGAGAGCATCATGAAGCATAAGTTCCTCTCTCATAATAATTTTCAGTATCATCATGAATAGATTCATCAATATAACCATCACATAAAACATTCTTTTTATGATCCATAAGCATAGCAAGTTTATTACTCTCCATATAAGCAATTCTATTCTCATTCATAATAGTGGGAGTACCATAGGAAGCTCGAATACCATAAATTGTTCCCACATTAAAAGAGTAATTTTCAGCAAAAGGATAATCAAAATAATGAAATAATTATCACTACTTTTTATAACATTGTTTGACACGAGAAAAATTTTAATGCGCTCCAGATGAAGGGAAGAGGGGGAGTTTGATTTCTCTCATGCGCCGGTGAAAAGAAAAGTGTGCGGGCATGCCAGTGTACATAGTACACAAAAAAATGGTATGGGAAGCAAGTATTTCATTAATCTCATCGGATAAATAAAATTACAAGACCCCATAAAAAAGGAATGCGCTCCGTGGCCTACTAGCGCGGCCTGCCTGACTATGGGGATGTGCGGTCTCCTGGTTCCCGGGGCCTCGAAAAGCTCCCGGTTAATTACTCCCGCGGGTTGCTCCGCGAGATACCTCCGATTAAGCCGTGTGGTCATCTTCGTCGTCTTCGCTTTGCATTCTCCATGCATGATGATGATGATGTGGGTGTATGGAGTGGGCGGCAGCAAAACCCTTGTCCTCGACGGTACACGTGCCGCTCAAAACATGGCTTTGTGTTGGCCACATTCGCCCACGCCGTCGCCCCTTGTCGGTCTTGACTACATTGATGTAGTCGGTGTTGAAGTTGCATGGGTCCTGCTAGGCTCGGACTTCTTTACGATCTAACGGCTTCATCGGGTATGCAAGGGGTTCGCCTCGTGGGAGTATTCTTATGGAGACCGGCGTCGGTGTAAAACCAACACTCGCTTGTATCGGCAGTGCCGGTGTGGTTGGCGCCTCGTCTCGGCTAGACACCACGTTTACGGCGGTCCTCGAAGACAAGGGCGCCGCCTCACGGGGCCATCGGAAGTTAGTGTTGGCAAAGTGATGTCGCCTCCTCGCCATCACGCCTCATCTTCATGGGCTCCAGGTCGTGGAGACCGTCATGTGGCACCATCTTCTCCTCCAGGTCACGGACAGCACCGCATCTCTGCTCCGTGTTGCGGGCAGCACCAAGGGTGTGTGTTATCTTCTTGGCTCCGTGTCGCGGGCTCCATCTTGACGAGGTAGGCATTGGTGGTGATGTCCCGCGAGCTCCACGCCTCCGTCATCCTTCCCGGCACGTGGCGGCATCCTCGCGAGCTCCATGCCTCTGGTCCAGCTTGATGATGTTGATGTTGGTGGTGTCCTCCTTGCGAGCTCCACGCCACGATTCTTCGCGGTACCAGGTGTTGGCGCTGGGCGCCGTCTTGGCGAGCTCCGCTCCACAATCCAAGGCGGCACGGTGGCAGTATCGTTGCGAGCCTCCACGCCTTTGTCCTCCATGGCACCGACTTGATGAAGAAGATGACGGGCGTCGTCCTAGCGAGCTCTGTCTCGCCATCGTCCATGGCACGCGGCACCATCCCTACGTGCTCCACGCCTTCGGGCTCCAGCTTGACAAAGTAGATGTCGGCGGCATCCTTAATGGGCGCCACGCCTCTGTCCTCTAGCTCTAGCATGACGAAGTGGATGGCGGGTGTCCTTCTTGTGAGCTCCCCGTCACGATCCTTGCGGCACCAGGTTGATGCTGTGACATTGGATCATCTTGGCGAACTCCGTGGCGCCATCGACCCGAGCCTCCACGCCTTCGTTCTCCGTAGCTCCAGCTTGATGAAGTTGACATTGGCATCATCTTGGCGAAATCCGCGCCGCGATCCGCTGCGGCACGGCGGCGGCATCATCCGCGAGCCTCCCCACCTTCGCCCTCCATTGCGCCAGCTTGATGAAGAAAACGAGGGCGTCGTCCTAGCGAGCTCCATGTCGCCATCCACGGCGGCATCCTCGCAAGCCTCGCGCCTTTGGGGCTCCATCTTGACGAAGTAGACGTCGTCAGCCTCATCACCAAGGGCGGCCACCAACCAAGAAGTCCAACGGGGAGCGTGCCGGCAGCCCCATCGACACGCCATCGTCTTCCACGCCTTGGTGAAGTCCGGGAGTAGCCTCGTTGTCTTGGTTAGCTTGATGAAGATGATGATAACACCAACGAAGTGCTGCATGACCGCGAGCTCCACCGCGCCACCACGTGTTGTGCATGCATGCAATAATTAAGGGTGAAGGAGTAATTAGATGATAACTTTACCGTTCAGAAAGATCAACTTGGTGTTCATGTTGCTGCCGAGGTGCCTACTTCTTGTACGGATGATCGCCGGCGTTGTTCTTCTCTCCTTCTACTTCGTCTTGTTGCATGAGTTCTGGGATCGTGGTGGCTGGATGTGGTCGATGATTTGTGTCTGCGTGCCGTGGATGTGGTGTTCCTCGTTTGTGGGTCCTCCCCCCGTTGTGTGGGATTGTATCCTGTATATATAGGCAGCCGGCAGGGTATGAGCTGAGCAGCGCACAGCTTTTGCTTGATCGGCAAGTTCAACAGTTTCCATCCTAAGCTCTTCTTTCCATCTTGATTTTTTCTTTCCAAAACGCTGCTATGCTTAGTCTAATCTCGTGCTTGCAACGTAGTTCTGTTTTTCTGTTTGTAATAATGTGTGCACGCGGGATGATATAACCCGGACATGCACGTAGCTAGGTGGTGGGTCAAGTGCCATAGCATGCACTGACCACTTCTCCCTCTTCCGTTTTCTTCTCCTGGTGGGCGCATGCGCTGTGAGTCGTGGCCGTGGGATGGCGCGGTCATCGCGGATCATGGTGCGCCCGCCGGGAGGTAGCTAGCTAGGTTGTTGCCACCGATAAAGAGAGGAATGGAAAACAGAAAAGCTGCGCAGTTGAGGCGGCACAAAACTCTCTCTCGTTCGTGTTCATAGCGCTCGCTCTCTCTCGCTTTCTCTGTTCGATCGCGTGTGTTGGCAACGACAATTGGCATCAGAGCTACGTGGTGCTCGATCCACTCTCCGGTGGCCGGCGGTGTCCGATCCGCGGCGTACCATGTCAGACACCGATTCTGAGAAAGGGCAGAGCAAGGGCGGGACGAAATCACCGTCGAAGTCGCCACCGACCATGGCGCCCGTGGCGCGCCTGACGGGAGGCGGGAGCGACGAGCTGCGCATCGTCGAGCGAGTAGTGCGGGAGAGCGAGACCTCTACATCATCCATGGTCCTCACCCGCACCAACTACATGGAGTGGTCCCTCGTCATGCAAGTCAAGCTTCAGGTGGCCCGCGTCTGGTCCGCGGTGATCAACGACGGAGCCGACGAGCACGACGACCGGCGCGCATTGCAGATCATCCTCATCGGTGTGCCGCCAGAGATGATCCTTGTCCTGGCCGCGAAGGACTCGGCCAAGAAGGCCTGGGAGACGATCAAAACTCTCCGCATGGGCAGTGAGCGCACGCCCGAGGCGAAGGCGCAAGTGCGTCACCGGGAATTTGAGGACCTTCGTTTCAAGGAGGGCGAGCCCGTTGAGGATTTCGCGCTGCGGCTCTCTGGCTCGTCGCCGATCTCGATCTGTATGGTGATCCGGTGACTGAGCACAAGCCTGTCCAGAAGTTCCTTCGCGTCGTGCCGCGCAAGTACCAGCAGATGGCGATGGCGATAGAGTCTCTCATCGACCTCAAGACTATGACGATCGAAGAGCTCACGGGGCGTTTGTCGGCGTGCGAAGATCATTATGATCTGGACGACACGGCGCAGTCTAGCGCGCGCCTCATGTACACCTCTGCAGAGTGGGACGCGCGCGAGCAGCAGCTCGGCTCTGGCAGCCGGTCATCAGGAGGCAACAACAACAACAAAAGCAAGTCGCCTGGGAAGAACAAATTCCAGGGCGGCGGCAAGGCGATGCCACCGAGCGCAGGCGCAAGCGGATCTAGTGGCTCCGACGGAAAGAAGAAAGTCAAGTGCCACTATTGCAACAAGCAGGGCCACTAGAAGAAGGAGTGTTACTCCAGAATCAAGGATGAGGAGCAGAAAGGCAAGCAGGAGCAGGCGAATCTTGTCCAAGCTGACGCCGAGCACGATCAAGGTCTGTACATGGCTGTGGTCACCGCAGTGGACAACACACAGCTCGCGGCGCCCTAGCATGTTTACCTCAACGAGGAGAAGGTCATGCCCGTCCCCTCACCGGATGGGGTGTGGTTCTTCGACACCGGGGCCAGCAGCCATATGACGGGCGATCGGCACGTTTTCTCTTCACTTGACGAGACGGTGCACGGCTTAGTGAGGTTCGGCGATGGCTCGGTCGTGGCCATCCGCGGGCGAGGCAGTGTGGTGTTTCGCTGTCAGGGCGGCGAGCAACGCGCTCTCACCGGCGTCTTCTTCATCCCCAGCCTGCGGACGAACATCGTCTCCGTGGGACAACTGGACGAGGCCGGCTGCATCATCAACATCGCTGACGGCATCATGGCCATCCTGGACCCAGCACGGCGCGTGCTGGCGCGCATCAAGCGCTCTGGAAATCGCCTGTACACCAGAGTGCTCACCATTGACGCACCAGCGTGTCTGATGGCACAGGGCGACGACGCAACATGGAGATGGCATGCTCGCATGGGGCTTCTCCACTTCCGTGCGCTCCGGACCATGTCCACGAAGCAGCTCGTGCGCGGCATGCCGGTGATCGATCGCGTGGCGGAATACTGTGACGGCTGCGCTCTGGGAAAGCAGCATCGAGCACCGTTCCCTCAGGCCATGGCGTACCGAGCCGAGCGCGGCCTAGAGCTCGTGCACACGGACTTGTGCGGACCGATCACTCCAACAACTCCGGGAGGTAACAAGTATTTCCTGCTTGTCGTAGATGATTACAGTCGCTACATGTGGTTAGAGCTCCTAAGGTCCAAGGACGAGGCGTACTCCCGCTTCAAGAAAATCAAGGTGATGGCCGAGGCTGACGGCAACTGCAAGCTGCGCGCGTTCAGGTCAGACCGTGGCGGCGAATTCAACTCCATCGAGTTCAGAGAGTACTGCGAGCAGATCGGCATCAAGCACTTCACCACTGCCCCGTACACACCACAGCAAAACGGCGTTGTCGAATGCCGAAGTCAGACAGTGGTGGAGATGGCCCGGTGCATGATGAAGAGCATGGGGATGCCAGCGTTCTTTTGGGCAGAGGCGGTGAGAACGGCAGTATACCTGCTAAACCGCTCGCCCACCAGAAGCTTGGAGGGTGTCACGCCCTATGAGGCGTGGCACGGCCGTAAGCCCAATGTGCAGCACCTGCGCACGTTCGGGTGCACGGTTCACGTGAAGCGCGTAGGCACTGGCATCACTAAGCTCAGTGATCAATCGACACCAATGGTGTTTGTCGGCTATGAGGAGGGCTCCAAGGCGTACCGAGCATATGATCCAGCAACCAAGAAAGTCCAGGTAACACGTGATATCATTTTTGAGGAGAATAGCCCATGGATGTGGAGCGCTCAGGACACGAGCGCGGTCACCACCGCACCAGCGACTTTCACTGTGGTCTACACCACGGAGAACGGAGTCCAGGAGGTGGATAGCGGATCATCTACCACGCCGGTCATGCCACAGCCAGCGGCGACACCCTCTACACCAGCCTTGGGGACGCCGCGATCGGCTGTAGTCGCCACGCCGGTGGTGAGCACGCCGGACTCGTCACAGTCCGAGCCAGCGACGCCCGCGGACTCGTCAGGTGGCGAGGGCACGCCTCCGTCACATGACTCTAGGCACGATGTGCCCACGGGGCAGCCAGTGCGCTATCGGAGCTTCACTAGCGTGCTCGAGGAAACTGAAGACCAGGCGGTGCACGAGCAGTTCGAGCACTGCCTACTCGTGCGCTGCCTGTTCAGTGCTGAGGAGCCGCGTGACGTGGACGAGGCGCTTGCTAGCAAGGCGTGGAAGGGCTCCATGGACGTCGAGATGTAGTCCATCATCGACAACAAGACTTGGGAGCTCACTCAGCTGCCTGTCGGACACAAAGCGATCGGACTGAAGTGGGTTTATCGTGTAAAGCGTGATCCTGCAGGCAATGTCGTCAAGCACAAAGCCCGCCTCGTCGCAAAGGGGAAGTGTACAGCGTCAGGGGGTGGACTTTGAGGAAGTGTTCACTCCCGTAGCCCGCATGGAGACAGTACGCCTGCTGTTGGCTCTTGCTGCACATTCAGGATGGGAGGTCCATCACATGGACGTAAAATCGGCTTTTGTGAATGGTGACCTCACTGAAGAGGTTTATGTTGCTCAGCCGCCGGGGTATGAGGTCGCCGGCAAGGAGGAGAGTGTGCTGCGCCTTCGCAAGGTGCTATACGGACTGCATCAAGCTCCACACGCCTGGTATGCAAAACTAGATGAGTCTCTGGCAGCTCTTGGATTCACTCGCAGCCCTTTGGAGCATGCTGTCTACAGGCGCGGCGATGCTCACTCATATCTGCTGGTGGGAGTCTATGTGGATGATCTAATTATCACTGGGACTGATGCAGTGGACATAGCCGCGTTCAAGGAGCAGATGCAGCAACTTTTCAAGATGAGTGATCTGGGCAAACTGAGCTACTACTTGGGCATAGAGGTGGAGCAGAACAGCAGTGGCATCACACTCTGTCAGAAAAGCTATGCCGAGAAAATACTGGAGATTGCAAATATGGCGGGCTGCAACAACTGCCACACGCCCACGGAGTGTCGACTCAAGCTCAAGAAAGAGGACGACGGTGAGCCTTTCGACGCCACTCTGTATCGCAGGGTGATTGGAAGCCTGCGCTATCTGGTGAACACACGGCCTGACATAGCACACTCTGTCGGCATCGTCAGCCGGTTCATGGAGAAGCCTAGTACACATCACTGGGCTGCTGTCAAGCAGATATTGAGGTACGTGAAGGGCACCAAGCACTATGGATGCAGCTAGAAGAGAGGTCAGGGTGTAGCGAAACTACTCGGGTTCAGCGACAGCGATCACACCGGCGATGTCGGCGATCACAAGAGCACCTCCGGGCATGTTTTCTATCTTGGCAAGAACCTGATTACCTGGAGCTCTCAGAAGCAAAAGATAGTTGCACTTTCTTCATGTGAGGCGGAATATGTAGCCATTGCAGCAGAGACATGCCAAGGATTGTGGTTGAGCAGACTGTTGGGAGATACAACTGGAATCACTCCTGTGAGGTTCAAGCTCCAAGTGGACAACAAATCTGCTATAGCTTTAAGCAAAAATCCAGTACATCATGATCGCAGCAAACACATTGACGTGAAGTTCCATTTTGTGAGAGATTGCATGGAAAAGGGTCAAGTGGAGATCGATCATGTGGGCAAGCAAGATCAACTGGCCGATGCTCTGACAAAAGCGCTCGGACGAGTTCGTTTCATTGAGATGAGACAAAGGCTTGGAGTGATCGGCTTGGAGCAGTGAGATTAGGGGGTGAAATGTTATGCTTAGTCTAATCTCATGCTTGCAACGTAGTTTTGTTTTTCTGTTTGTAATAATGTGTGCACGCGGGATGATATAACCCGGACATGCACGTAGCTAGGTGGTGGGTCAAGTGTCGTAGCATGCACTGACCACTTCTCCCTCTTCCGTTTTCTTCTCCTGGTGGGCGCATGCGCTGTGAGTCGTGGCCGTGGGATGGCGCGGTCATCGCGGATTATGGCGCGCCCGCCGGGAGGTAGCTAGCTAGGTTGTTGCAACAGATAAAGAGAGGAATGGAAAACAGAAAAGCTGCGCAGTTGAGGCGGCACAAAACTCTCTCTTGTTCGTGTTCATAGCGCTCGCTCTCTCTCGCTTTCTCTGTTCGATCGCGTGTGTTGGCAACGACAAACGCTGCTCTTCTTGCTTTACACGGCTGCACAAAAGAAGGAAATTAACTGATACATACCTTGCTTTAAACCACGCATGCAATGATGCACCCAGTGGGTTGCCTCCGTTTCCAAAAATCGGATGGCTTGCCATATATGTACGGATCCGACTGCTCACATGCCGATCATTCTAATTCCAATAGCCAGACTCATAGGTGTTCAAGTGTAATTTGAACCCACCAAAAACACACGCACATATTTCATCCATGTACGTATATGCACGCGTTTGTCGATCGGCCGCAGATACCCGAATACGTATTTACGGTGTGTATAGCTGCGGGTATTCATATTATCATATACATACATACGCGAGCTTGCCGGCCGGCCGATACCCCCGAATACGTACACATATACGTGCAACGTACAAGAGCTTTGTTACATGCATGGAAAAATTGGTGCATGCATGCAGTAGTAGTACGTAGACACCATGCTAATTGTCATGCATGCATATATTGGGCCTGGAAAAACACCAATTAGCTATGCATATACATGGGCACACGTGTCCATATAATCTGCATTTAGAATTCAACCAAAATAAAAAAAATTATACGAGTCCTTATAAATAATAATAATATTAAAAAAAACTCATCGAACAAATGCCCCCTCGTCAAGTTAAGCTTGAGTGCGAAGCAAATCAAGCTTGACTCGAAGAACATTTTTTTTTCGTAACGAATTGGCGCATCAGTATGTGTGCAGCCTAGAGAGGTATTGACCCGAGGTTCGTGATATTGAGCATCGTCACGAAGATCATTGATTGATAGTAATGTAAATTAGTGTAGGCATGTCCATCCACATCTGTATTGTCTAGGGTGCTTGTTGGATCGTATAATAGGCACGATGCCGATCAATGAGGCAAACCCTATCTCGTCTCCATTCCATGACGAAACATCATGCCTTGTCCTGAAAACAAAAAGAATTTTTTTACCAATCTCGTTGCGACCGTCTAGCTGCTAAGGTGCCAGCCGACTTGATTGGAGGGTTTCACAGATTCACGCTAGCCGCACTAGCGCGTTGCACTGCTCCGTGATCTCTTTGTGTTGATGTAGGCGAGGCATCGGTAGACCGTCGATAGCTCCCCTTCGTTGAGCGAACCGTCACACCATCCATGGTGTGAAAATTCTGGTGGTGCGCTGGGACGACCATCGGCCTTACGAATAATTGAGGGGTTGGCATTGCCCCCATGCTTCATTGTTGTTGGAGACGGGGTTGTGGAGATGAATCGGCTCCACCTTCGAGAGCGCAGGTGTTGCCTTCTGGCACCATCGTGCGTGTCCGTGTAGACCATTGGTTGTCGGGTTGTCGTCTGTGTTGTCAGGGACACATGTGTATTGCTGCACCCAAACACCCAAGACGTAGTTCGATGTAGTGGTTGTTGTCTGAATGCGACGATGACAGGGAGTGTCTCTCCATGGCTGCAAAAGATGTTGGAGGAGCACAACTAGGAACACCAAACTAAAACAGGCGACAAATAAAGGGGAAAAATGTTTGTGGGTTTTAAAATGTTGGCTTTCCCGTTATACACCAGCTATAGGTGTGATATCCGAGAAGATTACGAAAGGACTTGTCATTGGGAACTGTCGAAAGACCTTGACGATTGCAACTCAACAACTTAAATAGCTTTGGTGTACGTGAATGGAGACGCCGTGTTACGGGATGCTTTCGAGAGGCAACGGAAATTCATACTCTAGCCCATCATCATACTGAGGACCCCCGCAGCTCAACATGCCCCCTGCACACGCCCCATGAACCCAGAGACTTGGGTGTGATAAGTCCAGGGTAAATGGTTTTGGGACAATGGCTTGGCGATTTTTCTTCATGCATATTGAGGGGTGGTAAACAGCTACCTCCCGCCTTCCGTCCAGTGGGTTCCTTACTGCTTGGGACCGCTTGATTGCTTCTTGGACTGTTGGGATTTTCTTTCTTGAATTTGCTTCTTGTACTTTCGGAATTTCATCTTGATTGCTCACACGGATGATTGATTGGCCGCGGACTTCATGGACCTTTTTTTACATTCGACTCGAACTTTTTGGGGACTCTTCTTCCAGGATTCTTTGGGACCCACCTTGGAAACTTGGAAGGGAACTGTTCACCTCTGTGGACTAGGAAAAACCCTCTAGCACTTTATCTGGGGCTTCTAATAGCGCACCCCAGGGTTGCCATGTGACTACGCATCAAAACAACTTGTGTTGGGTCAGGCAGCCCTCCATGATCTTTTCCTATGGTCTTCCCTGAAGTGCGAGCCTCTGTGAAGACGAGGCATGCCGGGAAACATGAAGAGCGCGGGGTCTCAATACTCAGAAGTGCCCAAGTAATCATCTCTGCTGCCTCCGGAAGCATACACCTGATACATGTCATGCATTGTGGGTGTAGGAGCCGCTCCACCTGCAAATCGACACAATGTGCCGCCCTCCAACAAGTCCTAGGGTAGCCAAAAATTCAATCAACAGCGTAGTCCGATAGGGGAAAGCCATTTTTTTGTTGGAGTTAGTCCGTAAAAATTGGGGAAAACTAGGTATATCCATGAAATGCTAAGGAGAATGCATCACGGATCCGAAAGCCCACAGAAAAAGTTTCCCCAATGAAAATCTGAAAGGCAACGAAAGAGGCAAAATTTAAGAAAAATATTTTTTGAGGAACCTTCCGTTGATTGGGGGCATTGGTCGGACTCCCTGAGAATCGACGAGCTGGTATGCTCTCCTGTCGTAGACTTGCTCGATGACGTATGGACCTTCCCACTTTGGCTCGAACTTGCCCTTCATCTTGTGCGTCACGACGATGGGTCGCCTGAGCACGAGAACCAACTCGCCTTTTCGGAAGACGCGTTGCTTGACGAGCTTGTCGTAAGATCTCACCATATTCTGGCGGTAAAGCTCCAGGTTCTGTAGGGCATTAAGTCGCCCCTCTTCAAGGGCGTCGAGCTCCTGAAACCGCAGCTGTACCTGTTCATCGTGGGTGAATTCATCTTGGATAGCCACCCTCAAAGAGGGTAGCTGGACCTCCAGTGGTAGGACCGCCTCACTCCCGTAAACGAGAGAAAACGGAGTCGCCTGTGTTGGGGTACGGACTGTGACATGGTACGCCCATAAGGACTCGAAGAGACGATCATGCCAGTCTCTCCGATTCCTTGTCACCGTATTCTTGAGTATCTTGCCGAGCGTCTTATTGTAAGCCTCGATCGCACCGTTAGCTTGAGGGTAATAGCCGGTGGAGTAGTTCCACTTGATCTTGTACTTCTCCGTGAACCTGTAAATCTTGTTTGACTTGAAGGCCTTGCCGTTGTCGGAGGTGATCCGATGAGGTATCCCAAAGTGATATATGATGTTTCGCTCTAGGAAGTTGATGACGTTGTCACTCTTCACCTCCCGTAAACAGAACAACTTCCACTTCGAGAAGTAGTCTGTCGCGGCGAGGATGAAGCGGTGCCCCTTGGAAGATGGAGGGTCCATAGGGCCGATGATGTAAATTCCCCAGGCATCGAATGGCCAAGAGGGAATGGTAGGGTGAAGAGGGACTGGCGGCCTGTGCTTGAAATCACCATGAACTTGACAATTGTGGCACGATCTAGCCACCTGAAGGCAGACCGCCATAATGCCGGGCCAATAGTATCCTGCTAGACGTATACTATGATACATCTTGGCCCCTCCTTGGTGCCCGCCGCAGACTCCATGATGCATATCCTGTAGGATCTTGTCAGCTTCACTTCGGTTTACGCATCGAAGTAGGACCTCCTGTCCATGTGAACGCCTCTATAGGACACCTGCTTCAAAAAGATAGAAAGGGAGTCGTCGTTGTAGTTGGCGCCTCAAGATGGGGTCATCGGGGAGGCTCCCATGCTTGAAGTAGTCGAGGAAGGGTTGCAGCGACTCGCCCTCCTCTACGGCATTCGTCATGACGGTATTGACTTCATACTCTGCCGGGATGAGCTCCAAGACAGCCGGGAGTAGCCACCTTTCTTCCACGTTCACCTGCATTATTTTATTATTTGGAAGCACCAATGTCGCTGCTAGTTTCGCCAAGGCATCAGCAGGCGCATTCCTACTTCGCGGGACATGATGCACTTCAACATGTTGAAATTTTTCCATTAGATTCCGGGCCGCGGCATAGTACGGCACCAGTTCAGGCTTGCGAACTTCATAGATGTCGTTGACTTGACGGATGATGAGTTGAGAGTCTCCATAAGCTTGCAAGGAACGAACCTCCATGGAGAGCGCCAAGAGGAGGCCGAAGATGAGCGCCTCGTACTCCACTTCATTGTTGGAGCATTCTTCCTTGAGGAGGGAGAATGAGTGATACATCACCCCTCTTTGCGTCGTTTTGAACACCAAACCTGCACCGGCTCTTCGTCTTGGGGTACCATCGGGGTCAGTGTCCATGAGGGAGGCACCATCAAAGTAGAGCTCCCACGATGCGTCGAGGTTGACGTTGAAAACCTCCTCATCAGGAAGGTCCATGACAAGAGGTGAGTCGTCTAGAATTGGGTGCGCTGCGAGAAATTCCACCAAGGCTTGACCCTTGATTGCTTTTTGAGGCACAAAGGTGATGTCAAACTCCATCATGATAAGTGCCCATTTTCCAAGTCGCCCCATGAGCGCGGGCTGACTTAAAACGTACCTCACGGGGTCCACCCTCGCGACGAGCTGGACTTCATGCTTCAACGTGTAGCGCCTGAGATTCTTCAAAGCAAAGATTAGGGCCAAGCACAACTTCTCTATAGAAGAGTAGTTTCGCTCAGCCCCCACCATGGTGCGGCTCAAGTAATAACAAGACACCTCCTTCCCCTCATCATTGTTTTGGGCGAACAAAGCGCCTATCGAAGTAGGATGTGCTGCAATGTATAGGATGAGTGGGCGCCCCTTTACGGGAGCTGCCAAGACGGGTGGACTAAGGAGGTACCTTTTGATTTCATCGAATCCATGTTGGCATCATTCATCCCACACGAACGGGGCTCCTTTCTTCATGAGGCTCGAGAAGGGCTGGATACGTCCGGAGAGGTTGGAGATGAAGCGTCGGATGTATGCTAGCTTCCCTTCCAATGACCTCAACTCTTTGAGATCTTGAGGCGGCGACATGTCGAGGATGGCCTTGATCTTCTTAGGCTCGATCTCTATGCCTCGGTGACGAACAACAAAGCCGAGGAAGAGGCCTGACTGAACAGCAAAGGCACACTTCATTGGGTTCATCTTGAGTTGATGTTGACGTAGCCGCTCGAAGACAACTCGAAGATCCTCCTGATGATGCTTGCGATCCTTGTTTTTGACTACCATGTCATCAATGTAGCATTCCACCGAATGGTGGATTAAATCACCAAGAACACATGTCATGGCACGCTGGTAAGTTGCACCAGCATTCTTCTGTCCGAATGGGATGACGGTGTAGTAGAAATTTCCCTTCGGGGTCCTGAAAGCGGTGTCAATGGCATCATCAGGATCCATCTTGATCTAGTTGTAGCCTGACGAACCGTCCATGAAGGAAAGTGCGCCATGGCCTGTGGTGGAGTCGATGATGATCTCTGGGATTGGTAGAGGAAAGTCATCCTTTGGGCAAGCCCGATTCAGGTCGCGGAAGTCCTGGCAGATTCATATTTGCCCATTCTTCTTCTCCACCGGGACAATATTGGCGAGCCACCATGGATACTTCGTCTCCTTGATGAAACCTGCAGCGATTAACTTGTCGACCTTCGCGATGACATCGTCTTCAAGTTCTGGACGTAACTGACATGATTGCTACTTGATGGGACGGAATCGTGGGTCAATCGCCAACTTGTGTGTGGTGACACGAGGGTCTAGACTTGGCATCTCCTTGTAACTCCAGGCAAAGCAGTCTCGGTACTCCATCAAAAAGCTTCAATAGTCCTCTCGCTCCTCTTCTGTTAGCGTGGCGCTAACAAAAGTGGGGCATGGGTCGTCCTCTGTTCCAAGGTTGACTTGGACGAGGTCATCAATGGTGGGCTACCCTCCGTCTTCTAGCTCCTGTGGTGCTGATATGGAGCTAAGTTCCTCAGCGTTACTTGGCTCACTGTTGGCAGAGTGTTTTTGATGAGGAATGGTGGACAAAGTGTCGGAGTCAATGCTCAATGAGATGGAAGTGGTGTGGCAGTTAACTCATGTTCCTCCGCCGTGCTCCTCCTCTTCATCGGGGACGTCGTAGGTGCAGCATCCCATCGTATGGTGCATTGGATTGCCAAGGACGGATATCATGGCATGCTGGTATGTTTCACCTGCATTCTTCAGCCCAAAAGGCATGCCAGTGTTGTAGGAGTCTCCTTCTGGCATCGGTCGCCCTTTGTCTTCTGGTTCTTGTGGCGCTGGCGCGGAGCTGAGCTTCCCCTCATTGCTAGGGCTGTCGAGGTTGATGTAGCCAAGCCCAAACTTTCGTTGAGCTTTGCCTTTCTGCTTGATGAGGTCTTCTGCTTGTCTCCACGATTCCTTGCATATGGAGGGTGGCAAAGGCATCATGTTTTTCCGCCCAAGAGTGATCCCAGCCTTCTCCAACAAGCGAACCATCTTGGGCTCCGCCTTCAGCATCGATAGTACCTCCTCTGGATCACTGCAAGTTTGGGGAAATTCAAATACAAAATCACATTGTTTTACCTGCGGGACCTTGTAGAAAATGGTCTGGACTCTAGATCCACACAAATTGGGGATAGCCCAAACCTCCAATGGGGAAGTCACTGAGACATAGAGCGATGGGGGCTATACACCTTGAGCTCTCCTTGCGACTTCCTCCACTTCTTTTATTCTTCTTCTATCGTATCAGTATGGGTGCATGTTCTTCCTTCTGAGGGTTGCGTGCTCGTAGCGTGATGGGTGGTGGTGCATCATTGATGCGTGTTAGCATCGTGGAGCCTTCCTGGGCACCTGCAGAGCTTCCCAGTGTTAAACAAATGGGCTCTCGGCGCACCAAAGCTGATGAAGAAGTGGCAGCCTCTTGAGAAATTGTTGTAGCCGACCTCAGCGTGATTGGCGTTGACGTCGGGAACCTTGCCTTCAACAGTAATGGGATCGCTGGACCAGGCATAGAAGATCCTGTTCCACATGATGTCAAAGCAGAGCCCCCTACCTGCAATTGGGAAGAGGGGCTATAGTCGTACCGCGCAGATGAAGATGATCGCCTATGGACTTGGCTCCTGTGACTCCGAGAGGAGGAACCCTTTGCATCGGCGGGTAAGCTCAGCATCATGGGGAGCTTCATCTCAGCTACTGGCCCAAAACTTGGTTTGGTCAAGAGATCCACCGGGGGCGTTGTGCGCCCCAACTGTTGGTCGCTATCTACAACGGGGAAGTAGTACTTTGCATCCGCATGGTGAGACTCCTGCACAGTATAAGGAGATATGTTGCCGATGATGCGCTTTTGTGTGCCGCTAGCATCGAGGAACTTCAGGCATTGATGGAGGGTGGGTGGCACGACACGGTACTTGTGGATCCACGATCTTCCTAGAAGGGCGGAGTAGGAGGTATTCGCCTCGATGACGAAGAACCGCACCTTGAAGCTAAAAGTTGACATCTGGATCTTCAATGTAATGACACCTAGCATAGGCTTCCCTTGGTTGTCGAAGCCGCAGATCATCACGTCGGTAGCCTCCAAGTCATCCACCGTAAAACCTACCCGTGTCAAACTCCAAAGAGGGAGAATGTTCACGGCAGACCCTGGGTCTATGAGGATCCTGCGAAGATGTGCAACACCAATATTACCTTCCACATACAGTGGCCGGTTGTGGTCACCATCATCTATGAGCTTGTCCTCTTCATCGAACGTGATCCTGTTCACGAACAAGGGGCTGGAGCAAAGATGATGTTTCGCCATGGACACCTCGTAGAGTTCCGGGGCTTGGAGCGCCTTGATAAGAGCCTCGCGAAGGTCGGGTACCATCATGAGCGTGTCGTGCACACTCAAAAGTGCTGGAATCCGCTTGAGGTGGGTGATGATGTTGTAGTCGACGTCACGTGCCTTCATATTCTCTTGGCCTTGGTGTTTGTATTCCTCCCCCTGTAAAGGCGCCTCCTTTGGGGCGGCTGGCTTCTGCACCCTTGTCGAATTGAGATTTAGTGGTTCAGGTAGGACCTTGCCCCCACGCAGGTTCATGTTCACCTCTTCCAATGACACTTCCTTTGTTGCCTCTTCGGCATGGAGGACCGCCTGCTCTTCAGGAGTAAACACGTCTTCGGAAGGAGTGTTGTTGTAGTCATGGATGACATTGCAACTCTCTATGCTTGGTGATTGGGGTGAGCTGGCTCCTTCTTGAACTTGCTCCACCTCCTTTGCCGGTGCCTGCCCCTAGCCGGGTGGCAAGAACTGCGCCAAGATTGGTAGCACACGCCCCGGTCGAGGAAAAGGCTCGTCTCCCTCTGACATAGGGACAAATCTTGGCGGAGGCCAACGTTGACTTGCATCGAACCGTCTTAGAATTCTTGGGGGAGCACGTTCTGGCGAAACCGGGTGAGGATGTCAGGGTGGAATTCTCCTTGCATACGGCCTTCGGCGCACCATCCTCCAAGGCTCCTCTTCGGGAATGGCTGGGGTCACCTGGGGCCGCAAGGGAGATACCTGCGTCTTGGAGAGGACGAGGTTGGATAGCTGGTCTTCAACTTGGGCCAGTGACACCCATGTTTCTTCGAGCTCCATGGCTCCACTTGGCAGAGACGGTAACTTCATGCTCACCATGTTTACTGCATGGTAATCTGGGTTGATAGCTTCTGGGTCGAGGTTGATCCTTCTCTCATTAATGGCTCTTTGGAGCCATTCTTTGAACGCGACACAATCTTCAATGACATGTCCCACATACCTATGATATGGGCAAAATAAAGGATTATCTGTCATCCTCAGCTGATCAGGCCTCTGAGGCTCTGGTAAGTTCAAGTCCCGATGCTCCATAACCTGGTCGAACATATCCTTGATGAGCTCCCGACGGGAGACGTACTGCTTCTTGAGGAGCTCCTACATCGACGGGCGTTGCCTCCCTCCGACTTGTTCGCCTCTTGCACCCAAGATGGGCACATGGCCTTGCGGTGCAGATGAGAAGACCTTGGTGGTGTTTGTTTCAGCTGGTGCCTTCGCCCTGCTACCGTTGTTGACTTGTTTAGACGTTGAGGCGAAGCGCGTGGCGGGATCAAATGCGCTGGCATTCTTATAGAGCTCCGTTATCTGCGGTGATTTCTCAAACTCAAGCTTCGTGGCCGCTACTGCCGTGCTAAGGGCACTGAAAGTTCTAGGCTCACGCCGAGATACTTCAAGTGACCAATGTTGCTGCATCCCATGGACGCACATCTCAATGGCATCCTCGAGGTGCATCTCCCTGGCGAGACGCACATAACTATTGCGGAAGCGGACGATGTAGTCATCAATGGACTCGTCTCGTTGTTGTCGGACTTGCGCCAGCTTGACAACGGAGAAGTCCTTCTTCATGGCGATGAAGTGCTTCTTGAAAACCTCTTTCATGGCCGCCCAACTCCCAATGGACCCAACCGGTAAGCGGCTGTACCAATGGAAGGCGGGCCCGGTTAATGACCCTGAAAATTGGCGAAGGAGAAGTGACGGGCTGTTTGCTGTGTCACCGCATGCCGCCTCGAAGTACGCCAAGTGCTCCCTCGCATCACCGGTCCCATCAAATTGACGGAACTTTGGTGGGTGCCACCCTGCGGGATACGCCATCATGTCATGCCATGCCTCGTAAGGCTTCTCCAGCTCACTCTCGGAGGTGCGAGGGGCTTGATCTATCGCCATTTGCTTCAACTTCTTGTCCACCATATCCCCAACCATGTCATGGTAGTCCTTTAGCATAACTGTGTGTGGTACTGCGTTGGCAGAACCAATAGGGCTAACCCAAGGCCGAGCTTGTGTGTTGGGGTCGTGTTGAGGCACATCATTTAAGGGCACCCTAGCAGGAGGGCCCACCTGAAGTTCCTCCTCTTGCGGATCGACCATTCGCTGCAGCACGCCTCGTGGAGGGACGCCTTGGTTGTTCATCATGAGCTCAATAAACTGGTCAAGCTTTGACGCCAACTGGTTAATCGTCTGGCGCTGGCTTCTAACCTCTTCTTCTAAAGACACTTCTTGTGGTGCTACTATATTTTTAGCACTTGGGCCATGGATGCCATCAACGGGTGACTTGGTAGTAGGATCTTGATCCACAAGGTTTTCACCATGATTCACCATGCGAACGGGCGTGGTGTGGAGGTCTTCATCACCGCCCTCATAATCTGACAAAACCGATGAAGCTAGTTCATGGTAACGAGGGGACTGTGGACGACTCTCCAATGATGGCGAGGAGGACGAGTCGGAGAAATCTTCTTCATCGTCAAGGTGGTCTTGGCACTCTCCATCTCCGGGAAACCCATCCGTTACACCTTGATGGGCGATGGATTTTAATCTTGTATTGGCCCCTGGCCGGTCTACAACTTGTCGTCGTCCTTCAAGGTCTTGAGGAAGCCTTGATGTAATGTCGGTGTAGTGACGCTTGTATATATCTTCATTTTGTGATGTGCTCCCTCCACCTAATGAGCCTTTCCCTGTTGTCACAGGAAGACACGTGGCTCTAGATCTTGCAGTTTCTTGCGACGTTGATGAGCTTGTCTTGGCATCCCCTTCGGCACCCCTGAACCATGCACGAACATGGCCAAGGTGCGGTAGGAAGGTCCTCTGGAAGTCCGCCTTTGGGTTCGGCACGAACTCCTCGGTGATGGCGGGAGGTCGCCATCCATTACTTAACCCTTCGCTTGGCTGCACTCCAAGAGTACCGCACATGGCAAGGTTCTTCTTAGTTGATTCCTTCGCTTTTTCAGCCTCCTGCTGGGCTTGAGCTTCTCCATCTTGGTCCATCCTTTCAGAGGGAACAAGAGGAAACTCTGTGGGAAGTGTTGTGTCTTGTGGGAGGGCAGCGTGGGCTGCACCCTCGGAAGCTACTTCATTGTTGGAGGAGAACGTAAGCTTGGCTTCTTCGACGCCTTCCATCGGTGTGGCCGTTGGTGCTAGCATCTTCTGATTCTCTAGTGGGGGTGCTGGTGCAGTAGCCTTCACGTGTTCATCATTCTTCTGGGGAAGGGATGAAGAAAGAACCGCCTTGCTCCCTTGCTCAGTGCTTCTCGTGGACGTCTTGCGTGGTTTCGGCGCCAACCGGCTGAGCAGGTAGCTATACCGCTCATGCCGCTCCCAGTCGGGGGAGATGCAAAATTTGATCCTGTCATTTTCTTGAACGACCCCACCATCGGGTCGTAAACGTACATGAGTGTGTTGAAGGACTAGGTCCTCAAGTTCGTTATAAAGAAGATGGCGGTTTCTCCGACGCTTCTCGCGCTCGCGCTGATTCTCCGTTGGAAAGATACCATCCCTTTGCACCGGTGTCGCGATAGGAGTGTTGGTGCAGGGCGCCTCGTGGATGATGAGGTCCTGTCTGTCATCGCTTGTAGTTGTGGCCAATCTCCCCGCCTGGGAGGTGACGAAGGTCGTGGTGGAAGTGTCGGTCGCAAAGGTTCCCGTGGTTGCCACTGTTGAGTGGGCTGAGGGTCCCTCTCATCGTCTTGATGTCCCCGCCTGGGAGGTGACGAAGGTCGTGGTGGAAGTGTCTGTCGCAAAGGTTCCCATGGTTGCCACTGTTGAGTGGGCCGGGGGTCCCTCTCATCGTCTTGATGTCTTGACCATCGGTTCCAATGTGGAGGCATGTTGGGATATGTCCGTTGTGGGAAGTGTCGAGTTGGTGAAGGTTGTCGCCGAGGCGCCAAAGTCTGGCGCTCATGTTGAGGATGATGACTTGGGGCTTGACACCTCATCCTTCCCTCAGCTTGAGTCGCCGATGCACTTGGCGCCGTTGGATCTTGGAGCCTCCTCTGGATATTGTTCATCTGCTCTTGGAGTTGGCGAAATTCTCGCCGTAGGTCGTCGTCCCGTGGAGCGGGTGCCTCATGCCGAAGGGTGGAAAACCTGTTATTGTTGGGGAGAGACCTTCCGTCGACTGCCGAGTTGTGGAGACACGGCGCCCATGCACCCCTTCGCGTGTCGCCAATGTTGAGGGAGACAGTAGGGCCTGGTAGAACGGGCTCTTTGTGTGAGCGCCGCTTCCAGAACTCCTTCATGATGGCGCATCTCACCAGCTCCTTGACCTTGCATGGCTCGTATTCCCAATCATCAGGGAACAAGTCATGCGGAGGGGTTAAGGTGCTTCGGTAAGTGAACACCTTATCAGCTAGGTCCATAGCGCCGAGGGACCAATCCTCCTCCGGCACCGTGCTCTGAGCGATGCGAGAAGCTATCTGTTGGTGGAGTAATTGTACCTTGCGGTACTTCCTCCTGTAGTTGCGTAGGGGATGAGGGCTATCCGACAAACGAGCGTTGGCCATGAGCCTACGCAAGTTATGGAACATGGCCTCCAAACCCTCGAGAAGCTCTACCTCGGTGCTCCGTAGAGTTGGCTTCGACGGCTCCGAGTGTGTAGTCGTGGTAGGGGTGTGGAGGGACGCTGCACTAGCCCGTCTGTTGGCAGCTCTGGTGCGGAGGCGTTGAGATGCCTCCACATCTCCTTTCAAATCTTCCCTTGTCGACTCCTTCAACAGGGCGCGCGCCTCAAGCATTAGCTCGCGACGCTCCTTCTTCACCTTGGCAGCCTCCCGCCTTAGTGCCTTCTTCGACTGCACAGTTTGGAACTGTGCAGGATCTTGAGCTTGATGCATGTAGACCTTCTCGCCAAGCTCGATGACGACCATGGGCGGCATCGATCCAAACTGGATCATTACCGGCTCTGAGTTGCTGCCACGGGAGATTCCACCTGCATGAAAGGGATCTTGATGAGCGGAAATCGTCGCCGACGCCTTGTCATGCAGCATGCTGTGCAGTTTGGGAGACGAGCGAAGACGATTCAGATGACCACAACATTGCGAAGATGGGAGGAGAACCAGGTCCCACCGAGCGTGCCAATTTGTTTGACACGAGAAAAATCTCAATGCGCTCCGGATGAAGGGAAGAGGGGGAGTTTGATTTCTCTCATGCGTCGGGGAAAAGAAAAGTGTGCGTGCGTGCCAGTGTACATAGTACACACAAAAATGGTATGGGAAGCAAGTATTTCATTAATCTCATCGGATAAATAAAATTACAAGACCACATAAAAAAAGGAATGCGCTCCGTGGCCTACTAGCGCGGCCTGCCTGACTATGGGGATGTGCGGTCTCCTGGTTCCCGGGGCCTCGAAAAGCTCCCGGTTAATTACTCCCACGGGTTAATCTGCGAGATACCTCCGATTAAGCCCTGTGGTCGTCTTCGTCGTCTTCGCTTTGCGTTCTCCATGCATGATGATGATGGTGTGTGTGTATGGTGTGGGCGGCAGCAAAACCCGTGTCCTCGTCGGTACACATGCCTCTCAAAACATGGCTTTGTGTTGGCCACAGTCGCCCGCGCTGTCGTGCCTCGTTGGCCTTGACAACCTTGATGTAGTCGGTGTTGAAGTTGCATGGGTCCTGCTCGGCTCGGACTTCCTTATGATGTAACGGCTTCATCGGGTATGCAAGGGGTTCGCCTCGCGGGAGTATTCTTATGGAGACCGGCATCGGTGTAAAACCAACGCTCGCTCGTATCGGCAGTGCCGGTGTGGTTGGCCCCTCGTCTCGGCTGGACACCGTGTTTATGGCGGTCCATGAAGACAAGGGCGGCGCCTCACGGGGCCATCGGAAGTTAGTGTTGGCAAAGTGACGTCGCCTCCTCGCCATCACGCCTCATCTTCATGGGCTCTGGGTCGTGGAGACCGTCATGTGGCACCATCTTCTCCTCCAGGTCACGGACAGCACCGCATCTCTGCTCCGTGTTGCCGGCAGCACCAAGGGTGTGTGTTATCTTCTTGGCTCCGTGTCGCAGGCTCCATCTTGACGAGGTAGACATTGGTGGTGATGTCCCGCGAGCTCCATGCCTCCGTCGTCCTTCCCGGCACGCGGCGGCATCCTCACGAGCTCCATGCCTTTGGTCTAGCTGGATGATGTTGATGTTGGTAGTGTCCTCCTTGCGAGCTCCACGCCACGATTCTCCGCGGTACCGGGTGTTGGCGCTGGGCATCGTCTTGGCGAGCTCCGCGCCGCCATCCAAGGCGGCACGGTGGCGGCATCGTTGCGAGCCTCCACGTCTTTGTCCTCCATGGCGCCGACTTGATGAAGAAGATGACGGGCGTCGCCCTAGCAAGCTTGGTCTCGCCATCCTCCGCGGCATGCGGCACCATCCCTACGTGCTCCGCGCCTTCGGGCTCCAGCTTGATGAAGTAGATGTCGGCGACATCCTCAATGGGCGCCATGCCTCCGTCCTCTAGCTCCAGCATGACGAAGTGGATGGCGGGCGTCCTTCTTGTGAGCTCCCCATCACGATCCTTGCAGCACCAGGTTGATGATGTGACATTGGCGTCATCTTGGCGAACTCCATGGCGCCATTGACCCGAGCCTCAAGCCTTTGTTCTCCATAGCGTCGGCTTGATGAAGTTGACACTGGCATCATCTTGGCGAAATCCACGCCATGATCAGCTGCGGCACGGCGGCGGCATCCTCCGCGAGCCTCCCCACCTTAGCCCTCCATTGCGCCAGCTTGATGAAGAAAACGAGGGTGTCGTCCTAGTGAGCTCCATGTCGCCATCCATGGTGGCATCCTCGCGAGCCTCGTGCCTTTGGGGCTCCATCTTGACGAAGTAGACGTCGTCGGCCTCATCACCAAGGGCGGCCACCAACCAAGGAGTCCAACGGGCTGCGCGCTGGCATCCCCATCGACACGCCATCGTCTTCCACGCCTTGGTGAAGTCCGGGAGTATCCTCGTCATCTTGGTTAGCTTGATGAAGATGATGATAACGCCAACGAAGTGCTGCATGATCGCGAGCTCCACCGCGCCACCACGTGTTGTGCATGCATGCAATAATAAAGGATGAAGGAGTAATTAGATGATAACTTTACCGTTCGGGAAGATCAACTTGTTGCGTGAGTTCTGGGATCGTGGTGGCTGGATGTGGTCGATGGATTTGTGTCTGCGTGCCATGGATGTGGTGTTCCTCGTTTGTGTGTTCTCCCCCCGTTGCGTGGGATTGTATCCTGTATATATAGGCAGCCGGCAGGGTACGAGCTGAGCAGCGCACAGCTTTTGCTTGATCGGCAAGTTCAACAGTTTCCATCCTAAGCTCTTCTTTCCATCGTGATTTTTTCTTTCCAAAACGCTGCTCTTCTTGCTTTACACGGCTGCACAAAAGAAGGAAATTAACTGATACATACCTTGCTTTAAACCACGCGTGCAATGATCCACCCAGTCGGTTGCCTCCGTTTCCAAAAATCGGATGGCTTGCCATATATACGTACGGATACGACTGCTCACATGCCGAACATTCTAATTCCAATAGCCAGGCTCATAGGTGTTCAAGTGTAATTTGAACCCACCAAAAACACACGCACATATTTCATCCATGTACGTATATGCATGCGTTTGTCGATCGGCCGCAGATACCCGAATACGTATTTACGGTGTGTATAGCTGTGGGTATTCATATTATCATATACATACATACGCGAGCTTGCCGGCCGGCCGATACCCCCGAATACATACTCATATACGTGCAACGTACAAGAGCTTTGTTACATGCATGGCAAAATTGATGTATGCATGCAGTAGTACGTAGACACCATGCTAATTGCCATGCATGCATATATTGGGCCAGGAAAAACACCAATTAGCTATGCATATACATGGGCACACGTGTCCATATAATCTGCACTTAGAATTCAACCAAAATAAAAAAATTATATGAGTCCTTATAAATAATAATAATATAAAAAAAACTCATCGGACAAACATAAATATCATCACAATAATCATCATAAGTAGGAGGCATGCAATCATCATAACAAATTTGATCATTCAAAGTAAGGGGACTAAAAAGATCATCTTCATTAAGCATAGCCTCCCCAAGCTTGGGACAGACATTAACTGCAGCAAATAAATTCTCAATGATGTCATTATCATCAAACATAGCATCCCCAAGCTTGTGGCTTGGCATATCATAAGCATAATCACTCTCATCATTAATAGTATGGATAGCACCAACGGTATAACAATTGCTATAATCATAATTTCCCAAGTTGGTGCCAAAAAGATTTCCAAGATTATAAGAAGTATCATAATCTACCCAATCATAATCATCACAACAAGAAATAGGCATAACAAAATCATCATCAATAGTGCTTTCAGTCATTGTACCATAAGACATAGAAGCAACATCATCATCAAGTGCATCATCCTCCACAATTATTTTTTATTCATTTTCATGAGGCACAACAATGATAGGAGCAACATTATTTTGGAGAGATACCTTTTTACCTCTCTTCTTTCTTCTTTTCTTCTTCTTCACCACATCATGTGTGGGTTTAATTAATCTTTTCAAGCTTCTTATTGATGAGATTGTTTGGATAGGAAGCTCCTCCTCGTTACCTCTTTCATCATAATAAACACTAGGAGGGTTTTGGAAAACATTTTCCCTTTCATTAGTACTCTCTTCATATTCCATTTATTTTATTATCTTTAGATAGTTGAATATATAAGGATTCTCAATGCAATTTACCGCACAAAACATATAAGTTTCTTCTAGATCAAAATCAAAAAATCTCTTAGGATTTCGAAAATCCTTAGTTATACGTTTCTGTGACGCCCCTGATTCAATCATACACTAATCATGCACGCAAATGTGTACGATCAAGATCATGGACTCACGGGAAGATATCACAACACCACTCTAAAAGTAAAATAAGTCATACAAGAATCATATTACAAGCCAGGGGCCTCGAGGGCTCGAATACAAGTGCTCGACATAAATGAGTCAGCGGAAGCAACAATATCTGAGTACAGACATAAGTTAAACAAGTTGCCATAAGATGGCTAGCACAAACTGGGATACAGATCGAAAGAGGCGCAGGCCTCCTGCCTGGGATCCTCCTAACTACTCCTGGTCGTCATCAGTGGCCTGCACGTAGTAGTAGGCACCTCCAGTGTAGTAGGGGTCGTCGTCGACAGTGGCGTCTGGCTCCTGGGCTCCAACGTCTGGTTGCGGCATCCGGGAAGAAGAGGGAAAGGGGGAAAAGAGGGAGCAAAGCAACCGTGAGTACTCATCCAAAGTACTCACAAGCAAGGATCTACACTACATATGCATGGGTATATGTGTAAAGAGGCAATATCGATGGACTGAACTACAGAATGCCAGAATAAGAGGGGGATAGCTAGTCCTATCGAAGACTACGCATCTGGTGGCCTCCGTCTTGCAGCATGTAGAAAAGAGTAGATTGAAGTCCTCCAAGTAGCATCGCATATTATAATCCTACCCGGCGATCCTCCCCTCGTCGCCCTATGGGAAAGCGATCACCGGGTTGTTCTGGAACTTGTCTGGGTGTGTTTTATTAAGTATCCGGTTCTAGTTGTCATAAGGTCAAGGTACAACTCTGGGTCGTCCTTTTACCGAGGGACACGGCTATTCGAATAGATAAACTTCCCTGTAGGGGTGCACCACATAACCCAACACGCTCGATCCCCTTTGGCCGGACACACTTTCCTGGGTCATGCCCGGCCTCAGAAGGTCAACAAGTCGAAGCCCTACCTAAGCACAATAGAGAGGTCAGCACATCGGTCTAAATCCTATGGCACAGGGGTCAGGGCCCATCGCCCATTGCACACCTTCACGTTGCGAGGGCGGCCGGAAGCAGACCTAGCCTCCCTAATAAAAGAGTAGGCGTTCCAGTCCAATCCGGCGCGCGCCGCTCAGTCGCTGACGTCACGAAGGCTTCGGCTGATACCACGACGTCGACTGCCCATAACTGTTCCCGCGTAGTTGGTTAGTGTGTATAGGCCAGTGGCCAAACTCAGATCAAATACCAAGATCTCGTTAAGCGTGCTATTGTGAAGTAACCGCGGACGTTGACCAGGGCCAGGCCCACCTCTCTCCTAGGTGGTCTCAACCTGCCTTGTCGCTCCGCCACAAAGTAATAGTCGGGGGCCGTCGGGAACCCAGGCCCACCTCTACCAGGATGGAGCCACCTGTCCTTCCAGCCCCCACATCGGAATCACTTGCCGGTACTCAACGAGCTGACCCAACTTTAGTCACCATCTGTATAGTATGTATATATGTATAGTATATACCCGTGCTCACCTCCCAAGTGATCATGGCCCGATAGTATAGCATGGCAGACTGACAAGAATGTAGGGCCACTGCTGATAAACTAGCATCCTATACTAAGCATTTAGGATTGCGGGTAATGTATCAACGACTGTAGCAACAATGACAGACTATGCAACAGAATAGGAGTAACCGAACAGTAACAAGCTACACTACTCTAATGCAATCAGTAGAGAGAAGAATAGGTGATATCTGGTGAACAAGGGGGGGCTTGCCTGGTTGCTCTGGCAAGAAGGAGGGGTCGTCAACTCCGTAGTCGAACTGGGCAGCAGCAGCGTCGGTCTCGTAATCTACCGGAGAGAAGAGGGGGGAAGAAACAATAAATACAATGCAAACATAAGCAAAACGATGCATGATATGACAATGAGTGGTGCTAGGTGTGCGCTAACGCGGTAGTAGGTGATACCGGCGAGAGAGGGAAACAACCGGGAAAGTATCCCGGTGATTCGCGTTTTTGGACAGATGAACAGAGGGGGAAAGTTGCGGGTTCACTATGCTAGGGATGCTTGGCGGACGAACAGGCTGCATATTCGGATTCGTCTCGTTGTTCTGAGCAACTTTCATGTAGAAAACATTTTCATCTGAGCTACGGTTTATTTTCTATTAATTTTTCAAGTTTTAAATCATTTTCTAGAATTAACAGATTATTTTAATTCGAAATTGCATTTATAACGTCAGCATGACATCAGCAATCAACTCTGACCGTTGACTGGTCAAGCTGACACGTGGGTCCTACTGGTCATAGACTAACATGTTAATTAGGGTTTAATTAAGCAGTATTAATTAAGTCTAATTAAATGATTAGGTTAATTAAACAGAAATAATTAAGTTAATTAATTTAGTTAATTAGTTAATTAATTAATATTTGTATTAATTATTATTTTTAGTTCTTTTTTATTATTTTTTAAATGTTCTAGGGGCTGGGCCCCACATGTCAATGGGCCAGGGGGGACTTAACGGGCGCTGGGTTAAAGGGCAACGGGCGAAGCTGCAGCCCTTCCTGGTAGCGAGGCGATGTCGCGCCGGTGTTGGTCTCAGGCGCGGGCACCGGCAGCCAAGACAAGAAGCTGGCGGGGCAGGGCATGCCCGACGGATAAAGGCTGCCGGGGCAGGGCAAGGTGCCAGCCAGGGGGAAGCGAGGCGAGGCCAGGTGCGGCCAGGCGGGCTGAGCCGACGCGGGCGGCCGAGGTCGGGCAACGGTGCGCGAAGGCGGGGTGTGCACGCATCGGGCGCGGTCAAGGCGTGGCGACCGCCGGACGCGGCGTGGGGAGCATGGCGTCAGGCGCACGAGCAGCGGCAGTGGCCGTGGAGACCGAACGGGGAAGGGAAGGGAAGAGGAAGAGAGGCCGGGGGCCTCACCTCGGGGCCGTAGGTACTAGGGCAGCGGGGCTAGGGGAGGAGGACGGGGACGACGTGCGTTGACGGAGATGGGGAGCTTGTCCGGCGAGGTGGCTCCGACGAGTAGCCCTACAGGCGGCGGCAACGATGGGATGAGCTCCTGAGAGGCGACGGTGCGAGGACGGCGTAGGGAGGAGGCGAGGACGAGGGCGACAGGGTCGATGACGGAGTGGACGAGGCGGCAACGGGGTCGCGTCTCCGGGCGGCGACGTCCGGTGCCCCGATCCGATCTGGATCGGGGGGGAGAGCGAGTGTGGGGAGAGTGGGGGTGTCAGTAGGTTAGGGTTTGGCCTAGGAAGGCCATATAAGGGGCGGGGTGGGCCGGCCTGGTAGGTCGATGGCTGGGCTGAGGCCCAATTGGGGGGTGTTTTATTTTGTATTTCCTATTGTTCTCTATTTCTTTCCTGTTTTAATTTTAGTTCCACGTTATTATTATTTTAGTTAGTAAAATATGACAATAGCTCCTAAAATTACATTTCAAAATAACCCTCTGCCACAAAAGGTTTTAACCCGAAATAAAATAGTTTAGTATTTTATAAAATACCAAAGGCATTTAAATAATGTTTTTGGCTACCGTTTAAATCATTTTAGGGCATTTATACATTATATAAGGATGTGGATTCTTCATCATAATCACCTATGCACTAACTGGCACAACCCAAACATTTTGGTTTTAATATTTTAAAACTTTTGATGTTTGGCTTTATTTCAAATTTGAATTTGTATCGGCTTTGAACTAACGTGAGATTAGCAATAGTAATCGAGGTGACTTGGCATCATTAGCAGCGGTTCACTGTAGCTTAATTATCCGTGCGTGACAATTCTCCTCCACTACAAGAAATCTCGTCCTGAGATTTATGAAGTTGTGTATGGGGGAAAGTTCTGGTTACGAAATTCTAACGAGTCTTCTCGGTCTGGGTTGCTCTTCTCGAAGAGGTCGATCCATTACGTTGATGTCTTCATTTCTCTGCTTCAGATCATCATGATGAAGTTGGCATCTTTTCTTCGGGAACTCCATCGTACTTACGAAAGAATAAAGGGTGGGTATTCCGGGAGAACGGACCTCTGCAAGGTTGTCTATCTGGTAGATAACATCGGAGGAGGTGGCGGAAAGTAACTCTCAAATTGAAACTTAATAATATATCAAGAGCAAAGTATGAAGGTCACATGAGAAGTTCCGAGCGGTCATGCAATCGCTCGTTGCCTGAAACGGAGTGTGGAAAGGGGTTCAAAGCAACGAGAATAAGTATTGCGTCTGATACCAGAATAGATCACTAGGAAGGTGGGTTGAGAATTACCTACAAAACCAAGAGCAAGGGATAACTTTGTAAACAAGGTGTACAGGAGAGTCAGGTTTCAATCTTGTGGAACTGTTGGTTATGGGCCCACCATTTGGTCTAAAAGTAGGAAGGTCGGTGACATCTTGCACGATCATGTAAGCAAGGCATGTCAGAGGATAGTCTGTCGGTTATGTCGGCAACAACATCGGTACCAAGGTGAGGGGCGAAGAGAACCATCTTCCTGCTCGTTGAACGAGGCGGACCAGTAGGCAAAGTTCTCGTCCATCGGTGGTTACCGGAATGTCATCAACAAAAGTAACAGGGTCTTTCTGACAGAATTGTACACCGAGGTGTTTACAAAAGCAGGAGAATAGTACTGCTTAGATCATATAGATCACAAGAAAGGTTAAACCAAACAATGGAAAGGAAAATATGATTATCAGATTTAAATAAAACAATGGAAAGGAAAATGTGTTTAAACACATATTTCAAGGGTATATCCTTCCCAAGGACAAGCAGAGCATGATATCCATGACAGCATATAATGTAGAAAACTCTTTAGATAAGGTGAGAGAAATTTCATGACATTACCTATACAACGATGTTAGGGTAATTGATAAGGAAAGTTTAGCATTTATTGAAAATCGGAGTACCACAAACATGCTTTGAGGTAGCATTGACATGGTCTTCAAGCAAAGGTCAGACTTTGGATATAGGAAGGATCCATTAGGAACAACTTGTAGAATAACTCTTACAATTTCCTCATGAAGAAATGGATAATCTTGCTAAAAGGAAACTATAACAATAGGGCCTCCGGCCAGGTGTGCTACACATGACATCATCTTACCGGGTCATATATAAAGACCAATGTTATAACTCTTGGAAATATGTTCCAACCATCATATCTAACCGAGATTCAGATCTGATTGGTGTTACGATAACTCAGACTCAGGATGGCTGAGAAGAAAGGTGCAACACAAATTGTCGAGATGACATTGTAAGATTCTCGGGAATTGAAATATGGAAGCGAGTTCCGAAACAAGAGTTCATCATTAAATCAAAGAGAGGATGAGGAGGTGGCTGATGGTCTCAGCGACAATTCATCGAGATTTCCAAAAGATGGATCTCCACAATTATGTGAACAAGGAGATAACATTTAACAGATCAAATGATATAATGATGTATGCTCGAGGGAAACATACACAATTAATCACTAGTTGAAAGGTGCACCCGAAATATGGGCTTAGGTAGCAGGATCAATGTTAGAATGGTGATTCGTAACCAATGGTCTAAGAATGAAATGCCGACCATTAACTTCAAAGCAATAGGGTTGCTAGAAGTACAGAATGAAAGTAGCATGGTTCACGTGTTGGTATCCCGGTTAGAATCAACATGGGGACCAAGAAAGAATGGTGAGGGTGAGAAGTATCACAATACCAAGAATTCCTTAAGAGGTGGAGCAGTCCTCACAACATCCTTGACATAAAGGGAGGTAATACTCCAAGGTAAAGAAGAACAAATGCTGGATAGCAAGGAACTCAAGGTATAACACAAAACACGAACAAGTTTGTGTTGGAGGGAAGGCAGTAGAGTGGTCGATGATAACACTAATCATCGAGGGCAAGGATGGTCTTTCTCATCATGAATTCAATTGATATCCTGGAAGAGCTCAGAATGATGATGATGATCACAACACATTTGTCGAGAGATTTCATGAAGATGTAATCGATCGGCAATGACATCAAGTCAAAGGAATGATGAAGCAAAAGGTTATTGGAACCATGGGTACGACACAAACTCGAAATCAAGTTTGCGGTTCAAGGAGAAATGGTATGGCGAGGAAGATCGATGTAAGACTAGCTCACCGTCGAAATTTGTGCTCCAGGAAGAAGGATCAGGTGGCACAGTTAAAATTAGCAAAATAATGAAGTAGCCGATCAGGCTAGGAATGACGTGATAGAGTATTAAACTTCTCAATAAGGTACTGGGAGTACTGTATCACAGTGTTGATTCGACTCACAAACCGGTGTTCTTGGTTGACGACAACCCAGAACCCGTGGAGTTACTATGATGGGGAAAGTACTACTTCATCACAAATTCATAAGATGTAGTGCAACAGTATGATATCATCGAGATACCAAGGGTAATACTCGAAGGTAGATCATAATAGAGGTTGGGCAGGCATATTGATCTGTACAGACAAGTGCTTTAACTTGTCCGAGAAATGGGATCAAAGAAGAACAATCATGGCCGGAACCACGATTGCAAAGCATCAATTTACAGATACCAGATGATATTTATCAAGGAAATAGTTATTATTATAAGAAGCTTCCATGATAAGATATACATCGTGTCCATGGGCATGAACACAAAGTTCAAGGTCGACTCCCACTTCTTCAATGCATAACCTTCCATTCACCTCTCGTATTTCGGAAATGACATTAGTTGTTGAAAGTTTTACTTGGTGCAATACGAGATAAGTATGACCCACGAAATCTTTTGGGTTCACACAGATTAGGGAAGGCGTTGGTTCAACCCATCGGGGCATCTTAGGAACATATACCACAAACTTCAAAGTAAATAATACAAGCTCGATAGTAGAGCATGGTTCACAAACCAGAGGATACAATTTACCAAAGGCATTATATAACCATGGAAAAGCTCACAAGGTTATTGAATAAGCAGGACACTATCGGATAGTAATCCAACAAAGGGTCTTGTGGTGGAGCTAATGCGAGTATCGGTACTCTATCAAAGGAAGAAGGAATGAAAGGGCATCGGATTATAGAAACAACTGACTAATTCAAAGCTCAAATGCAAAGGAATTATCATTTCCAAATCAAGGGATCAGAAGCCAACGCTCTGATTAACAATGGATACGTTGAATAGACTTAGGGGTACAATCGACGACAATTTGATTGGTCGAGATCCAGCTCATGTTTAAAATGATGTCTAAGCCGGAAGGATGAATTCTAGGATCTGACTGAGGTTTGTGAGCATTCGTAACATATTGAATCAACAAACTCGAAATGATAATGACAAAGGATACTATGAATAATGCTAGACATATGGAACACATCCATAATGCAAGCTGACAAGTATTTGCCGAGCAATAGCGGGCAGAGGATTTACGAAAGATCAGATAGTATTTCAATGTATCTTGTGATTCATATGAACAACGGGGGAAGAACGGATACTCGATAAGCGTGAGGAATTATCCGTAGGGGGTATTCATGGGGCAAGAAATGCAAGGCAGTAGGCAAAAATGGATTTTCGGGACATAGGAAATATTTCAGGGTATCTTGTAATAACAAGAGCATCTCAGGATGAAGGTATGGATGACAAGGATATAAGGCTATCCATAAGGATATAACGGTGGTAGGGGATTGCAAACAACGGGCACAAAGTCTTGAGAGAACTTCAGAGAGTATCTTTGGAATCTTCTGGTGCAGGAAGCGATCATTTGGAGTGAGGGGCTCTTCGGGTGAATGTGATCACGAGATCCTAATGTTAGATTTTAGAAAAATCATTTAACCCGAATAGAAGAGAGATCAGAGTCCCAGAGTAAAGGTCGAGGAGTAAAAGATCCTAATACCACCCAATGATGATGTGGGCCCGTAAGCCACACAACCAAGTTAGTAAAATAGTTTTTGGCTTCTAGACTCAACTTCAGCCAAGGAGTTGGAAAGGGGATTCCTACAGGCAGCCGGCCCTGATACCAACCTGTGACGCCCCTGATTCAATCGTACACTAATCATGCATGCAAATGTGTACGATCAAGATCAGGGACTCACGGGAAGATATCACAACACCACTCTAAAAGTAAAATAAGTCATACAGGCATCTTATTACAAGCCAGGGGCCTCGAGGGCTCGAATACAAGTGCTCGACATAAATGAGTCAGCGGAAGCAACAATATCTGAGTACAGACATAAGTTAAACAAGTTGCCATAAGATGGCTAGCACAAACTGGGATACAGATCGAAAGAGGCGCAGGCTTCCTACTTGGGATCCTCCTAACTACTCATGGTCATCGTTAGCGGCCTGCACGTAGTAGTAGGCACCTCCAGTGTAGTAGGGGTCACCGTCGACAGTGGTGTCTGGCTCCTGGGCTCCAACGTCTGGTTGCGGCATCCGGGAAGAAGAGGGAAAGGGGGAAAAGAGGGAGCAAAGCAACCGTGAGTACTCATCCAAAGTACTCGCAAGCAAGGATCTACACTACATATGCATGGGTATATGTGTAAAGAGGCAATATCGATGGACTGAACTGCAGAATGCCAGAATAAGAGGGGATAGCTAGTCCTACTGAAGACTATGCTTCTGGCAGCCTCCGTCTTGCAGCATGTAGAAGAGAGTAGATTGAAGTCCTCCAAGTAGCATTGCATAGCATGATCCTACCCGGCGATCCTCCCCTCGTCGCCCTGTGGGAAAGCGATCACCGGGTTGTCTCTGGAACTTGTATGGGTGTGTTTTATTAAGTATCCGGTTCTAGTTGTCATAAGGTCAAGGTACAACTCCGGGTCGTCCTTTTACCGAGGGACGCGGCTATTCGAATAGATAAACTTCCCTGCAGGGGTGCACCACATAACCCAACACGCTCGATCCCCTTTGGCCGGACACACTTTCCTGGGTCATGTCCGGCCTCGGAAGATCAACACGTCGCAGCCCTACCTAGGAACAACAGAGAGGTCAGCACGCCGGTCTAAATCCTATGGCGCAGGGGTCTGGGCCCATCGCCCATTGCACACCTGCATGTTGCGAGGGCGGCCGGAAGCAGACCTAGCCTCCCTAATACAAGAGCAAGCGTTCCAGTCCAATCCGGCGCACGTCGCTTAGTCGCTGACGTCACGAAGGCTTCGGCCGATACCATGACGTCGAGTGCCCATAACTGTTCCCGCATAGTTGGTTAGTGTGTATAGGCCAGTGGCCAGACTCAGATCAAATACTAAGATCTCGTTAAGCATGTTATTATGAAGTAACCGTGGACACCGACCTGGGCCGGGCCCACCTCTCTCCTAGGTGGTCTCAACCTGCCCTGTCGCTCCGCCACAAAGTAACAGTTGGGGGCCGTCGAGAACCCAGGCCCACCTCTACCGGGATGGAGCCACCTGTCCTTCCAGCCCACACATCGGAATCACTTGCCGGTACTCAACGAGCCGAGCCGACTTTAGTCACCATCTGTATAGTATGTATATGTATATACCCGTGATCACCTCCCGAGTGATCACGGCCCGATAGTATAGCATGGAGACTGACAAGAATGTAGGGCCACTACTGATAGACTAGCATCCTATACTAAGCATTTAGGATTGCGGGTAAGGTATCAACGACTGTAGCAACAATGACAGGCTATGCAACAGAATAGGAGTAACCGAACAGTAACAAGCTCCACTACTCTAATGCAAGAAGTAGATAGAAGAATAGGCGATATCTGGTGATCAAGGGGGGGCTTGCCTGGTTGCTCTGGCAAGAAGGAGGGGTCGTCAACTCCGTAGTCGAACTGGGCAGCAGCAACGTCGGTCTCGTAATCTACCGGAGAGAAGAGGGGGAAGAAACAATAATACAATGCAAACATAAGCATAACGATGCATGACATGACAATGAGTGGTGCTAGGTGTGCCCTAACGCGGTAGTAGGTGATACCGGCGAGAGAGGGAAACAACCGGGAAAGTATCCCCAGTGATTTGCGTTTTTGGACAGATGAACCGGAGGTGGAAAGTTGCGGGTTCACTATGCTAGGGACGCATGGCGGACAAACATGTTGCGTATTCGGTTTCGTCTCGTCGTTCTGAGCAACTTTCATGTAGAAAACATTTTCATCTGAGCTACGGTTTATTTTCTATTAATTTTTAAAGTTTTAAATCATTTTTTTGAATTAACAGATTATTTTATTTCGAAATTGCATTTATGATGTCAGCATGACATCAGCAGTCAACTCTGACCGTTGACTGGTCAAGCTAACACGTGGGTTCCACTGGTCATAGACTAACATGTTAATTAGGGTTTAATTAAGCAGGATTAATTAAGTCTAATTAATTGATTAGGTTAATTAAACAGATTTAATTAAGTTAATTAATTTAGTTAATTAATTAATTAATTAATATTTGTATTGATTATTATTTTTATTTCTTTTTTATTTCTTTTTAATGTTCTAGGGGTTGGGCCCCACATGTCAATGGGCCAGGGGGACTTAACGGGCGCTGGGTTAAAGGGCAGGGGGTGAAGCCGCAGCCCTTCCTGGTAGCCAGGCGATGTCGCTCCGGTGTTGGTCTCAGGCGCGGGCGCCTGTGGCCAAGACCAGAAGCTGGCGGGACAGGGCGTGCCCGGCGGACAAAGGCTGCCGGGGCGGGGCAAGGCGCCAGCCAGGGGGAAGTGGGGCGAGGCCTGGTGCGGCCAGGCGGGATTGGCCGACGCGGGCGGTCGGGGTCGGGCAACAGTGCGCGGAGGAGGGGCATGCGTGCATCGGGCGCGGTCGGGGTGTGGCGACCGCGGGATGCGGCGCGGGGAGCATGGCGTCGGGCGCACGAGCGCCGGCAGTGGCCGTGGTGACCGAACATGGAAGGGAAGGGAAGAGGAAGAGAGGCCGGGGGCCTCACTGTGGGGCCGTGGGGACTAGGGCAGCGGGGCTCGAGGAGGAGGACGGGGACGACGTGCATTGACGGAGACGGGGAGGTGGTTCGGCGAGGTGGCTCCGGCGAGTGGCCCTACAGGTGGCGGCGATGATGGGATGAGCTCCTGAGAGGCGACGGCGCAAGGACGGCGCAGGGTGGAGGCGAGGACGTGGGCGACGGGGTCGACGACGAAGTGGCCGAGGCGGCGACGGGGTCGCGTCTCCGGGCGGCGACGTTCGGTGCCCCGATCCGATCTGGATTGGGGGAGGGAGAGCGAGTGTGGGGAGAGTGGGGGTGTCGGTGGGTTAGGGTTTGGCCTCGCAAGGCCATATAGGGCGTGGGGTGGGCCGGCCTGGTAGGCCGATGGCTGGGCTAAGGCCTAGTTGGGGGGGTGTTTTATTTTATATTTCCTATTGTTTTCTATTTCTTTCCTGTTTTAATTTTAGTTCCACTTTATTATTTTTTTAGTTAGTAAAATATGACAATAGCTCCTAAAATTACATTTCAAAATAACCCTCTGCCACAAAAGGTTTTAACCTAAAATAAAATAGTTTAGTATTTTATAAAATATCAAAGGCATTTAAGTAATGTTTTTGGCTACCGTTTAAATCATTTTAGTGCATTTATACATTATATAAAGATGTGGATTCTTCATCATAATCACCTATGCACTAACTGGCACAACCCGAACATTTTGGTTTTAATATTTGAAAGCTTTTGATGTTTGGCTTTCTTTCGAATTTGAATTTGTATAGGCTTTGAACTAACACGAGATTAGCAATAGTAATCGAGGTGACGTGGCATCATTAGCAGCGGTTCACTGTAGCTTAATTATCCGGGCGTCATAGTTTCATTTCTTCATACCCCAAAAGAAGACTATAATCTTTATGATGCTCAAGGGTAATCAAGTTATCACAATTTTTGGACACTATTTGATCATGAAAGAATCTGCATTAATGATTTAAATGAACATGTTCATTGCAAAGTTCAGAAGGATGGCGGAAAAAATTACATCTTTCAGCACAATCATCTAGCCTCTCTTGCAACCTTTTTGTTTCAAAACATTTATGCTTCTTACAAAATCTATCTTCCCTTTCTGATGTGCAAAGGCACACCCAATTCACTCCACAAAAAGTGACATGCTTATAAGAAACATTTTTGTCATGACTTGTCCAATCATCATTAGCATTTTGGATATTCAAAGAATTCATACTAACAACATTGCAATCATGCTCATCATTCAAATATTTTGTGCCAAGCATTTTATTGACTTCTTCTAACAGTTGAGCACAATTTTCCTTTCCATCATTTTCACGAAAGATATTATAAAGATGATCAATAATATGATGCAACCTCAATTCCATTTTTTATGTAGTTTTCTTTTATAAACCAAGCTAGTGATAAAACAAGAAACTAAAGGATTCAATTGCAAGATCTAAAGATATACCTTCAAGCACTCACCTCCCCGGCAACGGCGCCACAAAAGAGCTTGATGTCTACTACGCAACTTTATTCTTGTAGACACGTGTTGGGCCTCCAATCGCAGAGTTTTGTAGGACAGTAGCGATTTTCCCTCAAGTGGATGACCTAAGGTTTATCAATCCATGAGAGGTGTAGGATGAAGGTGGTCTCTCTCAAATGACCCTGCAACCAAATACAAGAAATCTCTTGTGTCCCCAACACACCCAATACAATGGCAAATTGTATAGGTGCACTAGTTCGGTGAAGAGATGGTAATAAAAGTGTAATATGGATGCTAGAAATATATTTTTATAATCTGAATAAATAAAAACAGCAAGGTAGCAAATAATAAACAGGCACAAAAACGGTATTGCAATGCTTAAAAATGAGGCTTAGGGTCCGTACTTTCACTAGTGCAATCTCCCAACAGTGCTAACATAGTTGGATCATATGACTATCCCTCAAAGTGCAATAAAGAATCACTCTCGAGTTCCTACTAGCAGAGAACAAAAGATAGGAATTGTTTGTAGGGTACGAAGCCACCTCAAAGCTATTCTTTCCGATCAATCTATCCTAGAGTTCATACTAGAATAACGCTAGCTATTCTTCCCGATCAATCTAATCAAGAGTTTGTACTAGAATAACACCAAACCAAATTCATATTCTTAATACTCAATCCACCCAAAGAACTACAAGAGACCCCAAAGTTTCTATCGGAGAGAAGATAATAAGAACGTGCATCAACCCCTATGCATAGATTACCCTAATATCACCGCGGGAATCCGCAAGTTGAATGCCATAACATATATCAAGTGAATCAATAAGATACCCCAATTGTCACCTCAAGTATACATACCGCAAGACATATATCATGTGTTCTCATCTCTGAATATTCAATACAACAAGACAAAAAACTTCAAAGGGTAAAGATTCAATTTATCATAACAAGAGTATAGATGGTAGAAACATCATATGATCCGTCTATATTAACAAAGCCCGTGATATGATTCACGAGAGAGAGAGAGAGAGAGAGAGAGAGATTAAACACATAGCTACTGGTACAAACCCTCAACCTCGGGGGTGGACTAATCCCTCCTCATCGTGGTGCCCGCCAGGATGATGAAGATGGCCACCGGTGATGATTCCCCCCTCCGGCAAGGTGCCAGAACAGGGTCTAGATTGGTTTTTGCGGATACAGAGACCTTGCAGCGGCGGAACTTCTGATCTTGGGTAACCCTGAGGGGTTTCGGAATATTCGTGAATTTATAGTGCAAAGAAGGGGTACGGGAGGCCATCGAGGTGGGCACAACCCACCTGGACACGCCAGGGGGGCATGGCGCGCCCTGGTGGGTTGTTCCCCCCTCAGGGCATCCCCTAGGTGCAGCTCTGGCCCAAAAAAAATCTCCAACAAGTTTCGCGTTGTTTGGACTCCGTTTAATATTGATTTCCTGCGATGTAAAAAACAAGCAAAAAACAGCAATTGGCACTGGGCACCGGGTCAATAGGTTAGTCCCAAAAAATGATATAAAGTTGCTATAAAATGGTTGTAAAACTTTCAAGAATGATAAAAAAACTTCATAAATTATAGATACGTTGGAGACGTATCAAACCTCAGCCCCGAGCGTGGACTACTCCCTCCTCATCTTGGTAGCTGTCAGGATGATGAAGATGGCCACCGGTGATGATTCCCCCTCCGGCAGGGTGCCGGAACGGGTCTAGATTGGTTTTGGTTGGCTACAGAGCCTTGCAGCAGTGGAACTTTTGACCTAGGTTAACTTCTGATGGTTTCTCTATTTATAGGATTCTTTGGCGTTGGTTTCATGCTAAGATGGGCCTCGAGGTGAGCACAACCTACCGGGGAAAGCCAGGCCCACCAGGCGCGCCCTGGTGGGTTGTGCCCTCCTCGTGGCTCTTCTGTCCCTCCCATGAAGCTTCGGGGGTCTCTTTTGTTCCAAAAAAATCGTCAAAAAGTTTCACCTCATTTGGAGAACTTTGATTTCTGCACAAAAAACAACACCACGGTAGTTCCGCTGAAAACAGCATCAGTCCGGGTTAGTTCCATGCAAATCATACCAAAACCATATAAAATTGTTGTAAACATGGCATGAATACTTCATAAATTATAGATACGTTGGAGACGTATCAGCATCCCCAAGCTTAATTCCTAGTCGTCCCCGAGTAGGTAAATGATAAAAAGAAATAATTTATGAAGTGTGAATGCTAGAAAAGTGCATAACTTTGATCAATGACAATTTCAATCACTTTTCCTAGCATCATAACAGTAACTCTTTCTCGTAAAACTTATCATGATAAAGTCAAAATTGAAAATGGAATTTTTGTTGTGGAATGCTACCTATCGTATTCATCATAAACTATTTTCTTTTGTAGCATGGACATTTGTACTTTTATATGGTTCAAAGCAATAGTCTAGTTTTGACATGAGGACTATAATACTCAAGCATACCAACAAGCAACCATGCCTTTCCAAATATCAATCCTAAAATAAGTTATCCCTGGCCCATCATGCTCAATCATTGATCCATTCATGAAACACACTCGCATATTAGCTACACCCAATGTTCAAGTATGATCATAGTGCCTCCTAGTTGATGCTTTATAAGAGAAGATGGAGACTCAAATTAAAATTAAAAATTGCAAAAATTAAAAGAAAGGCCCTTCGCTGAGGGAAGTAGGGATTTGTAGAGGTGCCAGAGCTCAAAGCAAAAATTGAGAGATAAAAAACATTTTGAGAGGCATACTTTTCCCACCAACGAAAACGACTTAGAGCTCCCAACACTTTCCATGCTAGATATATCATAGGCGGTTCCCAAACAGAAAATAAAGTTTATTCCTTTTTCCACCATACTTTCACTTTCCATGGCTAACCGTATCCACGGGTGCCCTCCATACCAACGCTTTCCAAGGAATTTATTATTTGATAACATAAAGTAAATTCATTTTTCATTTCGGGACTAGGCATCCCTAATACCTTTGCCTTACTCTCGTGCAATGACAAGTGAATAAACACTCATCGTGAGAATAACACATCTAGCATGGAAAATATTGGCCACCCCTCACTGCCTCGCGAGCGGTACAAGCACACAAAAAGAGAAATTTATTTTGAAAATTAGAGATGGCACATACAAATTTGCTTAGAACGGCAAAAGAATACCGCATATAGGTAGGTATAGTGGACTCATGTGGCAAAACTGGTTTAAGGGATTTTGGATGCACAAGTATTGATTACTTAGTGCAAAATGAAGGCTAGCAAAAGATTGAGAAGCGGCCAACCAAGAAACCAATAATCTAATAAGCAAGCATTGAGCATAATTAACACCGAATAATGCACCACAAGTAGGATGTAATTTCATTGCACAACTATTGACTTTCGAGCTTGCATAGGGAATCAGAAACCTTAACACCAATATTCTTACTAAAGCATAATTACTCATCAATATGACTCACATATCACATCATCATATATCTCAAAACTATTACAAGGAATTAAGTTTATTTTGTCCAATGATCTTCATGGAAGTTTTTATTATATCCTTCTTGGATATCTATCACTTTGGAACTAATTTTCATGTGTTGCTTTTGATAAGCTCAAACAAATATAAGTGAAGATCATGAGCATAATATTTATTTCTCTATTAATTTAAGTGAAGCAAGAGAGAATTTATTCAAAAATACTAAAGCACACCGTGCTCAAAAAGATATAAGTGAAGCGCTAGAGCAATTCCACCAAAAAGAGCTTTGTTGACGGGATGTGTGTGCCGCTTACCTAGCCTCCCTGGCAACTATTTGAGGACTCTATTTTATTTAAAAACTTTAAGATATAAGTAATTTATTAAAATAGCAAGCAAAACAAAATAAAATGACATTTCAAGGATAGCACAACTCATGTGAAGAAGCAAAAACTTAGGCTCAACCGATACTAACCGATAATTTTAGAAGACGAAAGGTGGGATGCCTACCGGGGCATACCCAAGCTTAGATGCTTGAGAATTCTTGAAATATTATCTTGGGGTGCCTTGGGCATCCCCAAGCTTGAGCTTTTGTGTCTCCTTAATTCCTCTCATATCACGGTTTCACTAAATCTTAAAAACTTCATCCACACAAAACTCAACAAGAACTCGTGAGATAAGTTAGTATAAACCAATTCAAAAACCTTATCATTCACTACTGTAGCAAATCACTAAAATTATTATTCAACATTGCATACTAAATGCCTCTGCATATTTAATACTTCTATCCTCAAATAGAATCATTAAACAAGCAAACATATGCAAACAATGCAAACATAACAACAATCTGCCAAAACAGTACAGTCTGTAAAGAACGCAAGAGTATCAATACTTATCTAACTCCACAGACAATGAAAATATACCACACTGTAGAAATTTTATCAGAGCTTATTTTGCAAAAAAAATCAACATTTTATCACATCCAGACTTTTCTAGGGAATTTTTGCAACAGCGGTAAACTTTATGTTTTCAAGCAACAACATGTAGACTTGTAAAATAAGCATAGTAAAGGCTATCAATGCCACTTATATTGAAATAAAAGATGCAAAGCATTATTCTAAATAACAGCAAGAAAATACAAATATAATAAAATCACGCTCCAAACAAAACACAAATCATGTGACGAATGAAAACATAGCTCCAAGTGAGGTTATCGATAATGTTGGAGATGAAAGAGGGGATGCCTTTCGGGGCATCCCCAAGCTTAGTTGCTTGGATATTCCTTGAATATCACCTTGGTGTGCCTTGGGCATCCCCAAGCTTAGGGTCTTGTCACTCCTTATTCTCCTCATATCGATATCTCACCCAAAACTTGAAAACTTCAATTACACAAAACTTAACGAAACTTTGTGAGATAGGTTAGTATGATAAAAAGCAAACCATTTCACTTTTGGTACTGTCAAAGACAAGATTCATATTTTTTTTCTCACACAACGCCTACTGTAGCATATCATTTCCACAATTTATATTGAGCAATATAAGCCATAGAAACTAGAAAACAAGCAAACTATGCATTGAAAACAGGATCTGTCAAAAACAGAACAGTTTGTAGTAATCTGTACTCAAACCATACTTATGCTACAACAAAAATTATGAAAAAAATAGTACCACGTCAGAAATTTGTTTATTAAACTTATGCAAAAAAGAATCAACTCAAAAGCACTCTTTGTTAAAAATAAGAATTATTTTTATGAGCGAAAAAGTTTCTGTTTTTCAGCAAGATCAAATCAACTATGACCCAACATGATCCCAAAGGCTTTACTTGGCACTTTATTGAAACAAAAGCAATAAAACATGATCAATACAGTAGCATAATCATGTGAACACACAAAAACAGTAGGTAAAAGTTTTGGATTGTCTCTCAACAAGCGCTTTTCTTTAATGCCTTTAGCTAGGCATGATGATTTCAATGATGCTCACATAAAAGATAAGAATTTGAAACACAAAGAGAGCATCATGAAGCATATGACTAGAACATTTAAGTCTAACCCACTTCCTATTCATAGGTAATTTGTGATCAAACAACTTATGGGAACAAGAATCAACTAGCATAGGAAGGCAAAACAAACATAACTTCAAGATTGTCAACAAATAGAGAGGAAACCTGATATTATTGCAATATGTATAAGCATATGTTCCTCTCTCATAATAATTTTCAGTAGCATCATAAATTAATTCAACAATATAGCTATCACATCAAGCATTATTTTCATGATTCACAAGCATAGAAATTTTATTACTCTCCACATAAGCAAACTTATTCTCATCAACAATTGTGGGAGCAAACTCAACAAAATAACTCTCATGTGATTGGAAATTAAAATCATGATGAAAAGTTTCATGGTTATAATTATTCAATATAGCATACATGTCATCACCATAATCATCATTGATAGCAACTTTGTTTTCGTAATCAATTGAAACCTCTTCCAACATAGTGGATTCATCATTAAATAAAGTCATGACCTCTCCAAATCCACTTCCATAATTATTACAATAAGATTCAACACCCTCCAAAATAGTGGGATCATTAGTACCTAGAGTTGACGCTCTTCCAAACCCACTTTCATCAATATAATTATCATAAATAGGAGGCATGCTTTCATCATAATAAATTTTCTCATCAAAACTTGGGGAGGTAAAAATATCATCTTCATCATATATAGCATACCCAAGCTTGTAGCTTTGCATATCATTAGCATCATAGATACTCAAAGAATTCATACTAACAACATTGAAATCATGCTCATCATTCAAATATTTTGTGCCAAACATTTTATTGACTTCTTCTTCTAACATTTGAGCACAATTTTCCGAACCATCATTTTCAAGAAAGATATTATAAAGATGATCAATAATATGATGCAACCTCAATTCAATTTTTAATTATTTTCTTTTATAAACCAAACTAGTAATAAAACAAGAAACTAAAAGATTCAATTGCAAGATCTAAAGATATACCTTCGAGCACTCACCTCCCCGGCAACAGCGCTAGAAAAGAGCTTGATGTCTACTATGCAACTTTATTCTTGTAGACACGTGTTGGGCCTCCAAGCGCAGAGTTTTGTAGGACAGTATCAACTTTCCCTCAAGTGGATGACCTAAGGTTTATCAATCCGCAGAGGTGTAGGATGAAGATGGTCTCTCTCAAACAACCCTGCAACCAAATACAAGAAATCTCTTGTGTCCCCAACACACCCAATACAATGGCAAATTGTATACGTGCACTAGTTCGGCGAAGAAATGGTAATAAAAGTGTAATATGGATGGTAGAAATATATTTTTATAATCTAGATAAATATAAACAGCAAGGTAGCAGATAATAAACGGGCACAAAAATGGTATTGCAATGCTTAAAAATTAGGCCTAGGGTCCGTACTTTCGCTAGTCAATCTCCCAACAGTGCTAACATAGTTAGATCATATGACTATCCCTCAAAGTGCAATAAAGAATCACTCCCGAGTTCCTATTAGCGGAGAACAAAAGATAGGAATTGTTTGTAGGGTACGAAACCACCTCCAAGCTATTCTTTCCATTTGATCTATTCAAGAGTTCGTACTAAAATAACACAAAGCTATTCTTTCCGTTCAATCTATCATAGTGTTCATACTAAAATAACACCAAAGCAAATTTATATTCATAATACTCAATCCAACATAAAGAACTTCAAAGAGTGCCCCAATATTTCTACCGGAGAAACAAAGACAAGAACATGCATCATCCCCTATGCATAGATTACCCCAATGTCACCTCGGCAATCCGTGAGTTGAGTGCCAAAGCATATATCAAGTGAATCAATATGATACCCCATTGTCACCATGATTATTCAATTGCAAGACATATATCAAGTGTTCTCAAATCCATAAAAGTATTCAATCCGGTAACAATGAAATCTCAAAGGGAAAAACTCAACTCATCACAACAAGATAGAGAGGGGAAAACACCATATGATCCGACTATATTAACCAAGCCCGCGAAACATCAAGATAGTGACATCTCAAGAACACGAGAGAGAGAGAGAGAGAGAGAGATTAAACACATAGCTACTAGTACAAACCCTCAGCCCCGAGGGTGGACTACTCCCTCCTCATCATGGTGGCTACCGGGATGATGAAGATGGCCACCGATGATGATTCCCCCCTCCGGCGGGGTGCCGGAATGGGTCTATATTGGTTTTTGGTGGCTACAGAGCCTTGCACCGGCGGAACTTCTGATCTAGGTTAACTTCTAATGGTTTCTCTATTTATAGGATTTTTTGGCGTTGGTTTCTGATACGTCTCCAACGTATCTATAATTTATGAAGCATTCATGCTATTATATTATCTGTTTTGGATGTTTATGGGCTTTACTAAGCACTTTTTATTATTTTTGGGACTAACCTATTAACCGGAGGCCCAGCCCAAATTGTTGTTTTCTTGCCTATTTCAGTGTTCCGAAGAAAAGGAATATCAAACGGAGTCCAAACGGAATGAAACCTTCGGGAGCGTGATTTTTGGAACGAACGTGATCCAGGAGACGTGGAGCTAAAGTCAGGCAAGCTTCAAGGAGGCCACGAGGCAGGGGGGCACACATACCCCCCTTGGCGCGCCCTCCACCCTCATGGGCCCCTCGTGGCTCCCCTGATCGACTTCTTTCGCCTATATATCTCCATATACCCTAAAAACATCAAAGACGATAATAGATCAGGAGTTCCGCCGCAGCAAACCTCTGTATCCACCAAAAACCTCTCGGGAGCCCGTTTCGGCACCCTGCCGGAGGGGGATCCCTCACCGGTGGCCATCTTCATCATCCCGGCGCTCTCCATGACGAGGAGGGAGTAGTTCACCCTCGGGGCTGAGGGTATGTACCAGTAGCTATGTGTTTGATCTCCCTCTCTCTCTCTCTTTCTCGTGTTCTTGAGTTTCCACGATCTTGATGTATCGTGAGCTTTGCTATTATAGTTGGATCTTATGATGTTTCTCCCCCTCTACTCTCTTATAATGGATTGAGTTTTCCCTTTGAAGTTATCTTATCGGATTGAGTCTTTAAGGATTTGAGAACACTTGATGTATGTCTTGCCGTGCTTATCTGTGGTGACAATAGGATATTCACGTGATCTACTTGATGTATGTTTTGGTGATCAGCTTGCGGGTTCAATGAACTTATGCATAGGGGTTGGCCCACGTTTTCGTCTTGACTCTCCGGTAGAAACTTTGGGGCACTCTTTGAAGTTCTTTGTGTTGGTTGAATAGATGAATCTGAGATTGTGTGATGCATATCATGTAATCATACCCACGGATACTTGAGGTGACGATGGAGTATCTAGGTGACATTAGGGTTTTGGTTGATTTGTGTCTTAAGGTGTTATTCTAGTACGAACCCTATGATAGATTGAACGGAAAGAATAGCTTTGTGTTATTTTACTACAGACTCTTGAATAGATCTAGCAGAAAGAACAACTTTGAGGTGGTTTCATACCCTACCATAATCTCTTCGTTTGTTCTCCGCTATTAGTGACTTTGGAGTGACTCTTTGTTGCATGTTGAGGGATAGTTATATGATCCGATTATGTTACTATTGTTGAGAGAACTTGCACTAGTGAAAGTATGAACCCTAGGCCTTGTTTCCTACCATTACAATACCGTTTACACTCACTTTTACCATTAGTTACCTTGCTGTTTTTATAATTTCGTATTACAAAAACCTATATCTACCATCCATATTGCACTTGTATCACCATCTCTTCGCCGAACTAGTGCACCTATACAATTTACCGTTGTATTGGGTGTGTTGGGGACACAAGAGACTCTTTGTTATTTGGTTGCAGGGTTGCTTGAGAGAGACCATCTTCATCCTACGCCTCCCACGGATTGATAAACCTTAGGTCATCCAGTTGAGGGAAATTTGCTACTGTCCTACAAACCTCTGCACTTGGAGGCCCAAAAACGTCTACAAGAAGAAGGTTGCGTAGTAGACGTCAAGCTCTTTTCTGGCGCCGTTGCCGGGGAGGTGAGTGCTTGAAGGTATATATTTAGATCTTGCAATCAAATCTTTTAGTTTCTTGTTTTGTCACTAGTTTAGTTTATAAAATAAAACTACAAAAAAATGGAATTAAATTTGCCTCTTACGCTTCATCTTTTTAATATCTTTCGTGAAAATGATGGTAACGAAAATTGTGCTCAATTACTAGAAGAAGAATGCATTAAAATGTTTGGTACTAGATCTTTGTATGATGAGCATGATTGCAATGTTGTTAGTATGAATTCTTTGAATACCCATGATGCTAATGATATGCGAAGCCACAAGCTTGGGGATGCTATGTTTGATGAAGATGATATGTTTAGTCCCCCAAGTTTTGATGAGAATATTTATTACGATGAAAGCATTCCTCCTATTTATGATGATTATATTGATGAAAGTGGATTTGGAGAGGTCATGACTTTATTTAGTGATGAATCCACTATTTCGGAAGAGGTTCCAACTGATTATGAGAACAAAGTTGCTATCTATGATGATTATTGTGATGACTTGTATGATATTAAGAATAATGATAACCATGAAACTTGTCATCATGATTTTAGTTTTCAATTGGATTATGCCTCACATGATTATTATTTTGTTGAGTTTGCTCCCACTACTATTCATGAGAAGAAATTTGCTTATGTGGAGAGTAATAAAATTTCTATGCTTGTACATCATGAAAAGAATGTTTTAGGTTCTGGTTATATTGTTGAATTAATTCATGATGCTACTGAAATTATTATGAGGGAGGAATATATGCTTGTATGAATTGCAATAATATCAAGTTTCCTCTCTATGTGCTTAAAGTCTTGAAATTATGCTTGTTTTGCCTTCCTATGCTAGTTGATTATTGTTCCCATAAGTTGTTTGCTCACAAAATCTCTATGCATAGTAAGTGGGTTAGACTTAATGTGCTAGTCATATTCTTCATGATGCTCTATTTATGTTTCAATTCTTATATTTTATGTGAGCATCATTGAAATCATCATGCCTAGCTAGGGGCGTTAAACGTTAGCGCTTGTTGGGAGGCAACCCAATTTTACTTTTGTTTTTTGCTTTTGCTCCTGTTTAGTAATAAATAATTCATCTAGCCTCTGGTTATATGTGGTTTCATGTTTTAATTAGTGTTTGTGCCAAGTAGGACCTCTGGGAAGACTTGGGTGAAGTCTTTATGATCATGCTGTAAAAAACAGAAACTTTAGCGCTCGCAAGATTAGCTGCCATTTTTTACTGGAGAGTGCTTTTAGGTTGATTCTTTTTGAAGATGATTAATAGACAAATTCCTAAGGTACACCAATTTATTTTAGAATTTTTGGAGTTCATAAGTATACGTTTGATACAGATTACTACAGACTGTTCTGTTTTTGACAGATTCTGTTTTCTATGTGTTGTTTGCTTATTTTGATGAATCTATGAGTAGTATCGGAGGGTATGAACCATAGAGAAGTTGGAATGCAGTAGATATTACACCAATATTAATTTAGAATGAGTTCACTACAGTACCTAAGTGGTGCTTTATTTTCTTATACTAACGGAGCTTGCAAGTTTTCTGTTAACTTTTGTGTTGTGAAGTTTTCAAGTTTTGGGTAAAGATTCGATGGACAATCGAATAAGGAGTGGAAAGAGCCTAAGCTTGCGGATGCCCAAGGCACCCCAAGGTAATATTCAAGGACAACTAAGAGCCTAAGCTTGGGGATGCCCCGTATGGCATCCCTCTTTCGTCTTCGTTCATCGGTAACTTTACTTGGAGCTATATTTTTATTCACCACATGATATGTGTTTTGCTTGGAGCATCATTTTATTTTGTTAGTATTTTCTTGCTGTTATTTAGAATAATGTTTTGCATCTTTATTTTCACTAAAAATATCAAGGATAGCCTTTACCATGCTTATTTTGCAAGTATACATGTTGCTGTTTCAAAACAGAAAGTTTACCGCTGTTGCAAAAATTCCTTAGAAAATTCAGAATGTGATAAAATGTTGAAACCTTTTGCATAATAAACTCTGATAAATTTACTACAGTGGGAATTTTCTCTCATAATTTTTGGAGTTAGGGAAGTATGATGAATCTTGCATTCTTTACAGACTGTACTGTTTTGGCAGATTGCTGTTATGTTTGCATATGTTTGCTTGTTTAATGATTCTATTTGAGGATAGGAGTATTAAATATGCAGAGACATTTAGTATGCAATGTTGAATAATAATTTTAATGATTTGCTACAGTAGAGAATTATAAGGTTTTGCATTGGTTTATACTAACTTATCTCACGAGTTCTTGTTGAGTTTTATGTGAATGAAGTTTTTGAGAAATAGAGAAACGATGATATGAGAGGAATTAAGGAGACACAAAAGTTCGAGATTGGGGATGCCCAAGGCACCCCAAGATAATATTTCAAGAAGTCTCAAGCATCTAAGCTTGGGGATGCCCCGTTAGGCATCCCACCTTTCTTCTTCAACAACTATCAGTTAGTACCGGTTGAGCCTAAGTTTTTGCTTCTTCACATGAGTTGTGCTATCCTTGCAATGTCATTCTATTTTGCATTGCTTGCTGTTTGAATAAAATACATTAGATCTGAAATTCTTAAAGGAGAGAGAGTCTTCAAATAGCTACATAATTATTCAACTACTCATTGATCTTCACTTATATCTTTTTGGAGTAGTTTGTCATTTACTCGTGTGCTTCACTTATATCCTATGAGTAAATGGTTGAATGAGTTGAAATTATATATGTTTCATATGCTTACCCTATTGAGAGTAATGACTTCACATCTAAGAAGTAGAGGTAGTAAATTTATTGAAGGTTAGCAAACATTGTATTGGTCACTTGAACAATTCATGAAAGAATATTGAAGGAAGAGAGATTTCACATATAAATATACTATCTTGGACATCTTCTATGATTGTGAGCCCCATTAATTATTTTCAAACCTGAGCAAATTAGTTGAAATTGGAAGAGGAAGACAATGTAATGAGTTATGCTTGGGTATATTTGTATAAGTTATATTGTTATGGATCCTTCAACATGTGGTGCTTGCTATTTAGAATCATTTGCTAGCCTAAATATCTGTACTAAGCAGGAATACTGCTTGTGCATACAAATCCCTTGAACCAAGTTTCTTCCATGAGCGTCCACCATATCTACCTATATGAGGTATTTACCTGCCGTTACAAGTAAATTTGCATGTGCCAAACTCTAAACCTTCAAATAATAATCTGTTTTGTATGCCCAAATTGCTCATGTAGCGAGTAGGGGCTGTCAGTATCTTCCATGCTAGGTGGGTTATTCTCACGATGAGTGGACTCTGCTCATCATTCACGAGAAAATGGCTGGTAACTGGGATGCCCAGTCCCATGATCAAAAGATCAAAATCAAATCACAAATAAAATTAAACAAAACTCCCCCAGGAATGTTGATAGTTGGACGGCACCCGTTGTTTCGGACAAGTCGTGGAGTGCGATTGTTGGTGGAGGGGGAGTAAAAACTTTACCATTCTGTTTGGGAATCACCTATAATGTGTGTAGCATGGAAGATACTGGTAACTCTTGGTTGTTATGTTGACAATGAAAGCATACCTCTCAAAATTATTTTCATCTCTGTTTTAAAGCTTCGAGCTCTAGCACCTCTGCAAATCCCTGCTTCCCTCTACGAAGGGTCTATATTTTACTTTTATGCAAGAGTCAGTGGTATTCCTTCTCATTCCAACATACTCTTTAGTTGGCAAGCATCATGTGATGGAAGATCCAAGAATATATGGCAATTCAAATATATTTGATCATGAATTATTATTGTTAACAATTATCTACTCCCTCCGTCCGAAAATACTTGTCGTAGAAATGGATATAAATGGATGTATTTAGAATTAAAATACATCTAGATACATCCATTCCTCGGACAAGTATTTTCGGACGGAGGGAGTATATGATAAGTAAGTTGGGAGGCGAAACATTGAGCCCCTATCTTTCTCTGTGTTTGATGGATGCTATTTGTTCTAAAAATATGCTTTGAGTGGTAGCAATCATGGAAGACTATATGATAGTTGAGTATGTGGGATTTGCTAAATCAAAGCTCTGACATAGACCCTTCCTGAAAATAAGATGAATTGCAATTGTTTGATGACTGAGAACATAGTTTGCTAGTTTTCAAGAAAGTTTATGGTCTATGTTTTAACATGTTAATAGCTTGTTACTTGATCGTGAGAAGTTTTATGAGATGAACTACTGTTATGACAAATAATCATGCTAGAAAAGGTGATTGAAATTATCATTGATCAAACTTGTGCACCTGCTAGCATTCATACTTCATAAATTCTTTATTTTATCATTTACCTACTCGAGGACGAGCAGGAATTAAGCTTGGGGATGCTGATACGTCTCCAACGTATCTATAATTTATGAAGCATTCATGCTATTATATTATCTGTTTTGGATGTTTATGGGCTTTACTAAGCACTTTTATATTATTTTTGGGACTAACCTATTAACTGGAGGCCCAGCCCAAATTGTTGTTGTCTTGCCTATTTGAGTGTTTCGAAGAAAAGGAATATCAAATGGAGTCCAAACGGAATGAAACCTTCGGGAGCGTAATTTTTGGAACGAACGTGATCTAGGAGACGTGGAGCTAAAGTAAGGGACCCTTCGAGGACGCCACGAGGCAGGGGGCGCGCCCACCCCCCTGGGCGCGCCCTCCACCCTCGTGGGCCCCTCATGGCTCCCCTAACCGACTTCTTTCGCCTACCCATATCTCCATATACCCTAAAAACATCAAAGACGATAATAGATCGGGAGTTTCGCCGCCGCAGGCCTCTATAGCCACCAAAAACCTCTCGGGAGCCCGTTCCGGCACCCTGCCGGAGGGGGGATCCCTCACAGGTGGCCATCTTCATCATCCCGATGCTCTCCATGACGAGGAGGGAGTAGTTCACCCTCGAGGCTGAGGGTATGTACCAGTAGCTATGTGTTTGATCTCTCTCTCTCGTCTTCTTGAGTTGGAACAATCTTGATGTATCGCGAGCTTTGCTATTATAGTTGGATCTTATAATGTTTCTCCTCCTCTACTCTCTTGTAATGGATTGAGTTTTCCCTTTGAAGTTATCTTATCGGATTGAGTCTTTAAGGATTTGAGAACACTTGATGTATGTCTTGCCGTGCTTATCTATGGTGACAATTGGATATTCACGTGATCTACTTGATGTATGTTTTGGTGATCAACTTGCGGGTTCAATGAACTTATGCATAGGGGTTGGCACACGTTTTCGTCTTGACTCTCCGGTAGAAACTTTGGGGCACTCTTTGAAGTTCTTTGTGTTGGTTGAATAGATGAATCTGAGATTGTGTGATGCATATCGTATAAACATACCCACGGATACTTGAGGTGACAATGGAGTATCTAGGTGACATTGGGGTTTTGGTTGATTTGTGTCTTAAGGTGTTATTCTAGTACAAACTCTATGATAGATTGAACGGAAAGAATAGCTTTGTGTTATTTTACTACAGACTCTTGAATAGATCGAGCAGAAAGAATAACTTTGAGGTGGTTTCGTACCCTACCATAATCTCTTCGTTTGTTCTCCGCTATTAGTGACTTTGGAGTGACTCTTTGTTGCATGTTGAGGGATATTTATATGATCCGATTATGTTATTATTGTTGAGAGAACTTGCACTAGTGAAAGTATGAACCCTAGGCCTTGTTTCCTACCATTGCAATACCGTTTACACTCACTTACCATTAGTTACCTTGCTGTTTTTATAATTGCATATTACAAAAACCTATATCTACCATCCATATTGCACTTGTATCACCATCTCTTCGCCGAACTTGTGGACCTATACAATTTACCATTGTATTGGGTGTGTTGGGGACACAAGAGACTCTTTGTTATTTGGTTGCAGGGTTGCTTGAGAGAGACCATCTTCATCCTACGCCTCCCACGGATTGATAAACCTTAGGTCATCCACTTGTGGGAAATTTGCTACTGTCCTATAAACCTCTGCACTTGGAGGCCCAACAACGTCTACAAGAAGAAGGTTGCATAGTAGACATCAGTTTTCACGCTAAGATGGGCCTCGAGGTGAGCATAACCCACCAGGGCAAGCCAGACCCACCAAGGGCGCCCTGGTGGGTTGTGCCCTCCTTGTGGCTCTTCTGGCCCTCCCACGAAGCTTCGGGCATCTATTTTGTTCCAAAAAAAAATCATCAAAAAGTTTCAGCTCATTTGGAGAACTTCCATTTCTGCGCAAAAAACAACACCATGGTAGTTCTGTTGAAAAAAATGTTAGTCCGTGTTAGTTCCATGCAAATCATACCAAAACTATATAAAATTATTGTAAACATGGCATGAATACTTCATAAATTATAGATCCGATGGAGATGTATCAGCGCCACCTGCACCGCCTGCGGACTGGTGTGAAGGAGCTCTGGAAGCAGAGGGATTTGTCATCATGGTTCCCTTCTTCTTGGGCGCCATTGATGATGAAGATGATGATGCTCAATGAAATCAGCGCATCGTTCGTCGATTGACATCCATGCAAGTGAACTACCCTACCTGGCGTGCCAAAGATGTCAGTGTGGAACGACCATCTATGGGGCCGGCAAGCCCCTTTGCTGTTCGGCAAGGGAGACACACAAAGCACACAGAGCACAATCAACAAAAGACGCAGGGACCTTTACCCAAGTACGGACCACCAAGTGGTGTAAAACCCTACTCATGCTTGCTATATTGGGTGTATGTGTTTGAGCACAAGTACAAGGAGCGCTAGCCCTCGACAAGGATGCGTGTGGGCAGTAGCTACGCGTGTAGTTGTGCAAAGTGGCGATCCTTGTAAATGTTGCCATGGCCCTCCTTTTATAGCTCAAAGGGGTTACCATAGTGGCAAAAAGGTAATTACATGATGATTAGATAGAAATAGTGCTATCGTACCTAACTCTGCTAGTTAGGAAAAAAAGCATTAAATGCATCACTAGGTGTAGTGAGGAGGAGAAGCCCCGGCAAGGATGTTGCACCGCTTAGCTAGCTAACTCATATTATCTTGACATGTCATTTGGACGGGTGTCAATAAAGGTGAAAATCCTTCCGATGAGTTGGCATGTGTCCAGCAAGCCTTACCTAACTGCCTGCGGGCTCGACACCTCACTGACCAGTGACTAGCTGTCTGGTGAGGTGGAGCGCTGGCAACTGGTGGGGTTTTGCCGACCAAGGAGCTTGTTGGGTTTTCGCCTTGTCGGCCCAGCCTAGCCGAAAAGGGTTGCTTCTGTAGTTGTTCTTGATGCTTGTCTTGAACCTTGGCCTTCTTGATGTGCTCCTTGATCTCTCAGAGAGCAGCTTGCTTGGTAAGTCTTATTCTGAGTTTTGGACTTCGCAATTCTTCGGTCATCCTTATTTCGCAAAGAGAGTGCTACTTGTCTGTGCATAAATCAAGGTATAAAGTACCCATGTTTTTACACACCAACAGACCTACTGGTCAGTGACCCATTTAGTTAATCACAGTGCTTAACGGTAATTATTTGGCTAACTAGAAATTAACCACACGGCGGGCTCGCATCTCCTTGAGTCAGGGGAGTCAAACTATGGTCCAACCGGTTAAAATCCGCCGGCAGTTAGCCGCTGGCAAGGTCAGCAGTGAGCAGTTGCTTCCAAAAATGCCCGCAGGGCGCTGTTCAATGTGACACTAGTCTCTACGGGTTCTCGTGCTACAACGAGTTAGATTGTGGCGGTGCCCGCGCCTGGGATGGCTGGAGTTGACGATGGCGACCATTTTGGTTGTGGTCGGTGTTTCGTGTTTGTGGTTTGCTACTACGGCTCGTAAACGGGCAAACTAAGGGGCTAGCGAGGCCATACGAGCTTTAGTGAGCAAGATGGGCATCAGTGCATGACCAAATGGTCATTGGAGTGGCGCTAGCGTTGAGCTCGTGCGGCGTAGCTCCACGACTTGCAAAGAATCGAGGCTAGAGCTTGCAATCGGTGCTGCGGGGAGAGGGGAATGGAGCGGGAGCTCAACGGAGTCAGACGGCGGTCTCGGCGGGCTCAAGGACGGCTTGGTGATGCTGAAAAAATGACGGTGATCTTCGGAGCCCGAGGAGGAGGAAGGGGTCGATGGTGATGCTATGCTGCGTCCGGCCTTGCGTGCTTCGGTGAAGAGGAGGAGGAGGTCACGGCGGTTCCATTGGACATGGTGGCTGGTTGAGGGTGGCTCGGTGGCCAAGGCGAGCGGCAACGACGTGTTATGGTGCGCTCGGGCACCAGGCAATGAGGGGCTAGAGGAGAAGATGGGCACGTGAGAAACAGGATAGGGTCGAGGGGTAAAAGGGGGGTTCCGTGGCGCTCTCAGGGGCATCAAGGCAAAGCAGGCATGCAGAAGGTGGCCGGCGCGCGGTGACCAGACGCCTCGATCCTTCTAGCAGAGGAGGAAGATGTCACACCCAATATGCGATCCTATCCGAGAGGGACTCGAAGGTCCCACCAAGGATAAATCCGCGTATTGAAGATACTTTGCAAGGTGGATATCATTACATCATACCATATAAAACACAAATGGGGATACATACAAAGGCATACAGTCGCCACATGAATACGTCAATACATAGCAAACATCATACAGGAGAGCAACATCCGACTACGGATGAAATCGAACGAAAAACACGAACAACATCCACCCTGGTAGCCCAGGCTGCCAACCAGGAACCTATTCCTTGATCGAAGAAGAAGAACTCCAAAACAAGCAAGCATCGCTCTCACATCAGATCATCACATTACATATACCTGCATTTGTTGTTGTAGTAATCTATGAGCCACGAGGACTCAACAATCCCATTACCATGGGTATCAAGACTAGCAAAGCTTAGTGGGTGGAATGGATAAGTGGTGAGGTTGCAGCAGCACTAAGCATTATATGGTGGCTAACTTACGAGTACAAGAGAAAGAAGAGTGAGTATGCATAATGGTCGCAACTAGTAATGATCAATAAGTGATCTTGAACTACTTATGAGCGAAACATAACCCCAACGTATTCTCTTCCCAAACTCCCTCGAAAAGAGGCGGTCACGGTTACGCGGTTGGTGTATTTTAGTTTGGATCTGGTGTCAAGTTCTCTACAACCAGATATTATAGGCATGGCTTCCAAAAAAGATTTAACCCTGCAGGGGTGCTCCAAGTGGTCAATTATAAATTACCACGCACATCCGATGGAACATCCTCACACCATGAAGAACATGATGCTTATGATAAGGAATTCCGATGGACCTGCCTCTCATCAAAGGTAAAAACTAAACCAGCAAGACCGCCCGATGTGCCGACAAATCCCAGTAGGAGCCACGCATATCTCGTTCTCAGGGCACACCGGATGGGTCAGCCTGCGAGTAAAACCAAACCTCGAGTTGCCCCGTGATGGCCCCGCAATCGGCCCGTTTTGTACCAACAATATCGGCATTGTCCCACCTGTATTATGTTGAGTTAAGGATCCTCAGCTAGCGCTAACTCCCTATGCTAATTAATTAATTATCAATATTATTATGTTGGCAAATTTTAAAACCAAGTTGGGCCTTGTTGGAGGAGTTCTTTCTTAAACGATTGGTCAGGGGGTTCCCATACACCCGCATGTGTTAGGAGCGCTCATCAAGAAACATAACATCGGTATGTTGGAAGCTAGGGCGGCAAGAGTGGAACAAAACACCAGGAAAAAGGTCGAGCCTTCAATCCTTTACCAAGTACATAGATGCATTAATTTACATAAGAGATATTGTGATATCCCATGATATCCATGTCCCAACATGGAACAACCTGCACTACACCTGCAACTAGCAACGTTATAAGAGGGCATGAGCAAAGTGGTAACATAGCCAATCAACGGTTTGCTGGGATGGTGGAAAATGTTAGAGGCTATATCTGCCCAAAATAGCAACTAGGCATATTGCAAGCATCAAATCAACATGGTATAGTAATATATGGGCATAACCTTGATATTCACTTAAAGTAGAGATAACATACTTCAATTCATCTTTACGGTTAAGGTTCATAAGAATCATGGTTTACTATGCTCCATGCAAAATGCAATGTTCTGTTACAGATTAGGACTTAGTAAAAACTGGGCATATATGATAGTAGAGTTAAAATGATGGCATGTTGGAGGCATGAAACAAATATACTACAGTACTAGAACATGGCATCAAATGGCATAGCATGGTATTACATATCATGGAGCTCAAATCATAGAACATGGCATATACATAGGAGCAATAGGTCCATGGGAATCATAAAAACAATAAGCAACCGTGAAATTCAAAATATGGGAACACAAACATTAACATGATGATGCTGAATTGGGAGGCACATAACAGCAAGCATGGCAATTTTACTATTATGTGGAGGACATGGTCATGTAGTAGACATGGCCAGCTCCAACTTACTCCATGGGCACAACTTCATAGGATGCATAGATTAATTATTATGATTTTTATGAAATGGAACATGTTGTTCATAAGATGATAGTTTTATCATGATGGCAAGTTGAGAGCAAGAAAGAGACATGCTACAACAAGTTTACATGGCAACCAAGGGCATGGCATCAAATTACACATTACATAGAGCAAATCACACGAAGGAATCATATGCATGTGAGCAATGGATGAGTGGAAAACATCATAACAAGTTTGAATGTTTTAACAATTCTCCACAATTAACATCAAGATGCACTTTCGCAACGGAGGTTATGACATCTACATAAAGCCAACATGAATGCAAAAGGAACTATCATGTAGAGCATGAAGAGTAGAGCAGTTTACATATATGAGTCATTTTCATTCAATGAACAGGTGCAAAGTTATGCCCACTTGAAAATGCATACATGATGATATTTCAGAAAAGGACTTGGTCGAAATATAGTAGTGGGAGACGGGCGATAGATAGCTAAATTGTGCCCAAGGAGAGGGTTAGCAACTGGCCGCTCACCTTGGGCCCATAGGCCGGCTCGGAGAGGCTAGCAGGGTTGAGGAGGCCGGCTCATGGGCGGTTCATGGTGGATTGGGCCGGTTCCACCGAACCGACCGATCGGGCGCTGGACCAGAGCGGTCCGGTTGCTCGGAGTGTACCGGACCCACTAGGAGGCTGGCGGGCGAGCCCACGGAGTCGTCCTCCTCCTCCTGATTCAGCTGCATCGAGGCGGGCGGCGGCGATGCAGGCGATGGGGCGGCGGCGCTTGGTGGGGCGAGGAGCTCAGGCGAGAGCGGGCGGCGGCAAGGCGGCATCGGGGAAGCCCATGGCGGCGGGGGCGGCTTCCTCGAGCGGCTGGTACTCGCCGGCGGCAAGGCGACCCGCTCCAGCATGGGTAGCGGGCGGCGGCCTATCGAACGGCAGGGCGGCGCGGGTGCTGCAGCCGCGGACGAGGAGCTTGGCCCGGTTCAGCCCGACACGGGCCCGCAATGGGCCTGGAGGGCCGCGGTGGTAGGAGTAACGCAGAGGTGAGAGGGACGCGACGTGGCGGCATGGCATTTGGTGGAGGTGGCAGTGCAGGTGTCGTGGGGAATGGGAGCACGAGCACCTATGGGGCAGGGGGCCCCTTCTGGTCTGGCAAGGGAGCGGAGGGCGCACGCAGAGCAGATTGAGGCGGGAGCACGCGGGTTTTTTTTGCCCAGCTTCGGAGCTCTCCGGAGAGATAAAACTCCTACTGCTGCTTTGTGTTTGTATTCTGTTCTTGCTCAAGAGCGTGGATGTGCTGTGGTGTCGAATGAGTCGGATGAACCGAACCAACTGCGGAACCCCTTCTACGTGCGCATGGGCCTCCCTTTTATAGTCTAAAGGGGGTCACCGACAGGTGGCAGCGTGGAAAAGGGGGGTAAAAGAGTAAAAATGCAGGTTGGTACAACTACTACCAACAGTGCCCCCTACCTAACTCTGACGGCAGGGGACAAGGGCATTTAATGCCTGTCCGGTCGCCCCAACAGTGTAGGAAACGACCGTTAGAGGCGCCACCGATCGCCACGATGGCCTCCTTATCAGCTTCGCTTGCCACCTCGCACCGCATGGCTGCACAGCGCCTCGCCACGTGCTCCTGGGATGATCCTGGGGCGACACGTCGTTGGATGCACTGGAGCTCGGGTGCAGAGTGGCAGCCTTGCCGCGGCAAGCGCCTTGCCGCGGCCGTTGTCTTGTCGCACCAGCAAGCTTGCCGCTCGCCGTGCCTTGCCGGGACGCGCGGGGCGTCGCGGCAAGTTTTCTGAAGTGCCTTGGTTGGCCTTCCCGGCAAGATCCTCTTGCCGGGGTCTTTGTCCTTCCCGGCAAGCTCCTCTTGCCGGGGTCTTGTCCTTCCCGGCAAGCTCCTCTTGCCGGGGCCTTGTCTTCTTAGCACTTTGTTCTTGAATGGCAGTAATGGGAATAGCGGAGGATCTTGGCGGACGCCCGGCAAGCCTTGCCGCGGGGTGCTGCGACTGCCCGTGCACAAGTTCGGGGTACTAAGGTACCCCTACTTTAGTACACCGACAGGAGCCCCCGGGCCTGGGCCATACACGGTGCTGAGCGCTGTTGGGCCAGGCCCAAAACAGGGCACGGGCACGCGCGGCCTGGGTCCAAACCAAATCCACTCCGTATCCACCGCGCTCCCTTGTAACGGCACGCGTCAATCGCGGCGTCGTGGGAGAGATCGTGGGCTATACTTTAATCCAGGAAATGCGTAACGTCTGCCTCGGTCCTGCATCCCCGCCACGCGGCTCCCATGCACTCGGGGTCGCGGACGGTGGAAGTGGGAAACTGGGCCGTCACGGGCGGAGGCAGCGGGTCGGCCCCGACTCCCTGCTCCTCCCGTGCTCTGATTCGCTGAGCCGGGCGGCCGAGCCCCCACCTTGCTCCTTTAAGAAGAGCGGGAGGGGAGCGCAGAAGCCCGCACTCTCTCATCTCCTCCTTTCTTCAACTTCTGCTCCCCTTTCTCTCATCCGCCATGGAGGAAGGGAACCCTGGCCGTTCATCGGTGGCGGCGAGGGTCGCCGCTAGACAGCGCATCCCTCCCTATCCCGCGCTCGTGGCGGCAGAGCCAGCCACAAGGGGAAGAGGGAGGGGGCGAGGTCGTGGACGAGGTCGAGGGCAAGGTCGAGGCGCGCGGGGAAGAGGCGGACGGGGCGGCGCGTCAGCTTCGCCTCCGCCGGCGGTTCCTCTCCCCCCGGCGGTCCATATGGGGGACGACCCTTGCGAGTTCTTCGTCAGGCTGCGCCGGGCGCCTCGTCGTCGCCTCCGGCTTCCAGCTCCGTTTGCGAGCGCGATGGAGCCGGACCCGCCCGAGACGCTGAGATTGCACATGAGGGGCTGTGGGATCAGCGGCACGCGAGTCAGTGTTGTATCCCCAGCCCCTAATGTGATGTATCTTGATCGAGGGTGGAAGACGTTCGCCCGTATCCACAGCCTGATGGCGGGGTTTACCCTCCATTTTAAGTTAATGGAGGGCGACCTCCTCTCCGTCAAGGTCTTCGGGGACTCCGGCACTCGGGCGAGATGCTGCGTGGACAGCTCCTCCGATAGCGAAGACTCCCCCTTGAGCGAGAGTGACGAGGAGGAGAGCGACAGCGACGACGAGGGTGGCGGGCCCGACTAGGCGTCGGGCGTCGCCTCGTGCATCACCGGCGACCCCATCATCCGGGTCGCCGGCCCCTTGAACTCCCCGGGGTCGTCCCCTTGGGCGGCTGGCGTAGGGAGGCTGCGGAAGGGGAAGAGGGCTGGCGACAAGGCCGTCAAGTCGGAGTACGAGGGCGTAGTGCCCTCGACAGCGTGCTGATGTCCTGCCGCCCCGTCTTCGAGCCCCGCTTCCGGCGCCGCCATCACCATCCAGCCTTCGGACGGCCCCCGGGATGTTCTCTTGGTGTCTTCTGGCACCCGTAGCTCACCTAGGCGCTTCTTTTGCCCTTTTCGCCTCCTTGACCTACCTCCTGAAAAGGGGGACAGGAAAGGGATTACGGGCATCTTATCTTTTTAATTTGTAAGCCTTCGGGCCTTAGCTGCATTTAAAACTTGTAATCCTCTCTTTCATGTTTTTCATCCTCTATGGAATGTACCCGAGTGGGATGTTTTTTAATGAAAAAGGGGAATGCTTGCTACGTCATATCCCTCACTCAATTCCATCCCTTGTATGTTTTTACCCTACGCTTTGAGGGAACTTGCCGGCGCAAGCACACTTGCTGAGTGCGGAACATCAGCAGCCTGCTGGCGGTGTTGCCTCCGGCAAGAAACCTTGTCGGGGCTAGTTGCAGCGCACTTGTATTGTTGAGCGGACTCGAAAACAAATTAAGGGCGCAACTTAGCCACGAGTTGATTCCTCCGCGCACAGGTTTACCATACATGGCACGGTCGGGGAGGACACGGCTTCGCATTCCCCAGTCCATAAGAGGATGCATGATGAGGGACGAAAGACTTATCTGATATCGCAGCCCCCGGCAACTCTGGCTTGCCGTGGATGAATCTTGGTATAAGCGGCCCCCGGCAACACTGGCTTGCCGGGGTCCAGGTGCCAGCGCGTCCTTCTTCTTCTTCCTTGTCGTTGTTATTTTAGTTATGATAACAACTTAGTCAGTGCCGTAACAAATTACTTTCGTAATATAACTTTGTCCTGGGCAACGCTTGCTATGTTATATCCTTTATTTGATTCCATTCCTTGTATGTTTTCGCCCTACGCTTTGAGGGGACTTGCTGGCGCAAGCACACTTGCTGAGTGCGGAACATCAGCAGCCTGCTGGCGGTGTTGCCTCCGGCAAGAAACCTTGTCGGGGCTAGATGCAGCACGCTTGTATTGTTGAGCGGACTCGAAACAAATCAAGGGCGCAACTTAGCCACGAGTCGATTCCTCCGTGCACAGGTTTTCCATACAAGGCACGGACGTTCAAGGAATATAACTTAAAAATTTAAAACTCGATCATGCTCAAACTTTGGCAACTTAGCTTTTCTGTCGCCTGTGTTCCGGCAAGGTCATACTTCTTGGAATGACGCCCGGTCTACACCTGCATCCTCTCCCTCTCGAAGCTTCTGGCATTAACTTTGCGGCTATGGTAGCAGCGCAAAGCTTGCTGGTAGCGAGCAGCTCGTACCGCAGCCTGAAGACGATCCTCCTCGAGGAGCAGCGCGTCATCTTGCCGCAGCTGCTCTTGCTCTAGCTCATCATAAGCAAGCACTCGAGGTGATCTGCATACGAGGGGAAAGGGGCCGAGAATGTCGAGCCCCCAGACCAAAAATGGCCAGGATAAAGGGGTTATTTGGAGAGCTTGAGCTGGTTGATGTATCTGTTTGGAGTGGAACTGGCACGCTTCACACTTGGTTACTTGTGCAGTTGCATCCTGGAGGGCTGTCGGCCAGAAGAAACCTTGCCGGAAAGACTTGCCAGCAAGTGCTCTTGCGCCAATGTGGTGACCACATATGCCTCCATGTATCTCCGCCAACAGCTCTTGTCCTTCTTCCCGGGAAATGCACTTCAATTTCACTCCGTTGAATCTTCTTCTGTACAGTATGTCATCGACAAACTGGTACATACTTGATTGCCGGGCTACTCTTCCGCTTCTTCTTGCTCCTCGGGAAGTTCTCCTGTTTGAAGGAAATGGACGATCTGCTGTGCCCATGCCGGAGCCTGTGGCTTGACGACAAGAACTAAAGGCGCAAATGCTGCTGTGGGAACATCCGCTTCTACGGCAAGAATCTGGGATCCTGCCAGAGCATGATACTCCTCGGCAAGCGTGTCGGGACACAGCTTGTCGGGAGCGTCTGCTTCAACGAAACAAACCCTAGGGCTTGTCGGAGCAGACCGCTCCTCAGCACTTTCTGTGTTGATCCTGGGGACCTTCTTGGCGGCGGCTCCGGGGAGCTCTGCCGGAAAGTAGCCGCCAGTGACCAACTTTCTCTTTTTGCTCTGTCCAGTTGATGATGTCACAGATGGTTGAGTCAGCTTGAGCACGAAAATCCCTGGTTCCACAGGCAACTTGAGTGCGGCACATTTTGACAGGCCATCTGCGATGTCATTCTGAGCTCCTGGAACATGTTCCATTTGTAGGCCGTCAAAATGTTCTTCTAGCTTCCTCACTTCATCGATGTATGCTTCCATCAACGGACTCTGATAATCTTTGTTTACTTGACGGACGACAAGATGTGAGTCACCCCTGACAATAAGCTTCTTGATCCCAAGCTCTGCTGCTATCCTGAGTCCGGCAAGCAAGCCTTCATACTCTGCAGTATTGTTTGTTGCTTGTTCCTTGAGAAAGTGCATTTGGACCACGTACTTGAGGTGCTCTCCGGTGGGGGCGACAAGTAGCACGCCCGCACCGGCGCCTTGCAGCGAGAAGGAACCATCAAAGTACATGATCCACTCTTTGCTCGCTTCCTTGACGGGGATGCTCCTCTCCGGAGTTTCTTCATCAGGTGTTGGTGTCCATTCTGCTATGAACTCTGCCAATGCCCGGCTCTAAATAGTTGAAGTACTTTCAAACTTGAGGCCAAAGCTTGACAATTCCAGTGCCCACTCGACAATCCTGCCTGTTGCTTCTGGATTTTGCAATATCCTCTTCAACAGAAAGCGAGTGACCACTGTGATCTCATGTGCTTGAAAGTAATGGCGCAGCTTCCTCGAGGCCATGAGAAGGCCGAAGAGCAACTTCTGCACACCAGAGTACCTTGATCTAGCCCCCTGCAGAAGGGAACTAACAAAGTAAACTGGGCACTGCACCATCTTCTTCTGTTTTTCTTCCGGCAACTATACAGATCCATCCTTGCCGGAGCCAGAACTTGTCGGGGAAGCCCCTTGCTTGTCGCTGGACTCGCTTGCCGCGGTTGCTGGCTCATCATCTGCCTCCCTCTCTGCAACTAACGCAGCACTAACCACTTGATTGGTTGCCGCTAGATATAGCAGCAACTTCTCTTGTGGCTTAGGTGCGACAAGTGTTGGAGTAGAGGATAGGTATCTCTTCAGGTCCTGCAGCGTAGCCTCCGCTTCCGGAGTCCATTTCATTGGACCTGCCTTTTTCAAAACTTTGAAAAACGGCAGGGCGCGCTCAGCAGACTTAGAGATGAACCTACTGAGAGCAGCAACACAGCCGGCAAGTCTCCGCACGTTCTTGACTCGCTTCGGTGCTTCGATTTGCTCGATGGCTTTGATCTTGTCGGGATTGGCTTCAATCCCCCACAGAGATACAAAGAATCCGAGAAGCTTGCCGGAAGGAACTCCAAACATACACTTCTCGGGATTCAACTTGAGATTGATCTTGCACAGATTTGTGAATGTCTCGTCAAAATCTTGGATCAAAGTCTCTTTGTCCTTGCTCTTGACCACTATGTCATCCATGTAAGCTTCTACATTTCTTTTGAGCTGTGGCTCAAAAGCATGACTGACTACTCTTGCAAATGTTGAACCAGCATTCTTTAGTCCGAAAGGCATCCGTACAAAGTAGTATGTGCCACATGGAGTAATGAAAGCGGTTTTCTCTTCATCCTCTTCTGCCATGAAGATCTGATGATATCCTGAGTATGCATCAAGGAATGAAAGCAGATCGCATCCCGCTGTGGAGTCGACAATCTGGTCAATGCGCGGCAAGGGAAATGGATCCTTGGGACAAGCTTTATTAACATCAGTGAAGTCAATACAAAGCCTCCACTTCCCGTTCGCCTTGCGCACGACTACTGGATTGGCTAACCACGTTGGATGGAGTACTCCTCGGACCAGGCCAGTTGCTTCCAATTTCTTGATCTCCTCTGCAATGAACTCTTGACACTCCACTGCTTGCTTCCTAACTTTCTGCTTGACGGGCCGCGCGTGAGGACAGACGGCAAGGTGGTGCTCAGTTACTTTCCTGGGAACACCGGGGATGTCAGATGGTTGCCATGCAAACACATCGACATTCGCCCGCAGGAAAGCAACGAGCGCGCTTTCCTATTTAGGATCAAGCGTGGCGCTGATGGTGAAGGTACCACCAGTGCCGTCCTCCTTGGCGGCCACCTCCTTGGTCTCTGGTGAAGCTGTCTTTGCCTTCTTGCACTTGCCGCTGGAGCTTGATGGTGCGTCCTCGATGGTAGCGCAGCACTCCGAAGAGGTGCGCTTGCCGGAGTGAGCATCAGAGCTACTCTTGCCGGACTTGGTCTTCTTCTTCCCCCCAGGAGCTTCAGCGGCAAGTGGTTTGCGTTCTGCTGCGGCTGCTGCTTCCCGGTAGATCTTGTCGGTACAGATAAGTGCATCCTTCTTGTCGCCTTGGACAGAAATGACACTTATCGGACCAGGCATCTTGAGCACATTGTAGGCGTAATGAGAGGCTGCCATGAACTTGGCAAGCGCTGGACGGCCGAGTATCCCATTGTAGGGCAATGGGAAATCAGCAACATCAAATGTGACTCTCTCTGTCCTGAAATTCAGCTCGCTGCCAAACGTCACTGGCAGTGTGATCTTCCCCTTGGGCTTGCTCCTTCCCGGGTTGATTCCTTGAAAAGTACCGGTCTCTTCGAGCTCGCTGTCGGGGATCTGGAGCTTCTTGAGCACTGCGGAGGAGATCAGATTCAGGCCGGCCCCGCCGTCAACCAACATATTTGTGACCTTGAGGTTGCGGATTGTTGGCGAGACCAACATCGGCAAGCACCCGACCGCAGTGATGCGATCAGGGTGATCCTCAACGTCGAAGATGATGGGCGTGCTGGACCACTTCAGGGGCTTGCACGATTCAATGGACGGTTCTGCTGCGCTCACTTCTCGCACCCATTGTTTGAGTTGGCGGTGCGAGGTGTGCAGAGAAGCGTCGCCGTCAACGCACAAAACCTCTGTTGCCTTCTGAAACTCTTGCTCGTCAGTCTCATCCTCCTCCATCTCATCATCCTCATCTTTGTCTTCGTCCTTGTCGCGGCCACGGGGAGGTCTGTCTCCTTGCCGCTGCTTGGCCTTGCCGCGGCACCCTCCCCGGGCGGGACGCTTGTTGCCGGATCCTCTGCCACCTTCCCGGGCCTTCTCCTTGTCGCGGCGCTCGTATTCAGCTTTCTGTAGCTCCGCCATCTGCTCAACTTTCTTGCAGGCTTGGAGGTCATGGCCCTTGGTGCGGTGGATCTTGCAGTACTGCTTGCCGGAGCCGTCCTGCTTGTCGGCGGCTACCACAGCCTCGCCGGAGTCACCAGCTTTGGCCTTGTCGGAGCCGCCTCCATTGCCGGAATGCTCGACAACTAGCACATCCTTAGTCTTTCTCTTTCTGTTGTTCTGCCTCCGGTTCTTCCTTGCCGGGGCGGCATCCTCTTCACTGTCAGATCCTTCTGCTCCTGCGTTCTCTCCGGGGAGTCTCCTCCCCTCCTCAGCACGTGCACATTTGTCGGCCAGAGCATAGAGCTCGCTGACATCTCTGATCTTGCACATCGCCATCTCCTCCCTCATCCTACAGTTACGCACGTTCTGATAGAACGCGCTGATAATCGCGGCAGGGTGGACGTCTGGGATGTTGCGCTGCACCTGGCTGAATCTCTGTATGTACTTGCGCAGGGGTTCTCCTTCCTTCTGGGCGAGCAGGTGAAGGTCACTTTCCTGGCCATGGGGCTTGTGGCCACCTGTGAAGGCGCCAACAAACTGATGGCACAGGTCCGCCCACAAAGAGATGGAGTTGTCCGGCAAGTGCATGAGCCAAGATCTGACGTTGGGCTTGAGCACTAGCGGGAAGTAGTTGGCGAGGATCTTCTCGTCGCGCCCCCCGGCAGCCTGCACCGCGATGGTGTAGACGCTGAGGAACTCCGACGGATGTATCCTGCCATCGTACTTCTCGGGCACGTCTGGCTTGAAGTTCTTGGTACTGGGCCACTGGACTCGCCGCAGCTCACGGGTGAACGCAGGGCAACCTGCCGCGTACGGCAAGTCGCCTGGTTCCCCTGGCGCATGCATATCGACAGTGGGCCCAGCGCGCTGGTCAGATTGACGTCGCGTTTCACTTTTGCGCTCGATGCGAGTGCGAGCGTCTTCGTGTCGTCGTTCTTGGAGAACTTGGCGCTGATCGCGGCGAGCTCGCGGGTCCGACGACGCGGTGGAGTCGGTGTCGAGGTTGGCCCGGTGAGTCGGCGATCTTGGCCTTCGGGGCGGGGAGTGCACGGTAGTGGCACCCCCAGCGGTCTTGTCAGCGTCAGCTTGCGCCTGGGCATCTTGCCGGGGCTTCGATGTGCTCGGTTGCCGGGGCTTGTCGCCGTTGGCGAAGCCAATGAGGCTATAAATGGCGGCCCTCCAGTCGTCGATCTTGTCTGGCGCTGGAGGGTAATCTAGAAGCAGCTGGGCTCGGGCCAGCGCTTCCTCTGGAGTCTTGGGTGGCGGTGGTGAGCGACGCGAGGTGCGGGACATGCTCAAACTCCTAACAGTGTTAGAAGGAGCAACATCTCGTCCAGGCGACCGCACTGCGCTCGTGCCAGCGTATTGACATGTGTGTTGGCCTTGAGCGTCCCGCGACCCACCAGCTTGGCCTTGTTCCAACGCGAGTACAGTGCTAGGAGCACCGTGGCGTTGTCGATCTTGCACCTCCTGGGAGGGGTGCGGCGGATGTGCAGACGCTGAACCTTGCGGGGCCTTGTCCTTGGACCAGGTGACGATGTGAGCCCCCTCACCGGCGCCCGCTCCTCCGCCGGCGTCCACCCCACCGCCCGTTTGCTCCGGTGGCGGTAGGATAGTCGCGGACGGAGCGGCCACCTCCGAAGTCTTCTTCTTCGGTGGCATGTTGATGAAGATGTGGATGTAGCGCGCGCAGACACCGGATCAGATACGCACGACCTCGACGATCCCCTACCTGGCGCGCCAAAGATGTCGTGGGGAATGGGAGCACGAGCACCTATGGGGCAGGGGGCCCCTTCTGGTCCGGCAAGGGAGCGGAGGGCGCACGCAGAGCAGATCGAGGCGGGAGCACGCGAGGGGTTTTTACCCAGCTTCGGAGCTCTCCGGAGAGATAAAACTCCTACTGCTGCTTTGTGTTTGTATTCTGTTCTTGCTCAAGAGCGTGGGTGTGCTGTGGTGTCGAATGAGTCGGATGAACAGAACCAACTGCGGAACCCCTTCTACGTGCGCATGGGCCTCCCTTTTATAGTCTAAAGGGGGTCACCGACAGGTGGCAGCGTGGAAAAGGGGGGTAAAAGAGTAAAAATGCAGGTTGGTACAACTACTACCAACAGTGCCCCCTACCTAACTCTGACGGCAGGGGACAAGGGCATTTAATGCCCGTCCGGTCGCCCCAACAGTGTAGGAAACGACCGTTAGAGGCGCCACCGATCGCCATGATGGCCTCCTTGTCAGCTTCGCTTGCCACCTCGCACCGCATGGCTGCACAGTGCCTCGCCACGTGCTCCTGGGATGATCCTGGGGCGACACGTCGTTGGATGCACTGGAGCTCGGGTGCAGAGTGGCAGCCTTGCCGCGGCAAGCGCCTTGCCGCGGCCGTTGTCTTGTCGCACCAGCAAGCTTGCCGCTCGCCGTGCCTTGCCGGGACGCGCGGGGCATCGCGGCAAGTTTTCTGAAGTGCCTTGGTTGGCCTTCCCGGCAAGCTCCTCTTGCCGGGGTCTTTGTCCTTCCCGGCAGGCTCCTCTTGCCGGGGTCTTGTCTTCCCGGCAAGCTCCTCTTGCCGGGGCCTTGTCTTCTTAGTTAACACTTTGTTCTTGAATGGCAGTAATGGGAATAGCGGAGGATCTTGGCGGACGCCCGGCAAGCCTTGCCGCGGGGCGCTGCGACTGCCCGTGCACAAGTTCGGGGTACTAAGGTACCCCTACTTTAGTACACCGACATCAGGCGAGTGGGACGGCGCCAAGTGGCCATATGAAGGATGGCCAGGATGGAATTTGAGGAGGGAGTACGAGCGGGAGGTTAGGGGAGGGGCTAGGCTAGGTTTTTCTATGTCTGGCAGGGAAGGGTCGGCTATTTATAGCAGCGGGTTAGGGATTAGGGTTTGGAGGGGGTTTGAGGGGGGTTTCGAGCCGTTCGATCTCGATCGGATAGCTCCGGCGAGAGGGGAAGTAGGTAGGCCTTAAGTGGGCTATGTGTAGGGGGTTGTGGGCCGAGGAGAGAGAGACGAAGTGTGGCCCGACAATGGTTTCGGGTCACCGAAACGTCTAACGAATAAGCCGACTATAGAGCCGCTATAGTTATCTGTTGGGGCATCATATGGACTCCGAATGCGACGAAATTTGGCACGCGGTCTACTAATAATATAACAAGACCGCACGCCAACTTCCACCCCCTTCCGAGAACATTTTTATCCCACTTATAAAATAATATTTTGGAGGTGTCGCGGGCACGTCTGAGTGCGGAAGGACTGATAACGGTCAACGGAAGAGATGGGGAGACCCGGCAACTATGGACGGATGCAAGTTTTGAAATGAATGATGGCACGAGTGCCAATGCAATGTGAATGATGCGATGATGAATGCAACAAACAAATGAAACACACGGCAACAACGAAAATAAATGGAAGGCAATAGGAGCATCAGTCTCAGGGCGTCACAGAAGAAGACATGGGAGGAAGGCCGTTGGGCTGGGCCTCTACTAGGCCGCTAGGTGAGCTGCACAGGTATTCTCTCTCTCTTTTACTTTTGCTATTTTGTTTTCTGTTTTTATTTTTAACCTTTGCCACTGTTTTGGTAAATTCAAAAGAACTCAAAACAATGCCAAAACTCCCATGGATATTTTGATGCCACTAATAGGACTTATGCACTTATACGTAGAATATCTTAGAGCATTTGAAAATATATCCATTATATATTACGAATATAACTCTAAATTCAAATAGAATATTGATTTAAATTTAGAGCCCAAATAATTACTTAAAAATGTTCCAAAATTTGGTTTGATATATAACTCTTGCCAAAATTCTCAAACCTATTTTTTAGGCATGTTGGATTCAGTGAATGCATTTTCAGGATTCTTTGCCGTTTATTTAAAATTTTGAGGCTTCCACTGTCCTTGTCAAGGAATTTGAATATGATGCATGCTTTCAAATGCAAGTATCCACAGGCAATTACTCTAGAGTTCTGACACTTAGACTGCAAATGTGTTGTATTTTATTGCCAAATCATTCACTATTTCTAGGGTTTTCTTCGAAGCAAGTAACAGAAATATGATAAAAATTGCACAACTACGTTTCTTTTGCATCTTATTTGTTCCACTCGTTACACACAAAACCCCCTCTTCTTGGCAGTTGAGAAATGATTTTGATTGTAACAAAAATTTTGAAACTACCTCTTTTGGAAGCTATCTTTTTAGTTTTATTTTTTAAATACAATTCTCTGAAAATCATGACACAAATTAATGAGGTCAAATAAGAATTTATAGAAATTTCCGTACTGGAGTTGGACCAACAAGGAATTGATTAGGAATTTCTAATGAAGTCATATATATACAGACGATCTATTATGCTAATATTAGCAGAATAACTATTCTGCACACCACTTCAGCACTGCACGCTCAACATAAGCACACTGCATCATTTTGACGACGAGCACTGCAATAGAGACTAGTGAACTTCGTGTCGAAAAAAACTGCACGTAGTGTTTTTTTGGTACTGTTTTCGCTCTAATTTTTAACCGTTTATCGGAATGAGGCGTGTAATATACCATTGAGAAGCTATGGATTAGGCGCAACTTCGACATGTTGAACACTTTTCGAGATTCCACACGGTTTAAGAGCAGGTTTGAAAATAGTGCGGCGGATGACGAGTGGCAGCGAGCGCTTTTTCGCGTTTTTTCTAAACCGCTTGCCGGAATGAAGCAAATGATACGCCGTTGGATAGATATCATCGAGGCGCATGTTTTTCATATATAAATCTTTCTCTAATTCATTACGGTTTAAGAGCAGTTTCAAATTTACTAAATAGCGGAATTCTGTTTTTCAAAAAAATTCAAATTTTTGGTACTGTTTTCGCTCTAGTTTTTGAACCGTTTGTCGAAACAAGGCGTGTAATATGTCGTTGGAAAGCTATGGACAAGGCACAACTATCATATGTAGGAATGGTTTTGAGATTGCTTACGGTTTTAAGTTAATTTTGAAAATCGTGCGGCGGAGGATGAGTGGCAGCGGCCGTTTTTTTGAAATTTTTACAAAACCGCTGGTCGGAATGATTCAAGCGATAGGCCGTTGGAAAGATAGCGACGAGGCGCAACTTTTTCATGTAGAACAATCTCTCTAATTATTTACGGTTTAAGAGCAGTTTTATATTTACCGAAATGCGGACACTCTGTTTTTCGCGACACCCAAATCGACGTGCGTACTTCATCCGACTGAAAACCGCACTGCTTTTAGACTGAAAACCGCACTGCATCAGATAGTCAAGTGAACTTCATGGTTTGTTTCGTCATTTTATAAAAAAGTCAAGTTTACTTTTGTCTTGTTTTCTAACTAGTGGACCGTAGGGACTAAGCGAGTGAACTACATCCGATAAGAAGAGAACTTCTTTGAAATGTTTTGGTTTCTGTTGAATTTCTTTTAGTCTCATCTGGACTACATTGTCAATGTTAGCGAGCTGCCTGAAAGGGGAAAATGGGCTGCATTAAAAATTACATTGCATCAAAAGAATGCTACCTCTCACCAACATTCTTTGAATATTTTTTAAAGAACAAGTGAACCTCACAAAAATATAAAGGACTGCACGATCGAGCCAACCAAACTCCACACACATTTTCTGTTTTTGCACCACTGTCTATGGTCGCTGATGATGCTCATGGGCAGAATACATCCATCAATTGTTTTACACAGCCACACACTAATACATACACACAAAATCAGCACTAGCCCCTGGCAGAGCTGCAAGCAGTAGAGGATCAACAGAACTTCGTGGCCAAGCAAAACCTCAAAAAGTAATTTTAGTGAGCAACTTGCAGATCTCTCCAACACAACAAAGTGAACCATAGTTTTGACAACAAACAATTAGGCATTTTCATTAAACATAGTGAACAACAATTTTTAAAAGATCTTGTACAAACAAACTGCATCCAGAAGCCTTTGCACCGGGGGGCTACATGTCAAAATATGCATCAAAACAAAAAGTGAACTTCCAAAATCGCCTCGTTGGTGGAGCTGTCGCTACTGACGAATCCCGACAATGCTCACCCTACATCACAGAAGTGCACTGCATGGGAAGTCGATGATGGACATGCGCCCATGTTGTGTGGACTGCTCCAGCGGCGCCATTGCTTTGCTCATCTCGGAGAGGAGGAAACAGGGGAGTGCACTGTTTCTGCCACCTGTGTGGACGAAGTGAGCTCCAGTTGAAAAAATATCACCGTGCGGACGAAGTGAGCTGCACCGCAGCGATCACTACCGTCCACGTCGACACAAAAGTGAGGCCGAACATGGAAGCGACGAAATAGCAGAGCGGGAAGGCTGGACGGGGAGTAGGGGAAAAAGAAGGTGAAATTACCAGAGCCGACCGCCGAAGAGCCCCACCACGGCACCACCACCGAAGACTGTACTACACGCATGCGCAAACTGTACTGCATCTTTTGAGCGCCTACACGAACGCACACACCTGACCATGGAGGCGCAAGCATGGAGAGGATCCGGTGAGATGAACCGCACGAGGGCGCGCATTGCACTGCTCGAGGGATCCAGATGCACTGCAATGGGGCGACCAAGGGCCTCGCAGACGAACGGCACGGCGATTTCAAATGACCGCACACCGCCAAACTCAATTGTACGCACCACCGCACTGCAATGCCCTGATTTTTGTACTACATGAGGGGAGAGAGGAGCGCACACGTCGGCTGAGCTGCAAGCTCATGGAGCGAACGGCACGCGAGGGGCTGCTTACCTCTCGCTAGCAGGTGCCTCTGGTGAGCACACGTCGAACCTCGAAGTCATAGTGGTCGTGGTTGCCGAGGCGAGATGAGGTAGATATGTGACGGGGGGCGCGCTGGGGGTGCTCTGCAGGCAACCCAACTGCATCTTCGGAAAACTGCAGCTGCGGGTCTGCACCCACCCATGAACTGAACTGATGCACGCCGGGGGTTCCGGCCCCGCCCTCGTCCACTACCATGGATCTCGCCGGTGGGACGCTGGGCTGGGGAGAAACACTCCCTCCTCCCTCTATCCACCCTGTGCCCGCCATATGGACGACGGCGGTCGCGGGTCACAGCTCTCGGGCGGCGGCCATGGCGCGGATCCGGTGCTAGTTGGGTCGCCGGATGAGGAGGAAGGTGGTGGAGGTAGGTGGGGGCTCACGCGGAGGAGGCGAGGCCGGATCCAGGCCGTCGCGGCTCCGGGGCTCGGCCGCCGGAGGTAGTTGGCTGGGCGGGGGCGACGGCCCTGTGCGGCAGCGGTGGCAGGTGGGATAGGAAGGCGGGTTAGTGGAGGATGGTGGGGCGGAGGAGGGAGAGGGGCGGGAGGGTGGTGGTGGTGGTGGGGGGGGTGCGGCGCCACGGTTGTCGGGTCCGCCCCGCAGTCACCGGCTCTCCGGAGGGGTTGTGCGCGGCGGTGCTTGGGGGGTCGGAGCATGGTGGTGTGGCCAGGATCCGGTGGCGCTTGGAGAGGCGATGGCAGTGAGGGAAGGCGTCGGGGGTGGCTGGCCCGGCGCTCGGTCGATGGCGCGCCGCCCCCTAGCCTAAGGGCGGCGTGTGGAGGAGCCAGGAGGAAGAAGGTGGAAGGGATCTGGAGGGGATCAAGAACGGGGAGGAAGAGGGTTCGGGGGTGCCATGGCTCTGTGGTGCAGTGCTGGTGGTCTTGCGGGAGGTGGGGTGCTTTCCAACGACAGAAGGAGGTGGAGGGATTGGGGTAGTGGTCGTGCGGGAGGTGGGTTGGGGTGGTGCAGGGCTGCGGGCATTGGCCGGCGACAGGTTGACCAGGGGAAGAAGGTAGGATAAGGTGGGAAGTGGTGGTGGGTGTGGGTTTCTGATGCGGTTCGGTTGAGTGGTGCGGGACGGTGCTGAAGTGTTAGCAGAATAAGCACTTTTGGTGTGTAGAATAAGGTCTTAAGGGGTGTTATCATAATAGACCCACCCTATATATATATATATATATATATACACACACATAAACACTATTCTGATCACGGGATCAGAATAATATTCTGATCACAACCTGAACTACCTGAGTAACGTGCCTAAACTTCTCTCTGTACGAACCCGACCTTCGGGCTATCTTCACAACCGTGCCTTCTACCGCGAGTTTTTCTGGTTAGTCGTGTTCCATGTGATGTAAGTGTAATCTTCAAACAATTTTTAGCAACTAAATACTCGTTTTAGATAGGAATCTCGCTCATAGGCGGATTTTGCACTCGGGTCGTGAAGAACTCGCGTTTTTTGCGATTTTACTGCCTGAGTTGTTCGACCTGACCTTTCCCTTGTGCTAGGTTGAACTTCCCACAACATTGCCCAAATAGGGCTTGCTATATACCGTTGGAAAGCTATGGACACGCGTATCATGACCCAAATTAAATTTTTCGCAAAATTTAAGCGGTTTAAGAGCAGTTTTGAAAACCGTTTTTTCTTCACACAAAAAACGTGAATCGTAATTTCGATCGCATTTCTAAACCGTTTATTGAAATGAGGCATATAATATGGCGTTGAAAAGCTGCTGCAAAACCGCTCCTTCCACATGTTGAAAGTTTTTTCTAATTCCCTGTGGTTAAAGAGTAATTTGAAAAAACGTAAAATTTCGTAAACCGAACAGCTGAGTTCGTTTTTTCGATGTCATTTCTGAACGGCTAATCCAATGGAGGCATATGATATGGCGTTGGAAAGCTTATGAAAATGCGCTACTTTTTCATCTTGAAAGTTTTTTTCTAATTTTGAATGGTTTAAGAGTAATTTAGAAAATGGTCCAAGTTCTACCGAGTTCGTATTTTCAAGCTAATTTTTAAACCGTTCGTCCGAATGCAGCAAATGATATGGCGTTGGAAAGCCTGAACAAATGCTAAACTTTTTGGTATGTATTGTTTATCCCAATTCTTTACGGTTTTAAGTCAGTTTTGAAAATGGCGAAAAACATATTTTTGCCGTAATTTCTACAAACTTTATCGGAATTGCGCAAATAATATACCGTTGAAAAGCTACGGAAAATGCAAAACTTTTTCATGTTGATGGTTTTCTCTGATTTCTAGCTGTTTTCAAGTAATTTTGAAAACGGCGGGATCATTCGTTCTGCCTCTACCGCGAAACAGATTCTTCGAAAATGCACCGCGTGAAGAACCTAAACTTCTCGGTGCGTGTACCTAAACTTCACTCTGTATTTCACGTGATTTTTTTGCTCGTAGATCTTCATCCACTACTCGTAGCTCTCCATCCCACTCACGGGAATTGAGCGGGTGACATACCGATGGAAAGCTGATGTAAACACGCAACTTTCCCGTGTTGATCATTTTTTCATACTCGCAACGATTTTGAAAGTTTTTCATGTGAAATTCATTTAGCGTAGTAGTTGAACTTCCTGCTGTTTTCACATTGAACTTCTGGGATGTATTTTTGTTTGTAATTTTCGGATCCATTCGTAAGTGTTACACAAATAATATTCCTTTTGTACAAACGTCTCTCACAATAATTTTTTTAACTTTCTCCGACCAAGGACTTGAACTTACACAAATGATATTATCGTCGTTTCGAGGTAAAATAGAAAATGGCGAGATCATGATTTCTGCGTTCATCGTGAACGGAAATGCACTGCGTGAAGTAGTTGAACTTCTGGAGCATGTCTGTTTGAACTTCACTCTGTTTTTTGACGTGATGTTTTTCGCCCGTAATTCTCAAACCACTTATTGTAATTGAGCAAAAGATATACCGATGGAAAGCTATTAAAAACACGCAAGTTTTTTGTCTTGATGATTTTTTCATACTCGCAACGGTTCAAAATATATTTTTGAATGCGTAAAACAACATCTTTTTTGCCTGTTTTTTACATGTAACTGAAGGTCGGACGTCTCACACTAGAGATCTCGAACTTCACCGGGAGTAGCACGTGAACTTCTAGCAACACAATCATTTAAGCTTTCTGTTTTCTATTCTTATTTCCCTATCTGAAACGCATTTCGTGTAGTAGTTGAACTTCCCGCTATTTTTCATCTTGAACTTCTGTCATGTATTTTTGTTCAACCTCTCTCACAAGAATTTTTTGAACTTCCTCGGATAGAGCACTTGAACTTCTAGCAACAACTTTTTTAGAAGTTATTTTATTTTTGAACTTCTTGTTTCCATTCTTTAATAACGAGATAAATCTGAGTTTTCTATAATCATCAAACTTCTGCATCTTTTTAATTTGTACTTCCTTGTTTTATTTCTTAATTTTTTTATGAAATTTTGAAGCGTTCTATTTTTTAAAGTTGAACTTCTTGTTTCCATTCTTTAATAACGAGGAAAATCTGAGTTTTCTATAATCATCGAACTTCTCCATCTTTTTAATATGGACTTCTTGGTTTTATTTCTTAATCTTTTTTATGAAATTTTG
>NC_057797.1:407775393-407777027 GCF_018294505.1 Triticum aestivum | reverse complement strand
TCTGAGTTTTCTATAATCATGAAACTTCTCCATCTTTTTAATATGGACTTCTTCATTTTATTTCTTAATCTTTTTTTTCAATTTGAACTTCATGGTTGATTCTTCTTGGTGTATAAATGTCGAACTACTCTAATATCTAAAATTGAACTTCTTGGTTGTTCTTTAGTTACATTTTTTTAATATACATTCGAACTACACCGTTATTTTAATATGAACTTCTTCTTTTTATTTAACTTTTTAGTTACTCTTTTACTTTAATTTGAACTTCTTCATTTTTATTTTTCAATAACGAGAGAAAAATCTGAGTTGTTTATAAACTTAAAACTTCTCTGTTATTTTAATTTGAATTTCACATTTTTTATTTTCGAGTAAAGAATTGTTTCTAATTTTAATAAAGTTTGGACTTCGTTTGTTATTTCAATTTGGACTTCTTAAAATAATATGGTTTTCAAATAAACGTCGAACAATTTTTCAAAAATTGAACTTCATACTTGTTTTTTTCATAGGAACGGAAAAAAAAATTGAGTTTTCCTTTTTTCCCTACAAATGTTTTTGTTTTTGTTTGCATTTCCTTTAAAATTGAACTTCATACTTCTTTCTTTTCCCTAAAAGCATTTTGTTTTTTTAATTTGCATTTTTTTTTCCAAAATTGAACTTCATTCTTTTTTCCTAAAACAATTTTTGTTTTTGTTTGCACTTTCTTTTTATGAACTTCTGAATTTTTAATAATCAAACTTGCATGTGCTATGCACGCATGCCTCCCACACAGAACCCATGAGCGCTAATCCTCTATCAAAGTATCAGTAAGGCACCCCTCAAAAAAAGTGTTAGCAAGGGAGTAACATACAGAAACAGATAAAATCCATTCCAATCCTCGACAACCTTTTTCGCATGAAGTTAGACCAGGATCAATTATGACGAAAACACATGCACACATGCCGTCAACAACTCTCGTACTATTGTGTCGCGAGAAGAGCTATCCTGAAATCAAACAACGCCACTCATAGCAGTCAAAATCCCCGTTGAGAATACTTACACCTGCAAACAGAATTTGTAATGGGGCACGGCTAATTGACCAGATAGGTAAACCGATCCATGGAATCCGAGTCTTACAAATTTAGAATGCATTTACATTCATAGCAACCTAAAACAAGAATGCCATCTTACAGAACCCATACATTTTGGACTGTTCGAAATGCCTGTCCTATACACATCGATCAGGAATGGTGTGGTAATCGAGGAACCGAAGCCCCAGGAGATCCACGGCGAGAATAACAGCGCTGACACGGGGGAGGGGGAAGGCCGGACCCAACCATCGCTGCAGTCCGCACACGACAACGAGTGCAGTGGTGGTCGCCGTCGGATGTGGTAGGGCCCGACGGAGGAGGAAGATGGGGCGGCGCAGTATGCGGCCGGCGGATCTGGCAACTAAGACAGCCATGGGGTGACCTATGATGGTCGCTGGCGTCGCCATATCCAAGCACGCCGGCGATGGAGGAGAAGCACCGGGAGGAGGTGGAGGTGGCAGGGCCCGGCAGAGGCGCGTGCGGGACCGCCGTCGGGGGCGGCGATTTTGGGCGGGGTGCGGGCGGCGTGCGTGCGCCGGCGGCGGCACAGGCTGGGGCGGGGTGCGG
>NC_057797.1:407732928-407774867 GCF_018294505.1 Triticum aestivum | reverse complement strand
CGGTTGGGGCGGGGTGCGGGCGGCGTGGGGGCGGCGGGCACGTCACCGGCGTGGGGGCGAGAGGTGTGGGAGGTGGATCAAGGAGGTGGGGTTGATCGGGGTGGATCTGGGGAATGTGGTGGATCGGGACGGGGGAGGTGGGGTGGGCTTTTTATTTTTTCTGTCACTCCCCGGTTCGAGAGTTCGGGAAAAGACCCATCGGGCCCTTATAGAGCTGCTGTGATCATAATAACTATTCTGATCCCATGATTAGAATAGTGCTACTCTCTCTCTATATATATATATATATATATATACATATATATAGTAGCACTATTATGATCACCAGATCATAATAGATCAGCCCTATAAAGGCGCGATGGACTTGTTCCCGAATTTGTACGCGCTAAAAAAGAAGGACGTGACTAGAAAGCAAACTTGTGCTCCCTGGCGTTCCCTGCCACAAACCTCATTTAAGGAAAGATTCCTCCCCGTTGTCGGTGTCAAAACCGGCGGATCTCGGGTAGGGGGTCCCGATCTGTGCGTCAAGGCTGATGGTAACAAGAAGTAAGTGACACAGATGTTTACCCAGGTTTGGGCCCTCTCGATGGGGGTAAAATCCTACTTCCTGCTTGATTAATATTGATGATATGGGTAGTACAAGAGTAGATCTACCACAAGATCGTAGAGGCTAAAACCCTAGGAGCTAGCCTATGATGGTATGATTGTAATTGCGATCGGCCTTCTAAGGACCAACCTCTCCGATTTATATAGACACCGGAGAGGGCTAGGTTTTACATGGAGTCGGTTACAAGGAAGGAAATATAATATCCGGATCGGCAAGCTTGCCTTCCACGCCAAGGAAAGTCCCATCCGGACATGGGCCGAAGTCTTGAGTCTTGTATCTTCACGCTTCAATAGTCCGGACGTTGTACATAGTCCGGCTGTCCGGATACCCCCTAATCCAGGACTCCCTTAGTAGCCCCTAAACCAGGCTTCAATGACGATGAGTCCGGCGCACAGTATTGTCTTCGGCATTGCAAGGCGGGTTCCTCCTTCGAATACTCCAAAGTGGTTATCGAACACGTAGACCATGTCCGGATCTACAAGATGATCTTCGTATAGTACAGATCCGATTTGCATGAAATCTTCGGGCGTCGTGCCCTTGCATCGTGGCTCGGTCCAACGTGAACCGACATTTCCTACCCCACAGTGACTCGTGTTACGAGGCAATTTTATTGGCACGTCCCATCGAGGAAGAGATCATGTCCCTTTTTATTAAGGGATTTTCCATCAATATGAGCGTGCATGACCCCACGACGGTTGTTGGTATTACCCCGTGTGTTTTTAGATAAGCCTCAAACAGTCACACCGGGGACTCTTGATATTCACCCTCTTTATAAAGGGGTCGACACCTACACCTCTTTTTTCACCTTCATCGCGCCTTCTCGCACCTCGAGTTCTAATAGCCAAAACCTAAGCTCCACCCCTCCGGAATCCTTCAATATATCCGGATCTGATCCTCAAGGCCGGTGGGTCGCCTTCTCGATTGAGGAGAAGGACATTGCAAAGCTTAGGGTGGTCGGATACCTAACCGCAGATATCCAGCACAGGCTTCCTGCTCCAGGGCAAGTCATCCCCACGCCGGAGCCCAACGAGTGTGTTGTTTTTGTCCCACACTTCCTCCGCAGTTTGGGTTTCACCCTCGATCCTTTCGTGAGGGGGCTCATGTTCTATTATGGGTTGGATTTTCATGATCTGGCTCCGGACGCTATCCTCCATATCTCGTCGTTCATTATCGTATGCGAGGCTTTTCTCCACATCACCCCGCACTTCGGCCTATGGCTCAAGACCTTTAATGTGAAGCCGAAGATGATCGGAGGGCGACATGTGGAGTCCGGAGGTGCCGTAATAAGGAGAAATGCCGATGCCCCATGGCCGGAGGGTTCTTTTCCAGAAGTATCCGATGTATGGCAACGGGGGTGGTTTTATGTCACGGCTCCCAAAGGCACGAAGTGGGCGGCTGCCCCGAGTTTCGCTCGGGCCCTCCGTCACAATTGGCGTCTTGGACAGACGTAGGGCGGAATTGGGGACCCGCTGGTGATATACCAATACTGCAGAATCGCATCTGGGAGCTTCTTGCAAGGGACGTTAATCTCGTCAGCATAATGCAAGTGATGTTGAGCCGGCGGATGTTGCCATGCCAACGCCGGCCTCCTCAGATGTGGGAGTTCAATCCGGAGGGTCCGCGGACCGTCAAGCACTTCTTCGGCCTGAATCTCGAAGAGATGTGCAAATTATTCTTCGGACGGAAAGTAACGTGTCCGGACACCACCGAGGATGCGGGCCTAAGCTGCAATCGCCTAGACACTCGAGTAAGTAGCTTTGATATCGGACACCCCGTTTTGTATTTATCATGATTGTTTATTCTGAAAATCATCCGCATCCAGGAATGGCTCAGCAAGGCGGAGAGAATCAGGTGTCCGGCGCCACTTCCCGAAGGCTCGCCCGCTCCCACCATGGCCAAGATGCTTGATCGAGTACCTCAGCAGGATGCCCTTGAGGAAAGGTGAGGGGAGGGATGAAAAATCCGAACCCCACACACTGCGCATCCGAACCGGGGGAGTTGCTACCTCCTCCAAGGAGGATAGTCGGGGGGAAAGGTCGAGGCCTCCTCCCCGCGCGGGAAGAAGAGGGCCGCCTCCGAAGATTTGGAGGCAGAGATGCCCAAATTGGGGAAAAAGGCATCCCCAGGGGGCCTGGCCCCGACAGGCACCCTCACCGCCCCATGCCCTCCAATGGGCCAGCCCTCCACCGAGCTATAAGTCAATCTACAATCCGAGGGTACTGCATTTCTCCTTGGTGAGTAACTAGGATTCAAATTTTTGCAGTCCGGCCAGCAGCTCCTCTCAACAGGGTTCGTCTTCGGGGGACCTTCCTCCGGAGATGGAGAGCGAGACCCCACCCCCTTCTCCGACTCATGAAGTGGGCGACACCGAGGTGTCGTCTCGGAGGAGTCCGGATCTGCCGAATCCGGCAGTCAATTCGTCAGCCGCCCCGCACCCGGAGGACTTGGCTACAACGGGGGGCGATGGGAGGAGTCCGGCGCAGTTCGATGTCCGGCCAGACGTGCTAACGGGCTTGCTGGAGCGAGCTGCGCTCTCGGAGGAGCACCGCTCATTAATGAGCACGGTGCGATTTCATCCGCTATGAGCGGTTTGAATGAAGCATTCACAAGCCTGCTCAGAGGCTTTGAGGTATGTGATGGAGAATCCACCGTTTCTTTAATTGTGTGGCACGCGCTAGGTGTGCTCCATATAGATAGTAGACCCTGAGACTCTGCTTACCCGCGTTAGGCGGCAAACAGGGGATCATAAACCAAAGATTCATGTTGTAAATATGTGCAGGTACCTGTGGGTCCGGCCGCCGGCCTGTCCATTGAAGTGGGCGAACTGACGAGGCAAATTGGTTCGGTTGATGCCGATATCACTCTGATGAATGAGCGGCTGGATAAATCGCAAGGTATGCGTCCTGTCTTTCCTGCATAGGAAAATATTTGAGGTGGCATATAGTAATGTAATATGTTCGGACTGCAGATGGTGCTGCTGCCATCGAGGCCCTGAGGGCGGAACTTGCTCTAGCCAAGGAACAGGGTCGGGTGAGCCATGCGGCTGCCCTAAAGGCGGCCGAGGAGTTGAGAGCCGAATAGGCTGCTCATCGCCGAAGCGAGGAAAAGGTAGCCGAAATGGCTATCAAGTTAAAAAAATGTCGCTGACCGGTATGAGCTCCTGAGAAAGGAGCATGAGGATAAATCGGCTGACCTGAGCAAGGCACTTAATGCCACCAAGGAAATACGAACCAAGCTCAGAAGTGCGCGGGAGGAGCATCAACAGGTCGGTAAGATCGCGGCTGGAGGCTCCTATTTGCTGCGGACGAAGTTCTTCGATCCGAAGTGTGCTCCCCTGGATGGACGCTGGAGCTCGCCAAATGCATACGCAGACCTGGCGAAGAGTACGGCTGATGATGTAGAGTTCTTCAAAGATCAGGGTGAGAAGGAGGTGGAGAAGCTTTTCTGGTCGCAGTTAAATGCTCCTACTCGCCCGCTACCGTTAAGTGATAGGATGGCCGCTGTAGTGGAGCTTCACAGGCTGTCCGGTCCTGCAATGCGGTCTGTAATAGACCATCTTTGGCCGAAGGGGCCTAAGCCGGATAGTTACTTTGGCTTGGTGCAACAGTTCCTTGGGGCCGTGCCTCGGATCGATGCCATGAGGAGATCAACATGCATAGAGGGTGCGCGGATGGCCCTTGCCCGCGTTAAAGCGTATTGGACGAATATGGATGCCACTATGGTAGCGTCTCAGGATCCGGTGGGGGGCCAGTATCCGGCCGGGCACTACTTGGCGCAGGTCACGGAGGGTGCCCGCCTGATAGAGGCGCAGTGCCCGAAGAATCTCCTCTTCGAGTGATGATTCAAATCATTGTAAAAACATTTTGATTAGAAGGTTATATTTATAATTTTTGTCTGAAAATATGATTGTGTCCCCTGTGCGGCCGTTTATATATATGTATATATGTGTGGGTAATCCGAAAGATAGCAGTCGTTGGCTTCAGCCCCCACGCATACAATGTGGGGGTGTTCGTGAAAAAATGTGCATGATCACTCTTTATCCAACGTCTTGGTCCGCCAAGGAGGTGATCGCACGTCGAACTAGGCAACCGGACTATATAGCTGTAACACTTTCGCTTAGCCGCGGGATATGGGGCTACTATGTAGCCCCTGGTACCTTCACGTGCATCCGAATACGGGCGCATGTGTACCTGGCCGGGAAATGGCCCTTCGTTAATGCAGAGGAATCCTAGAGATTCTAGTGAGTTGTCGAGTGGTTGACCAGTCTCTCGCTGTATCATGACGGTCAGTTTTCGGCTTTCTCTACTGAGGTGCTCATCCGGAATAACCAGGGCACAATCGCAGTAGTTCTCCTTTGGCCACCTTAGCCGATTATGACGGAACGTAAGGCGGCAAACCCAGGAGCCGGGCAAACCCAACATTTGACCAAAGACATGATTCGGAGCTGATGCATATAAGTCCAAACTCGTGACGCCGAACACTCCCGAAGGTATTCGGACTTTATAACCGATGATGAGCTCAAGAATGCCCATTCATTATAAACCCTGTATTTCCAGGTACGTGCGCTAATCTGTCATGGCGAAATGTCAAAAACGGCAGTATCCTCTGTGGGTATGGAACCCATGGGATGATGAAACAACAAGAGGCAATAGAAAAGGTTTAGACAGGGGCTTAATCTAAAAAGAAACATGTTGAACGGGGCCCTGCTGCACGTCTGCGCCTTTGTCTCCGTTGTGCCGCATCCTGGAAGGGTATCGCGCGAATGTTGTCTGGAGAGAAGGGAATCTCATAGTAGAGTGCAACGTAAGTATGCGATGGATAGTAGAAAATATAAGATGCTGCCCTGCCAATAAGGTTGAGCCGAGTGTGGAGCTTTATTATTAGCCCCTGGTGTCCACTATAGGATTACATATACAGTGCCCTGGTTTAATATGGGCTGACGGACTCGTCTAACCATGTCTGTGGTCTTAACGACCCGGTATATTTTTGTTAGAGGCCGCTTATAGTCCGGCCGTTAAGGCCGTCGCGTATTCCTCTGCTCTCAAAAAGCGCTCTGTTATTCCGCTAACGGTGATGACGCCGCGAGGACCGGGCATCTTAAGTGTAACGTAGCCATAGTGCGGCAATGCGTTGAAGCGGGCGAAGGCCGTTCTTCCAAGCAATGCTTGATAGCTGCTTTGGAAGGGTGCGATGGTGAAGACTAGTTCTTCGCTTCTGGAGTTGCCTAGAGAGCCAAATGTTACCTCCAGTATGACAAAGCCCCTGCTGCAGGCTTCAATGCCTGGTATCACCCCTTCAAAGGTGGTGTTGATCTTGCTGGTTCTGGATGAGTCTATCCCCATCCTGCGGACAGTGTCATCATATATTAAATTGAGACTGCTGCCGCCGTCCATGAGGACATGAGTGAGATGGTATCCGTCGATTATTGGGTCAAGTACCAACGCATTTGATCCTTCGCGCGGAATACTAGTTCGGCCGTCCAGGCGGTCGAAAGTAATCGAACAAGACATCCAGTAGTTAGGTGTGGGTACGATGGGATCTATATCGCGCGCGTCTTTATGGGCGCGTTCGTGCCTCCCCAAGGATGTGCGAGTCGTGTGGATCATGTTCACTGTTTTGACCTCTAGCGGGAATTTTTTCTGCCCCCCAGTGTTCGACTGGCGAAGTTCATCCTCGTCTTCACTTGGTGTTTCCCTTTCCTTGTGTTCAGCATTTAGTTTGCCGGCCTGCTTGAAGACCCAGCACTCTCTGTGTGTGTGGTTCGCAGGTTTGTCGGAGGTGCCATGAATTTGGCATAGTCTGTCCAGAACTCTGTTCAGACCGGACGGTCCTTCTTTACTGCCTTTAGATTGCTTATTTTGCTGGTTAGGTCGAGAGCCCCTGAATCCGGCATTAACGCTGTGTTGTCCGGGCTATCTTCCTTGTTTTGGAGTTTGTTTTTATTACGCCGTGGCTTCCCGTTGTCATCCCTTATTTCGGATGTGCTGGGGTCGCTGGTGCCTTTACGGGCTAGCCAGCTATCTTCTCCCGCGCAAAAGCGGGTCATAAGTCTTGTTAGGGCCGCCATTGTCCTTGGCTTTTCTTGGCCGAGGTGTCTGGCGAGCCACTCGTCACGGATGCTGTGTTTGAATGCCGCTAAGGCTTCGGCGTCCGGACAGTCAACGATTTGATTCTTCTTAGTGAGGAATCTGTTCCAAAGCTTGCAGGCGGACTCTCCGGGTTGTCGGATTATGTGACTTAAATCGTCGGTATCTGGAGGCCGGACATAAGTCCCTTGAAAACTGGCCCTGAAAGGGTCCTCTAGTTCCTCCCAGCTCCCGATTGAATTTTCGGGGAGGCTTTTCAACCAGTGCCGAGCTGGTCCCTTCAGTTTGAGGGGAAGGTATTTGATGGCATGGAGGTCATCTCCACGAGCCATGTGTATGTGGAGGATAAAGTCCTCGATCCAGACCCCTGGGTCTGTCGTTCCGTCGTACACCTCTATGTTTACAGGTTTAAAGCCCCGTGGAAATTCATGGTCCAGTACTTCATCAGTAAAGCACAGGGGGTGAGCAGCCCCTCTGTATCTGGACGCGCTATGGCATGCCGTCGACTGTTGTTGTGTTTGGTGTTTATTCCGAACTGGTGTTTGGTTGTCATAATTGTTTTGACGACCATAGTCCCTCGCCGGGGTGTGTCCTTTAGATCCGTAGATGGACCTAGCTGCGCCAGCTTTCTTCTCCAGGTGCTCACGTAGATCGTGGGTGTCTTCGGTAGCTGATTTATTGCGGTTATGAAGTGGTACTCCTGGTCTCCTGGTCGTGTTATTCTTCGGTGGAACGGCCTCGTCGTCGAATTCTGGCAGTAGCTTGCGTTTTGGGTAGCTCTTTGTATGGCGATCATTGCCATATCTTTCTTCAGTGTCTAGCACTTTGTTCCATCTGCGATTGAGCGTTTCTTGTGCGGCTTTAAGCCGTTGCTTCTGCTTCTTCAGACTTCTCGCTGTGGCCATAAGCATTCTGTGGAGGTTCTCTCATTCCACGCGTTCTTCTGAAATGATAAATGCGTCGTTGTTCGGACTATATTCTTGTCCTGGGCTGGTTTGATGAACTCGTCCTTCTGGATCATTTTCTTCGGGCGTACACTCCGGACTATGTTCGGCCTAACCTGGTTCGTCCTGCTCCATCGCAGGTTCTGTTTGGTCGTTATTGCCTTCAGGGTTGACCGGAGTATCCATTCTTCTGGCGCTCTTGCTGATGTTGTTACTGTTGCCGGATTTGGAACGGCGTCTGCGCCATCGCTTTGGTTTTTGCCCAGGGGTGTTATCTTCCGGATTGTCCCCGTCGCCTTCCTTGGGCGTATCCACCATGTATATGTCGTGTGCCGAGGCGGGAATCCGGTACCCCGTAGATTCTGAGTCTTCTCCTGCATCGTCGTCCATACTGTCGATGCCTTCGGAGTCGAAGTCCAGCACGTAGGTTAAATCATCAACCGTGGCTATCAAGTGGGTGGTGGGCGGGTAACGAATTTCTTCGTCGCCTACTTCCCACTCGAGCCTTACATAGTTCGGCCCGAAGTTCTCTGTCAGAGAGAGGGTTCTAAATGAGTTTAGTATGTCACCAAAGGGCGAATGCTGAAAGATGTCCGCCGCGGTGAACTCCATCACCAGAGCCCAACCAGAATTGGCGGGCTCGGGGATGCGCGGACTGGAACCTACATCCAGATATGAATCCGGGGGTCCGGAGTCACAGGTTCCGGCGGAGGTGAGACCTGTGTTCGGCTCTATTGCCAACGAGGGTATGGCCTGCGGGACAGGGACCAGCCCTCCGTCCTTAGGCAATGCAACCGGCCCCGGATTTAGACCCGAGGCTTCTGCCGGGGTAATATCCCGAGCATCGCCTGACGGTAGGTCCAAGCCATGCTCGTCATAACTATCCGGCGATCCTGACACGATCTGCTCCAGATGACCGAGCGGATCGGCCCGTAGTGTGAAGTCGCCGAACACGAAGATTTGTCCGGGGAGGAAAGTGTCACCCTGGACAGCGTTGCTGATGATGATTGAAGGAGCCATCAAACCTTGTGGCGACGTCACAGAGGAACTCTCGAACCAGCGGATCTCGGGTAGGGGGTCCCGATTTATGCGTCAAGGCTGATGGTAACAAGAAGTAAGGGACACAGATGTTTACCCAGGTTCGGGCCCTCTCGATGGAGGTAAAACCCTACTTCCTGCTTGATTAATATTGATGATATGGGTAGTACAAGAGTAGATCTACCACGAGATCGTAGAGGCTAAACCCTAGGAGCTAGCCTATGATGGTATGATTGTAATTGTGATCGGCCTTCTAAGGACCAACCTCTCCGGTTTATATAGACACAGGAGAGGGCTAGGTTTTACATGGAGTCGGTTACAAGGAAGGAAATATAATATCCGGATCGCCAAGCTTGCCTTCCATGCCAAGGAAAGTCCCATCCACACACGGGTCGAAGTCTTGAGTCTTGTATCTTCACGCTTCAATAGTCCGGACGTTGTACATAGTCCGGCTGTCCGGATACCCCCTAATCAAGGACTCCCTCACCCGTCCGTTCAGAAAGGAAAAAAATGTCTCAGCACTTGGCCCCCGCCTCACGTAGCAACCCACACAACGCCTCCCGAAAAAAAGAGTTAATACCACTATTGGTACATAAACTTGTAGGGGTGGGAACAATTTCATACAAAAACTAAAAAACCCCACAAAACTAGTCCTCCAACTTGTTTGCTATAACAAAATCATACAAAACAGCTGTGGACACGACATTTGGCATGCCACGCTGGATTTTGGCACATGCCTTAATTTTACAAAAAGCCCCCTCACACTCTCTGTATTTGTGTTGCATCCATTCCCTGACTACATCGCCCTCTCTGCATCGATTTCCCATTCGTAAATCCCTAGCTCCTTCCCCTTGCCGTCGCCCTCTCCGCCGCCAGCCGTCTCCGCCACCCTCTCGCCCGCCCTCTCCACCGGTAGCCGTCTCCGCCACCCTGTCGAGATGAAGGGGTGCACATCATTGAGCGGGAAGAGCAGGCAGGACGCCGTGGAGCAGGGACGTCGTCATCCTCAAGCCACCCTCTCCCGCTCAATGGATGTGACCTCGCCGGTGCCGACATGACGAAGGACGGCGAGCCTTCGGCGAAAATCACCGGAGAGGTGCGCTACATAGAGGTCGATTTCTGCAAGGTGCGTGTCCCCCTTCCCCTCACCGATTTGCTTCGGATGCCCATGAACTTGAGCTTTCCTGATGAGTGCGAGCTTCCTGATGCTAACATTTGATTTGATGCCCATGGTAGGGGACTGAAAACCTACCCGAATTTGGCTGGGGTAAACCTCTATCCTCTCCTGATGCTGCTTTCAATGGCACTGACAAAAGTGACCGTTGTTGCCACTTACTGAACCCTGCGAGAAGAGTTTGCTCTGATGGATATGACTATGGTCGTAGATTTCTTGTTTGTCCTCGCGAGGTTAGTCAAGTGCCCAACTTTTGTTTAAAAAGGTGTGTTGTTTATCTTTAGTTGTTATAGGTTGAACTGACCAAATTGTTGTACTGAACAAATTGGTATTATGTATTTTGCAGGGTTATGATACATGTGCTTATCTGAAGTGGGTGGACAAAGAATGGCAGGGGAGGCCTAGGCAGGTGATTGGCAAACTTGCTGAATAGAATGTGGCTCTTCAGAAATTTGTGTTTGACAAGGATGTTGAAATTATGAGGCTGAAGGAAGAGAGGAAGGCCATGATCATGAAGCACAAGAAGGAGATCAGAACTAGGGATAGGAGGGAAATTTGGTTAGCCTGTTTGGTCTGCTGCTCTGCACTGTTGTATGGTGTTGTAGCACTAGTGATAAGAGGTTTTGTGTAGTAAGTTAGGTAATTTAGTATTTGGCATGATGTGAGAGGTGAAACTATTTGTTATCAGTTGCTACTTGTACTGATTATATGAAATTAGTGGCTACCTATTATCTATGTTCAGTGTTGTAAACATTCCAAACTGGAATCAGTGGCTTGAAATGAAATCAGTGGCTTGTACTCATTTCTGTTTACTCTATTGTAAGCAAAATTCTCTTATTTGACATGAAATCAATGGCTTGTTTACTTAACTGAAATCAATGATTTTCTTATTTGACATGAAAATACACTCATTTGTGTTAATTTAACTGTAAGCAAAATTCAAATCAAGCAAAATTCAGTTAACTTAACAGTGCAAATTTCAGTTAAGTTAACTATTTGGAAGGGGCCCAGGGATCTTCAGGTAGTACAGCTTGGCATATTTGGCAGAAAGTGAGCACCTGGTACATTCTATTTTAGGATGTGTGCACATGGGCACAACATGAGCAAAGAACCTACAGTTCAACAACAGATCAACATGGGCAGAGAACATGCAGTTCAACAGCACTTCAACAACAGATTGGCATAGATAACAGCAGTTCAACATGACTGCTCAAAATAGATAACTTATATGCCAACATATAGATCAGTATACCTAACTACTCTTCTGCATCTTCACAACTTCTTCAGTTCTTGAGCTGTTGCAGGCGGATGGAGCAGCGCACCTTCTTCAGCTCTTTCTTCAGCGGCGCCTTCTTCTTGTTTTGCTCTGGCTCCTTCACCTTTTCTTCTTGTTCAACCTTCACCTCTTCTGGCAGGAGCTCGACGTCCGGCAGGAGATCGACATTGATGGGCATGTTTCTGCCACCCTCAACGGCGACCGGCGCAACGAGCACAACCTCGTTCGCATCCGTGTCGTCATCAGTGATGACAACAGTCTCTGTCAGGTCGTCGTCAGAGGCGTAGTCCGCAGGGTCGACTGGAGCAGGCAGCACGAGCATGACGCCGACGACGTTCGCAGGGTCGTCATTGAGGGGGATCGGGGCTAGAGAGGTGGTGGAGCGGTACATCCACCACCTAGCTCGCTGGTATGGATCCACGCTGAGCGTGCCCTCACGCATTGCCCAGACGAGGAAGGATGGCGGCGGCACTGTGAGGCCTGTGGGGAAGGCATGGGCCTTCTCGCCGTCCGTCAGCTGCTTGGCCAACCCGCACACATGCATGAGCATCATCTTTGGGGTCGGGAACCAGGTGCAGACCTCTCGAATCTGTGCGCGGAAGGACTGGTCGTTGCCGGCCAGATCCTCTAGTGCAAGCTTCCAGCCCTCGACGTTCGCCATGGCGGCGGTGGTGAGTTGGGAGTGGAGGTGACGCGGTCGGTGTGTGGGGAGTGGTGAGTGGGGAGTGCTGGGCGGCGCGGTGGGTGGGTGTGGATTTATTGATGCGGCGAGTGGGAACGCGAACCGTCCAGAGTGGGAGTTGGCGACTGGAAGAGTAGAAGTAACTTTCTGCATCTACAACTAACAAGCTCCTACTCTTACCATACTGGCATTGCACCCTACTTCTCTACCCACAGGTCCTGGGTTCAAGACCCAGGCCAAACATTTTTTTTGTTTATTTCGTTTTAATTGTGGGAGTTCACCAAATTCAGTTCAGTAAATGCACAAAATTCAGTACATTCAGCAAATGCACATTCAGTACATTCACACATTTTTCATGTAATGCACAAACAACTCAAATGTGCTGGTATTCAAAACTCAAATGTTTTTAATTCTTGAGTACATTGCCATGAAGTGCTGGAAGTTCACTACATGTCTAACTGTCATTGCAACAAAAAATTGGTATTACATGAAAAATGTCTTGCACTCACAAATGCTAGCATCAAATTCAGACATGAACTTCTACAGTTTAGCATGAAGTTCACTGATGAACTAAACAGACATCTAACTGTCACCCCCAGGTGCATTCTGAGAAACTGGAATTTCTTCAGTTAAATTGAGATTAGGTATTGGCTCCCTTGCTCCATCTTCACCAAACATGAGCTTGTATGCTAGATAAGAGCTAGCTTCCCTCCTGTCTCTTCTCCCAGCCACTCCTCTGCCTCTTGCTCTACTCCCAGAAGATCCTCCTCTCTTTGTAGTGCCAGATCTCACTGTCTTTCCTTTCTTCCTTCCTCTTCCTCCAGTTGCACTTGACCCTGGCTCATCGGGATGTGGTACTGCTGCAGCTTTCTTCCTTCCTCTTCCTCTTCCCCTCACACTTGTTGTGGCTGTGGTTGTGGTTCTTCTGGGAGGGATAGAATCCCTAGCTTGCACCATAAAAGCAGACTCTTTAGGAAATGGCCTAGGAGGATTCCAAGTGCTCACATATGCCCTCTCCTATGCAGGATCACAAAATGTCAGGAAGATATAAATGAGAAAATGAAATGCAGGTACAAATTCAGAGAAAAACACTTAACTAGAAATGAAAGACAATAATATTAAAGGTGCACCTCCTGGCCTATGGTGTAGACCATACTGCTTCTGTCATTCATAGGATCAAGCCTAGGATCAAGTCTTGTTGGCATAATATCCTATAGTCAGAAAACAATTCATGTTAGTAACATAACTGAACTTAAATGCAGTTAACTGAAATCACTGTTCAAAGTCCTAATTCAGAGAAAAACAGTTAACTGAAATCACTGATTTAACCTGCTGAATTGAAGGATCTCCAACTTCATCATCATCTTCTAATTGAGCTTCATGTTGCCTCATAAACTTGGCATGTCCTCTCTTGTTGTGGTCAGCACTGCCACACACTGAGCAATGCATGGCCAGTCCTTTTTTGTTGATGTAAACAGTTCCATCGTTCTTCTTCTTCTCTTCTGGTGTCTTTCTCTTGTTCTTTGCTGGCCTGCCCATTTTCTTTGTGAAGACTGGAGGGTGGATGGGAATGCCATTCATCTTTTCCCAGCTTTTCCTGTCCCTCATAGGCATGATGTTGTGCCCATATTCCTTTAGATAGTTTTCTATGCTATAGCACTTGTGAACCAATGTTTCAGGGTCAATCCTATCAGCTCTACAACAGGCAATCACATGATTGCAAGGGATGTCTTCCAATTGAATTTTTTTGCAATCACAAGTTCTTGCTGGAATATCCACAACATACTTGTTGTTGCGTGATTCAACACCATAAATGCCAAGTCCTGAATGTGTTGGAAAGCAGTTACCTGAGTACTCTGCATTCTTGTCCAGTTTCTTCCTAATCTTGGGGCAGATAAGTCCAGTCCACTTTTCTGAAGCTTCTTTGTACTTTTTGTCATGCCTCACAGTAATTTTATGTGTTATGCATTCTAGCATTGATATAACACACAGTTCTCTTGCATCCAAGATGTAGCCGCAAGAGAGACATAGTAAAGTTTTGTCAGAACTCAGTGACACTGCAAGATTACCTGAACTGAAGTTTTATGTGTTAAACATAACTGAACTTGTTTGCTAGAAAAGTGAACTAACTGAAGTTTACCTGTTGTACACCTCTGACATGTTGTTCAGCAAGATGTCACACTTGGGGAAATCTCTGAAGTATGCTTTCACCCACTGGTTGGGGAGCTTGCCATCCAACCAATTATATGCCTCCAAGTTCTGTGCCCTCAGCTTCTCTCTGTTCAAGGTCCACTTGTCCACATTAGTTGACCTAGAAATGGCCCACAACATATTCTTCAGTGTTTCTCCTTTGAACTTCTGGTGGAAGTTTTGATAAAGATGTCTAACACAAAATCTGTGTTCTGCATCTGGCCATATCTTCTCAACAGCATTGATCAAACCCTGCAAAATTAGTTCATAAACATGTGAGACAACAGCACCATATGGAAATATGCAACAGCAACATGTTTGGACAAATGGAACACACCTTTTTCTTGTCACTCATTATAGTGAAAGGGGAGGTGTTAATGATGTTTAAATCATTCTTCAAAGTGGTGAGAAACCATTCCCAAGAGTAAGTTGACTCCACCTCCACCATCCCCATTGCAATTGGAAATATGCAATCATTGGGATCATTCCCAACAGCTGTAAGAAATACACCCTTGCATTTGCTCTTCAGGTGACACCCATCAACAAATAGAATTGGCATGCACCCCCTCAGGAAACCTCTCTTGCAGGCATCATAGGACCAATATAGTGAAGATAGGTGATCTTTTGGAAGCATGTCACCTATTTCCTTCACTTTGGTTGTGCAAACAATGAATTTGCTCCCTGGATTACTTCTCCTCAGTTCTTGTCCATAGTACCACAACTGGTTGTATTGTGCTTTCTCATCACCATGTATGATCTTAAGTGCAGCACTCCTGGCCCTGCCAAGCTTCATTCTCACTGGATTAAGCTTGAACTTCTGCTGAACTTTTCTTCCAAATGTACCCAAGTCCATGCTCTTGTTGTCTCTGAATTCATCCATAAATATCTCAGTCAGGTACTTTACTGTCAAGCACTTGGAATCCCATGTTTTCTGACAGGTGTGCTCTCTATTGTACTCTCTGATGACAATGCTTCCTATTCTATTGTCTCTAGATGCTTTCAACCTCCAAGGGAAATCAGGTTGACACACACCAATGAATCTCTCTGCCTCATTTCTAGCTTTGATGATTTTCACTCTGTTTTTGACTGTGTATGCAGTGACTGCTTCCCTTAGCTCTTTCATTTCTCCAAATACTTGCCCAACCCTGAAGATTGGGTTGCTCATGTCCATTTCTGCATTGAATGTTCTGAATGTATATTTCAACTTCTCCAACTCATCTTTTGACAGGTTGAGCTCATCATCATCCAGTGGATCTTCCTTCTCAAATATCTCTTCCTCTTCTTCATTGTTGTCATTCAATATTTTGTCCACATTCTAAGCAAAGAAATCATCATCTCCATCTTCACAATCATAGTCACTCTCATAAAAGTCTGAGTCAGTTTCATTCAACTCTTCTTCTCCATCATTGTTTTCAACTGCATTATCTGCATTCTCTGCATCTGCATCATGATCTGCCTCTGCATCCTCTCCTTCCATTGCATTCTCTGCATCATGATCTGCCTCTGCATCCTCTCCTTCCTCTGCATTCTCTGCATCATGATCTGCATCCTCTCCTTCTTCTTCATCCTCATTTCCATCTGCAGTTGGGCATCCTTTTAGTATGATATCAGGATATAATGTCTGAATCTTGTTCTCCTCGTCAACTAACAAATCCAATGTCTTGGCTTCTCTACTCGACCTCACCATAGCAGCTATAACATCTGGATTGTCCACACATAGCAGGCCATCACCATAGTCTTTATCTGGCAAAATCCAGTACACCTTGATTTGAGGGTCTGTAGGGTCATAGTCCATCCTTGACAAGCAATACTTGATCATCCCCAGTGACCATGTGTCTGAATGACAGTAGTCAAAAGCTTCATGACTGCACCCAATGTAAGAGAACTTCAATTCTCCACCTATGCATTCCCCCAAGAAAATTCCATTGTGCTCAAACTCCATTGAGAAAACTGGCTAGCTTCTCCATTTGTCACTGCAATAATTGACACATGAAATTTTCAGTGCACAACACATTCAACTCTAACTGAATCATAGTTTCAACTGAACAAGTATAGTGCTCAAACTCTAACTGAATCTGTACATGATTTTCAAACAGAAATATGTACTGAATATCAACTAAAAGACCACCCTTTCATCACAAAACAATAGTAAAAATGCTGACTTTCAGCTCAAAAAAGCTTGTACTTTTGCCAAACAGAGAAAGTGAGCATTTTTTCACTGAAATATCGACTGAAAGACCACCCTTTCATCACATTTTACAGTGCATTTACAGTTCAGTGCAACAATAGCATATAATCTCTGAATATGTGAACAATAAAATCACATCAACACATGACCTCTTTCCTCTCTGACCTAAAGGACCCCCCTTTCCCTGTATGCTACCCAAAACCCTAGGTCAAATCACCTCACATTGCCCTTGATTGACCCCCCGAATTCCCCAAATCAGCATCAAGAAACCCTAGACAAGCTCATGGAAACTACTTCCCCTACGAACCCTAGGGACGCACACAACCAACCCTAGTGAGCAGATCGACCCAAAATTCACACTACATCGACATGATCGGCCTAAAAAACCTAACCACTCCGCCGGCAGGAACAGGGGAAGCAGAGGAGGAGGCAGAGGAGGCAGAGGAGTGCTTACCGTATTCAGGAGGCCACTCGCCGGGTTCCCTACGCCGCGGCTCCATGGCGCCTTGTGTCGCCGCCGATGAGGCCGACGACGGCGTCACCTCACAGGAGCAGGAGCAGATGAGGAGGACAGGACAGGCGAAAGAAGGAAAGGTTTTCGAAGGGGTTTGCATCGGGGCCGACGACCAGGGGGTTTTCTGTCGGTGGTATGGACTAGTCTGCGAAATTGCTAAAGCGTGAGGTTTTTTTGTAAAAACACGCTTCAGGCCCGACATATCCTACCTGGTGCGCCACGTGTGCAGTTTGGGGTGGTTTTGTATGAATTTGTTACAACAGTCAAGTTGGAGGACTAGTTTTGTGGGGGTTTTTAGTTTTTGTATGAATCTGTTCCCACCCCTACAAGTTTATGTACCAATTGTGGTATTAACTCTGGAAAAAATTATATGAGACCAGATTTCACGGGCTAGCAGGTGAGACCCACCCCAATGGATGACACATGGCATTCACAAATCATAAAGCATCTAATTTCTCCCCCCTAATTTTAAGTGGAGGTGGGGTAGATGTCTCACGTAGCAACCCACACACCACCTCCCGCCTCCCGTATCACTTCCAGGAAAAGGACGTGAGTTCCCTTCTTCCCATGCCTCCATCCTCCACTCCTCCCAGATCTCGATCCAGATGAAAGCTCCACTCGCGCCCGTCTCCTCTGATGACCATGACCATGCACCAAGAACTGCAAAAAAAAGAGTGAACTCTCAACAATTTCGTGTTTGCAAACTCAGTAGTAAAAGGGGCAATAAAAATCCCCCCCTCAGCAAGAAAAAATGTTCTACTTATTCAGGAAAAACAATAATCTAGCAACAAGGAGTTGCCTAAAATAACCAAAATCGTAGTAAAATGGTTGTGATACATTTTTTGCTAGATTTGTATGATACTCTTGTGTGGATTTTTTGTTAGAAAAGTTGTGTCATGTTGTAGGCAATTTTCATAATGCTTGCAGGCAACTTCTATATTTGAAAAGAAAAATCAACAGTAGGATAGTGTTTTGGGCAGTTTTTTGCTCGGCAAGTTGTGCTTGTGGTGTAGGCAAATTTTGGGACTTAAACTTATTTATGCAGCTAGCTTATTAGTTTGTTGCCAAAAAAGGGAAATCGAAAGCAAGTCTTCCATAAAAGTTTTGGGCAACTCCCTTTTTTGCTAAACAAAAAAGCTAACAACCACCTATTGGAGATGCATACAAACATGTTGAAAAGCTTATGGGGTTGTGCTTAGTTTACTTGGAAGTCGCCGGTGAAACTTTTTGCTTGCGAAAATGGGGAACCAGAAAGCAAGTTCTGATGTGATGTAGGCAATTAGCATATAAGTTTCAGGCAACTCCCTTTATTTGCTGGAACAAAATAAGCTAACAGCCAGCTACTGAAGAGACAAAAAAACTAGTTGGATAGCTATTAGGGCTGTGAAATTTATCTGGAAGTGGCTAGCAAAGCTTCTTATTTGCAGAGAGGAAAATTAAAAAGCATGTGCTGCCGGAATGTAGGCAAAATGCATATAAGTCTGAGGCAACTCCTCTTTTTTTTGCCAAAACAAAAAAGTTGGACAGCTTTGTGCCAAGCTTACTTGGAAGTGGATACTGAAGCTTCTTGCTTGGGCGTGTGCATAAAACCTCAAAATGATGATGCTTTGACATAGTATTAGAATTTAGTGAGGACCTGCAAAACAAAACAAACAATTTGTTTAGGCAAGAATATCTACGAAACCACATTTACAGAACTTAGGTGATTTAGGCAATTACTATTTACATGTAGACAACTTATCCTAGTGAAAGTAACAACTTTGAGCAAATAAAATCAATTTTTGCTACGAAATATCTCTAGGCAATTCACGCCAGCTTCTATAGCAACTAACTACCATATCATGCGTTGGGCAAGTTTTGGGCGAACTAAAACCAACGCTTCTTGGGATCAAATCTTTGGGCAACTCACGCCAGCATCTCTAGCAACTAACTATTATGTGTTGGGCAAGTTTTGGATACTTTCGGCTGAAATCATAGACGATTCCAATCCCCACATCTCGAGAGCGGATCTTTGGGCAACTCATGCCAGCATCTCTAACAACTAACTATTATGTGTTGGCAAGTTTTGGAGACTTTCAGCTCAAATCATAGATGATTCCAGCCCTTACATCCCGAGAACGGATTTTGGACAACTCGGCATCTCTAGCAACTAACTATTATGTGTTGGGCAAGTTTTGGACACGTTCGGCTCAAATCATAGACGACTACAACCCCGCATCTCGAGAGCAGATCTTTGGGCAACTCACGCCAGGATCTCTAGCAACTAGCTATCATGCATTAGGCAAGTTTTGGATAATCTCGGCTCAAATCATTGACAATTCCATCCGCACATCTCAAGAGCGGATCTTTGGGCAATTCACGTCAGCATCTCTAGCAACTCGTTATCATGCGTTGGGAAAGTTTTGGACACCTACGGCTCAGATCATTGACGATTCCAGCACCCACATCTCGGAGCGGATCTTTGGGAAACTTATGCCAGCATATCTAGCAACTAGCTATCATGTGTTGGGCAAGTTTTAGACACTTTCGGCTCAAAGAGTAGTCGATTCCAGCACCCGCATCTCGGGAGCGGATCTTTGGGCAACTTACGCCAGCATCACTAGACACTACCTATCATGCATTCGGCAAGTTTTGGACACTTTCAGCTCAAATCATTGACGATTCCAGGATCTTTGGGAAACTTACGCCAGCATATCTAGCAACTAGCTATCATGTGTTGGGCAAGTTTGAGACACTTTCGGCTCAAATAATAGCCAATTCCAGCACCTGCATCTCGGGAGCAAATCTTTGGGCAACTTACGCTAGCATCACTAGACACTACCTATCATGCATTGGGCAAGTTTTGGACACTTTCAGCACAAATCATTGACGATTCCAGCACCCGCATCTCGGGAACGAATCTTTGTGTAACTTACGTCAGCACATCTAGCAACTAGCTATCATGCATGGGGTAAGTTTTGGACACTTTCAGCTCAAATAATAAACAATTCCAGCACCCGCATCATGGGAGCGGATCTTTGGGAAACTTACACCGGCATCTCTAGACACTAGCTATCATGGTTGGGAAAGTTTTGGACACTTTTGGCTCAAATCATCGACGATTCCAGCCCCCGCATCTCGAGAGTGAATCTTTGGGTGACTTTCAACATCTCTAGTAACTAACTATCATGTGTTGGGAAACTTTTGAACACTTTCGTCTAAAATCATAGATGATTCTAGCCCCCACATCACCAAGTCGCAAACTACCCCCGCGCTCAAAATCATCGATTCGCCCAAAAACATGGATGGGACATCCACCCCACCCCTCTTGAACCTCCCTATTCCGTCTCTATCACATAGAGTCGTAGATGTGAGTAGAAAAACGCATGCTTAGGGGATCGTTTTCGAGATACTTACCGGTGATACGGCCCAGTTCCTCGATCACTCGTGACAATGCTTTCCTAGATCTAGCTCCACCCCGCTAGGTGGTCGTGGCGCACGGATGGCGCTGCCCCCTTGGTTTTCCTCTTGCTTTGCTTGCTGGTCGTCAATACTCCCATACCTCTCTCCTACCCTCCGTTGTCTAGTTGTCGCCAATCATATGCCAAAAAGAGATATTGTAAGCAATTTTCTGACATTATTAGGCAAGTTAGTGTAGAAATCATTGACTAGAAGAAAGCATTTTTTTGGCTGGAACTCAATGCGCAAAAAGGTTATAATTAAATTGACTAGAAGAAAGCCTGTTTTTTGGCTGCTGATTTTATCGATCTAAAGCACAGTCCGCAGCTTCTTACTTTTGCTTGCTTAGTGTTGCACTAATGGAAAACAGAAATGCCGACAGGGGAATTGGAAACAGTTCCAATTGAGGATGGAGAACTGGTGAATTGATCAAACAGATGGAGCTGTCAGTGCACACGTCAAAGCAATATCACGTTACTAATTGCATCTTGTGTGTGGCATCAACGACCACTGAAAACGTACGTGTGGACATCTTATTTATCAAATGAAGACACACATATAGGATAGCTAGTGTATATATACTTAACTCAATTTCACAACTTAATTGCTTGATCTGCTGCTCCATCATGCATTAGCTGTAACTCATTGATCAAATGTCGTTGATTAATTGCTTCACTGTCAGGCTCATCAATCTAGATCGGATATGCATTTGCTAGTATTTAGTTCCATCCCTAACTAACTAATTAACAACACTAGCTAGCTATCTTGATGAGGCTCGGTCATTACCAATTTCTGAACTGTTGTTTCCTCTGAACGTGCATGGCATGCATCATCCTCCTGCTATTGTTACAGCCACCATCTTCAGCGACATTATTTTTCACTTACAGCTTCAACACCACAACTGCAAAAATAACCAACCAAGCACGCGTCATTAACCATGCCAATCCATGGATTACTGTCTCCAATTAAGCACCCAGTTAACATATCATAGGCGGATTGTAGCTAGTCGGTGGTGAATACACAAGGTGAGTGCTCGATCTTTAGCTCCTCTGAAAGATGTTATGCCTATTTTGAAATTTCTAGAACATCTCGTCGTTCATTTGGGAACCGTCACAAATGAGGAAGAGGATTATCTGAGTTTTCTCAAAAGCTTAGGGAAGAACGGTTGCTAGTAACCCAAAAGGAAATGAGGCACACATTCTACCCACCACTTTGGACCATGTTGTCGCTGCCATGGCTAAACAAACGCTCACCTCCACGCACATAGGCCAATCAATTTTATTCTCTGTACACAAGCATTTCTTGTTCCACCTGCCATCAACAATTTTCTCGACCTGACATGAGCTCTCTACAACCACGAGATGCGGAACAACAACACCATAAGCGACCACAGGACTCACCAGTAGACGGGCTCGTCGGCGTTAGGCTGCCAGTTGGGACTCGCCGGACCAATGATTGGGTTGAAAAAAGTCTGCACAAAGGGGAGTCGCGGGGCGGACGAGCTTAGGCAGGAAGAGGAGCCACGGAGCCAATTGAGTGCAGGCGCACGGCGGCTTGTGCCCGCGGTGCATGGTGGCCACCGGGTACATCGGGGATGGCGCAGACGACCCCAAATCCAGATCCGCGTCACAATGAGGCCCGTCTCAAGCCGGGTTCACCACCGGGGAGGAGGACAGCCTCCGGGAGCGATGAGCTCCGTCCCTCGTTGGGGAAGCAGGAAGCGGTGGCGACCCTTAAGCATACCGACGGCTAGGGGCGGGGGCTACTTCGTGGCGGTGCTTGGGGGCGGGAAGGTGGCCTAATGGAGGCGTTGACCCATCCGGTAGTGGTGGCGTGCGGCCGCGGCAGTGGGAGGTGGTGGTGGCGTCTGGTCGCGACAGCGAGAAGAGGTATTGGCCGCGGAGGTGCGCATGTGGAGGTGGTGGCGATGGGAGCGGGCCGAGGCGGCGGCGGGGAGCGGGGCCATGACGGAGAAAAGGAAAGGGGTGGGAGATAGTGGGCCCGGGGGGCAGTACAGGGGTGCGGAGTGTTCGAGTCGTGGGTTCCGACAGGAATTCACCTGTGTGTCGTGATCTCGCACACGAGGAGATCCGACGGCCAGCGAAGGTGTGTGCCCAAAACGTCTAAAAAGTGCAACTCCACTTTTTAGCATACACCCACCCCACGTCCCAACCTTATCCTCCACGGCTCCAACAGCCCCGCGGCTTGGATCGGGTCGCCACCGGGCGTTCCTACCGGAAGCCTCCAGCCGGACCACCGCCATAGCCGTCGTCCGCCCGGACCAACGCCATCGTCGGCCTCCGCCCGGACAATCTCTGTGGCGGCCGTCCGCCTAGACCACCACCGCTGCCGCCCTCCGCCCGGACCATCTCCCTCGCCGCCGTCCGCCCGGATTACCACCGTCACCGCCCTTCGCCCGGACCATCTCCGGCGTCGTCGTCCGCCCGGACCACCGCCGCCGCCCTCCGCCCAGACCACCACAGCCACCTCCGCCTCCCTCCTCGGCCACCTCCGCCCCCGCCTGCCCCATCCACCTTCTCCATCGCTGCCCTTCGCCCCGACCACCTGCCCTCCGTCGCGACCTTCCTTATGCTCCGCGTGACCTTCTCTCCCCTACAGCGCGGCCTGCCCTCCCTCCGGCACGCCCTCCTCCAGTGCGCCTGCTCTCTGCGCTCTGCTCCGGCGTGACCTTCTCTCCCCTACGGCGCGGCCTGCCCTTCCTCCGGCACGCCCTCCTCCAGCGCGCCTGCTCTCTGCGCTCTGCTCCGGCGCGCTCTTCGCCACTGCACTGGTGTTGGCTTCTCGCGGATCAATTCGAGCGCGTGGGGAAGTTCACCCGCTGCAGCCGCAGCCCCATGCCTCCCAGTACGCAGCCGGCATGGCCCTCTAGTGTGTTTTGCTTCCATTCTACTACCTCGCGTGCGCGTAAAATGCAAGAACTGCTCACAGCCTCAAAAAAGCAAAAAGAAAAATCGATTGCTGCCCCATACTCCACTCCATTACACCTTATCCCTGCTTGCTGCCTCTACTGCAGCGGACGACAAAAGAGATAAAAAAAAGGGCTGATGCTACTTATTTTTCTACATCGTTAGGTTCAAAAAGTTTTGCTTCGCCCCCGGATGAAGTTCAGTTGTTGCTGAAGCTTATGTTGTTCACCATCGCGTGGCTGCAGAGCATCCATGCAGGTCGAGTAATTTTCTAATGCCAGCTCAATTACAATAGCAGCTCCAGCGCAGCCGTCGGCGATGGTGAAAGCTGAAGTCTGAAACGAGTGTTGTTGGCTACATCCGGCAAAAGATATTCTGAAGTTTGTTGATGAACAAAAATTGCTACAACCTACAACATCAGTTGGTTCCATTGCGGCCGTGCGGCAAGCAGCATTCAACACAATCCTAAACCAACCCGTGGAGGTGGAGAGGTTGTTTTTTGGTTGATTGGTTTTCACATTTCTTATGCGTGGAAAATCAAGAACTGATGCGTTCCTCTGTTTGTATGCTCATGCCCTGGGGGCTGAGGATGAAAAGTACCTCCTAGTTGGGCTATGTGGCAGAGATATATATAGACATTTAGGCTTTTATTGATTTTAATAAAAAATGCATTTTTCTGTTGGTGCATGAAGCATGTCCGTGAATAGCTATCAGTCTTTTTTGAACTTCCGTGAGTAGCTATTAGTGAATTGGTTGACATCTGAAAGATAATTCGCTGCGTTATTACTTTTGACATTTTTTCAGATTTTGAGATTTTCTTTTTGTGTACATAATAGAAAGAGAAAGAAGTTCAAAAATAAGAAATGACAAGGTTTCAAATATGTAACACGATAAAAAGTCTGTGTACGAAATTTGCATGCAGAAATAAAATGAAATCCACAATAAAGTTCACGTATAAAAAAGCTGAAGTTCACATAGAGTAAAAGGGTGCATTTCTGAAAAAAAAGGGTGCATTTCTGAATAAAAGATGTACTGAAAAGTACATGTTCTCCAATTCCTGATGCTTATATGGTCGTCCTCGAGGAGTAAAAATGCGGAGCCCACATGTAACATAATGATAATTTAAAAATAGTTCAAGTATTCTCCTCTAGGAATGTTGATGCATATAAATAAACCAAATTCGGGACGTTGGAAAAAATCAAACATGTCAATGAAAAAATGTACCTAAAATGGTGAAAAGGTACTTAAAAGGTTTAAAAACTAGAAGTTTAAATTAAAAAATGGAGTGGCTTGATGTTTATTAGAAAACTAGGATTTTTTCTGTTACTAAAAGAAACAAAACCAAGAAGTCCAAATTAAAAAGAGGAGCAATTCGATGTTTATACAAAATTCAAATTTCCTCGTTATTAAAAGAATGGAAACAAGAAGTTCAAAATAAAATAACACGGTAGTTCGATGTGTTAAAATGGGAAAATCCAAATCCGCTGACAAGAGGATCATAGGAAGTTCAAACAAAAAACAGAGTAGTTAAAAAAAATAAAAGAAACACTTAGAAAAGTGGATATTTCATTTTTTCTAAAAATAAAAAGAGATGTTCAAATTTTGAAAATGGAGAAGCTAAAAAAATCATTAAAATGGAATTTCAATGTTTCTAAATTAAAAACTCTAGAAGTTCAAATTTAAATAAACGGACGGTCCAACATTTATTACAAAACTAGGATATTTGTGTTACTAAAAGAAATAATCAAGAAGTCAAAATTACAAAAATAGATAAGTTCGATATTTACCAAAAAAAGCTCAAACTTTCATTGTTACTAAAGAATAAAAGTGAAGAAGATCACATAAAAAAAGGAGTAGTCGATATATATGGGAAACTTAACTTCTTTCCGTTCGTAGGAAAAAATAAATATATGAAGTTCAATTTCTAAAGTAATGTTTGGTGCTTATTTAAAAACATTTTTTTTCTAATAATAAGACTAAGATGTTCAAATTGAAATAACGGAGAAGTTCAAAGTATATAAAAAACTCAGATTTTCTAAAAAGACTTTTGCTAGAAATTCACGTGGTCGGCCGAGGAGAGTTCAAAAATTGTTGCGAAGGAGGTTCACCGTGTATTTACATGTGCAAAAATACACATAAATGTTGTGCAAATCCGATGAACGGGCGAGGAATTACGAACAAAGATATGTGATTGAAGTTCAACGTGAAAACAACAATCCGTTCAACTACTACACCAAATCCGCTTCGGATGAGAATAAAAAGAATAAAAAACTAAAAGCCTAAAAGGTTTGTTGCGAGAAGTTCACGTCCTCCTCCCGGTGCAGTTCAAGATCTCTTGGGTGAGACATGCGACCTTCAATTACAAGTTAAAAACAGGCAAAAACGACGTTGTTTTTGTCATTTTTAGTACTTCTCTCAAACGGCAACGAATTTGTAACAACTATCTATATCAAAAAGTTGCTCCTATTCATAAGCTTTCCAACGGTATATTGTATGCTATATTCTGATGAACGGTTTAAAAATTTCATGTATACCATTTAAAACATGTTTTTATGTATTCAAAAAAATATTTTGAACCGTCGCGAATATGAAAAACTGATCAACACCGGAAATTTGCGTGTCTTTAACAGCTATCCATCGGTATATCTTTTGCTTGATTCTGGTAAGTAGTTTGGGAGTTATGGCTTTCGAGAGATGCGTTCATATCTCACAAGTTTCAAGGGGTTCAAGTTCATCTATATAAGAAGGAATGCCAATTTTTTTGCACATTGTTTGTGAATGCCTAAACACAATTCTACATCGGTTTCCTAAGCCACTTTGCATATTTTTATTTGTGGGTAGAGCCGGTATAGATACGTGCATACACTCGGCAGCCCCGTATCACATATGCCACCACTGTTCTTCGCCACTCCAGTTACCAAGCGGTGATTAAGGGGGGGGGGGGAATGCCCCCGTGGACGCAACCTATGGCTGGTCTTTATTTTACCCCTTGCGGCGGTCCGGGACGAAGGGTGATGGGGCCTATCATGCCACTCACCGCCACAACCAGCCGGTCTGCCAGCAGTAATGACCTTCCGTCCAAAACTAGCATACATTGGATGATCAACTTTATCCAACATCAAGAAGATTATTAACATAAACAGGATAAGAGAATATTAAATCCTAATACCAAAAAGTCTATTACAAACTAGGGTTCATCCATATCCTCGAGAACTAAAGGGACTACTCACACATGGGGGCAACCATCATCATACACATGGAAGTAGGAATCATGGAGGGATTACATATGTAACACACGAGACGATCCACTGGGGCTCTTGATGAGTTAAAATGAAAAGGATGTGGATCATGATGATGGCAATGGTGATGATGTTGAAGCCGTCCCAGTGATGGTGGAAGAGGCGTCGGCCTCCTCCTTCTCGGTTCCTTCCTCCGGATTGCTCCGGAGGCTAGGGTTCCTCCTTCCGGACCGAGTTTTTGATCCCACTTTGTGTATGATCTCTGACCCAATTCCACAGGGTGAAAAATAACGGACGAGGCAACGACGTTGGCACTCCATAGGACTATTCATACGAGCGGTCCCGGTCGCATGGAACATCGTCTTTTGCATTGTAGGGGCAACATGGCGCCTCCTCCTTTGCTCCTCTTGCTCCCTCCTTTTATGGTAGATGATTATCACATTAAATTTCACTGCACTTCAAGGGATTTCTTCCATAAAGTATTATTTGATCCAAAAGGCATTACCTGAGGAAAAACGACAAAAAGAACTGCGCGAACGCGATGAAATTCCACAAAGACTACCAAGTAGGCACAAAAACACTAACAAAATAATCACATAAATTGGACTCGATAGTCGGTATAGGCAAGTGTGGCCAAAGTGCGGTGCCTACAACCTCCAATGCCGACTTGGATGCCCACTGAATCTCGGCCAGTTGCCCCAGCCGATGACCAAGAAACAAAGAACATGGCACCTCGTGGAATTCACCCAAAATGCCTTCTCATCGGAGGATTCTTCGGGATTGAGATAGTACCGGCAGGCATCTCCCAAGCTAAGTTGCAGATCCGGAAAACCCCCCTGATAAAAACAAATAAATCATCAGCTCAGAGAGGTGTCAAGAAGATGGATTTGTGGCCACACAAGGAAGGACCGAGTCCGGAATGATGATATACGAGATAGATTGGGGTAGCACAAATTGAAGAGAAGCTTGTCCAACATCGTCTGCGATGGTTTGGGCATATTTAGCGCAGGCCTCCAGAAGCTCCAGTGCATAGCGGGCGGCTAAGGCGTGCGAAGAATGTCAAGAGAGGTCGGGGTAGACCAAATTTGACACGGGAGGAGTCTGTTAAGAGATATATGAAGGATTGGAGTATCACCAACGAACTAGCTATGGGCAGGGGTGTGTGGAAGGTTGCTATCCATGTGCCAGCACCATGGGTTGTTGTTGTGTTGTTGTTGTTGTTGTTGTTGTTGTTGTTGTTGTTGTTGTTGTTGTCGTTGTCGTCGTCGTTGTTGTTGTTGTTGTTGTTGTTGTTGTTGTTGTTATTGTTAAAGCTAATCGCATACCTAAAAATCCTTTGTAAACGTCAGAGAGAATATTCAGCATCCCAGCCTTGGCATACCAGAACTGGGTTAGGCTCTCTCGAGTATAGCCCTATGTGTCGAGGCAACGAAGGGAATCTTCAGAACTCCTTCCACCGTCCGATCCCACCTTGGTAGCAAGACCGCTCCATGGTCAGGGACAGGCGGAGCTTCAACTCCAGCCTAAGGGACTTGGGTGTCAGGGTTACCCTTGATGGGTTGGTCATTGTGGGCAGCACAGAATAAAGGTGAACACCACTCTAAAAATGAACAGAAGGAGGATAACACCAAGGGTAGAGGAAAAATTACCTCACGATATCCTCGGACGAGTCTGAGCTAATCATCTCCACCTGTACCGATGTTTTGCGAGCGGGGACAGCATGCGCCTTCCTTAAATGCTTATAATGCCGGGGAGGATCTAGACCGTCAACTTCCCCGGTCTTTGGTTGGCTCTAGTGCTCTAAAGAGCTTGACTCGCCCCCTCCGCCCCGGCTCCTCCGTTTGACATCACCCGAAGAGCTTTGTTGACTCTCTGAGGTCGTCTCCGAAGTATTTCCTTGGATGGATGAGTCCTTCACCCTATTCCTCCTCCCCTTTTGCACGAGGGAGCTCGGTTGAGAGGAATAACTCTCATGCAATACTGCGGCTAAGGTATCTCCCTGGAAAGACATGTTCTTTGTCCCGTTCTTCGTTTCCTTGATCTGCGCATTAACAGGGGTGTCTCCTTGAGTGGACGGTTTCTTTGTCCTATTTTTTCTGCTCTTCCCCCTTGACGGCGCCTCGGTAAGAAGCCTCTCCAATTTCAGAGTCCCGGGATGTTGGTGTACAAAAGTAGGGGCCCTTTTGGTACCCCTTTACTTGTGCACGGGCAGTCGCAGCCACGCCTGTGACGACGCTTGGCGCGGCAGAGGAAGGAAAGACGCAAGATTACCCGAAGCACGAAGAGCAGCAGGGCGAGGTGAACTGCCTCGGCAAGGCCCTTGCCGAGGCGCCTTCACAGCCCCAGCAAGAAGCTTGCCGGGGTAACTTGCCCCAAACACCAGCGAGGTCGCCGCCCTTGAGCTTGAGAGTTCTGATACGATCGACAACATTAGAACCAAGGCTCGGGAGGCCCCTCCATGATGGCATGCAGATCTTTGTGAAGACTAGAAGCATACAAGACTAAGTGGGAATAAGAAGACGAAGCCCTCCGGCAAGACCCTTGCCGGGGACGGACGATGCACCCCGGCAAGATTCTTGCCGAGGACATCGACGGGGCCACAGCCAGGCCCACTCCAAGGCTACACCGCCATCCCAAAGCAGCAGCCAGTCTGCCACCTAGGCAGGAACCTGCGTGGCGGCACGCAGCCTCAAGCCAACTTAGCAAGCACCTGCGTGGTGGCATGCAGATCTTCATGAAGACTCTGCCACCGCACCAGCTCGGCAGCAGCCAGCCAGCATGGCACCACGCACCTCGTCAGCTCGGATGCGTGTCAAGGCAAGGCGAAGCGGCGACAGGTGGGACGAGCTTCCTTGCCGTCCCCAATAAAGCGAGGAGGGCACGTCGGCAGCGCATTTAATGCGTTTTGTCCCACGGTGCCCAGGATAGACTCAACTACTGTACACTTTACACCTCCTGTGTGCCACTGTGGCAAACCCTTTTTTCTATAAAAGGAGGCCTGCGGCGTACCGAGAGGGGATTCGGCTTTTTTGGACTCAGCACACCCTGTAGCTAGTTCAAGAACACTAGATAAACACAAACCAGCAGGAGTAGGGTATTACGCATCACTTGCGCCCTGAACCTGGATAAACTCCCCGCGTTGATCTTCCGATCCCGCTCTGTTTGCAGCCACGCGCCCCGCCAACCGTAGTAGGGATTCATTGTGATCCCATAGGTGTCGTTTCACCCCGACATCTTTGGCGCGCCAGGTAGTGGGCGCAAGCTGTGAAAAATCCGATTTGGATGTTAGAGTATCGACTTCATCATCACCATGGCACCCACGAAGAAGGGGGTGGCAGCCGTCAGGTCGTCCAGAGCTGGCCCGTCCGCACCAGCACGGGCGGGTGACGGGGCAGCCACGGACGGCACCGGAGGCACCACCCGCGAGCATCCATGGCATTCTGGCGATCGTAGCCAGGATAGCGGCGTTGTTCGAGTCCAAGGCGACGGGCCATGTGCCGCTGGACAGAGGGCAGAGCCGTGCTTCCCATGGGCAGCGCGACAACCTCTATGACGCCACCACCGGTGGTCGCGCCGCGGCCTTCCCAGGCTGCACGCGATGAGCGGCACAACGATGCCGGCGCCTCCGGGCACCGCCGTGGGAAGAGCCCTTTGCGTCACTCCCAGGATGCATCGGGCCGGCGTGCGCGCCCAAACGCTGGTGGAGGTGACGCGCAACCACGAGACTGTGACAGAGCTCCTTCTAACATGGTTAGAAGTCTAAGCGCATCATGGTCTACGCGGCTGTCGCCACCCCCCATGCCAACAGAGGTGTTGGCACGCGTCCAGCTGCTCCTCAACTTTCCTCCTACCACGGAGAAGCTCGACGAGTGAGGGGTTACCATTCGAAGCCTCATTAGCTTCTCCAACAAAGATGAACCGCAACTGGCGGGACCCTCGTGCCGGCGCTCTCTGGAGCCGGCACACGACAGAGGAGGGAGGATCAGAGGCGCCGCGACCATGGTGCACTCTCCTCCCCCACGCAACCAGCAATAGCCGCCGGCTCGGCGGGCCGATGCTGGTGACAATCTTTCCACAGCGTCGTCCAACCCACGGGCCCGCTGCGACCAACGCCAAGTCCTTCAGGAGTGAACACTTTCGTCTAATATCATAGATGATTCTAGCCCCCACATCACCAAATCACAAACTACCCCGGCGCTCAAAATCATCGATTCGCCCCAAAACATGCATGGGACACCCCACCCCACCCCTCTTCAACCTCCCTATTCCGTCTCTATCACATAGACTCGTAGATGTGAGTAGAAAAGCGCATGCTTAGGGGATCGTTTTCGAGATACTTACCGGTGATACAGCCCAGTTCCTCGATCACTCGTGACAATGCTTTCCTAGATCTAGCTCCACCCCGCTAGGTGGTCGTGGCGCACGAATGGCGCTGCCCCCTTGGTTTTCCTCTTGCTTTGCTTGCTGGTCGTCAATACTCCGATACCTCTCTCCTACCCTCCGTTGTCTACTTGCCGCCAATCATATGCCAAAAAGAGATATTGTAAGCAATTTTCTGACATTATTAGGCAAGTTAGTGTAGAAATCATTGACTAGAAGAAAGCATTTTTTTGGTTGGAACTCAATGCGCAAAAAGGTTATAATTAAATTGACTAGAAGAAAGCTTGTTTTTTGGCTGCTGATTTTATCGGTCTAAAGGACAGTCCGCAGCTTCTTACTTTTGCTTGCTTAGTGTTGCACTAATGGAAAACAGAAATGCCGACAGGGGAATTGGAAACAGTTCCAATTGAGGATGGAGAACTGGTGAATTGATCAAACAGATGGAGCTGTCAGTGCACACGTCAAAGCAATATCATGTTACTAATTGCATCTTGTGTGTGGCATCAGCGACCACTGAAAACGTACGTGTGGACATCTTATTTATCAAATCAAGACACACATATAGGATAGCTAGTGTATATACACTTAACTTAATTTCACAACTTAATTGCTTGATCTGCTGCTCCATCATGCATTAGCTGTAACTCATTGATCAAATGTCGTTGATTAATTGCTTCACTGCCAGGCTCATCAATCTAGATCGGATATGCATTTGCTAGTATTTAGTTCCATCCTTAACTAACTAATTAACAACACTAGCTAGCTAGCTTGATGAGGCTGGGTCATTACCAATTTCTGAACTGTTGTTTCCTCTGAACGTGCATGGCATGCAGCATCCTCCTGCTATTGTTACAGCCACCATCTTCAGCGACATTATTTTTCACTTACAGCTTCAGCACCACAACTGCAAAAATAACCAACCAAGCACGCGTCATTAACCATGCCAATCCATGGATTACTGTCTCTAATTAAGCACCCAGTTAACATATCATAGGCGGATTGTAGCTAGTCAGTGGTGAATACACAAGGTGAGTGCTCGATCTTTAGCTCCTCTGAAAGATGTTATGCCTATTCTGAAATTTCTAGAACATCTCGTCGTTCATTTGGGAACCGTCACAAATGAGGAAGAGGATTATCTGAGTTTTCTCAAAAGCTTAGGGAAGAACGGTTGCTAGTAACCCAAAAGGAAATGAGGCGCACATTCTACCCACCACTTTGGACCGTGTTGTCGCTGCCATGGCTAAACAAATGCTCACCTCCACGCACATAGGCCAATCAATTTTTTTCTCTGTACACAAGCATTTCTTGTTCCACCTGCCATCAACAATTTTCTCGACCTGACATGGGCTCTCTACAACCACGATGCGGAACAACAACACCATAAGCGACCACAGGACTCACCAGTAGATGGGCTCGTCGGCGTTAGGCTGCCAGTTGGGACTCGCCGGACCAACGATTGGGTCGAAAAAAGTCTGCACAAAGGGGAGTCGCGGGGCGGACGAGCTTAGGCAGGAAGAGGAGCCACGGAGCCAACTGAGTGCAGGCGCACGGCGGCTTGTGGCCACGGTCCATGGTGGCCACCGAGTACATCGGGGACGGCGCAGACGACCCCAAATCCAGATCCGCATCACAATGAGGCCCGTCTCACGCCGGGTTCACCACCGGGGAGGAGGACAGCCTCCGGGAGCGATGAGCTCCGTCCCTCGCTGGGGAAGCAGGAAACAGTGGCGGCCCTTAAGCATACCGACGGCTAGGGGCGGGGGCTACTTCGTGGCGGTGCTTGGGGGCGGGAAGGTGGCCTAATAGGGGCGTTGACCCATCCGGTAGTGGTGGCGTGCGGCCGCGGCAGTGGGAGGTGGTGGTGGCGTCTGGTCGCGACAGCGAGAAGAGGTATTGGCCGCGGATGTGCGCAGGTGGAGGTGGTGGCGATGGGTGCGGGCCGAGGCGGCGGCGGGGAGCGGGGCCATGACGGAAAAAGGGAAAGGGGTGGGAGATAGTGGGCCTGGCGGGCAGTACAGGGGTGCAGAGGGTTCGAGTCGTGGGTTCCGACAGGAATTCACCTACGTGTCGTGATCTCGCGCACGAGAAGATCCGACGGCCAGGGAAGGTGTGTGCCCGAAACGTCGATGCACTTTTTAGCATACACCCACCCCACGTCCCAACCTTATCCCTAACCTCCACGGCTCCAACAGCCCCGCCGCTTGGATCGGGTCGCCACCGGGCGTTCCTACCGGAAGCCTCCAGCCGGACCACCGCCATAGCCGTCGTCCGCCCGGACCAACGCCATCGTCGGCCTCCGCCCGGACAATCTCTGTGGCGGTCGTCCGCCTAGACCACCACCGCTGCCGCCCTCCGCCCGGACCATCTCCCTCGCCGCCGTCCGCCCGGATTACCACCGTCACCGCCCTTCACCCGGACCATCTCCGGCGTCGTCGTCCGCCCGGACCACCGCCACCGCCCTCCGCCCAGACCACCACAGCCACCTCCGCCTCCCTCCTCGGCCACCTCCGCCCCCGTCTGCCCCATCCACCTTCTCCATCGCTGCCCTTCGCCCCGACCACCTGCCCTCCGTCGCGACCTTCCTTATGCTCCGCATGACCTTCTCTCCCCTACAGCGCGGCCTGCCCTTCCTCCGGCACGCCCTCCTCCAGTGCGCCTGCTCTCTGCGCTCTGCTCCGGCGTGACCTTCTCTCCCCTACGGCGCGGCCTGCCCTTCCTCCGGCACGCCCTCCTCCAGCGCGCCTGCTCTCTGCGCTCTGCTCCGGCGCGCTCTTCGCCACTGCACTGGTGTTGGCTTCTCGCGGATCAATTCAAGCGCGTGGGGAAGTTCACCCGCTGCAGCCGCAGCCCCATGCCTCCCAGTACGCAGCCGGCATGGCCCTCTAGTGTGTTTTGCTTCCATTCTACTACCTCGCGTGCGCGTAAACTGCAAGAACTGCTCACACCCTCAAAAAAACAAAAAGAGAAATCGATTGCTGCCCCATACTCCACTCCATTACACCTTATCCCTGCTTGCTGCCTCTACTGCAGCGGACGACAAAAGAGATAAAAAAAGGGTTGATGCTACTTATTTTTCTACATCGTTAGGTTCAAAAAGTTTTGCTTCGCCCCCGGATGAAGTTCAGTTGTTGCTGAAGCTTATGTTGTTCACCCTCGCGTGGCTGCAGAGCATCCATGCAGGTCGAGTAATTTTTTAATGCCAGCTCAATTACAATAGCAGCTCCAGCGCAGCCGTCGGCGATGGTGAAAGCTGAAGTCTGAAACGAGTGTTGTTGGCTACATCCGGCAAAAGATATTCTGAAGTTTGTTGATGAACAAAAATTGCTACAACCTACAACATCAGTTGGTTCCATTGCGGCCGTGCGGCAAGCAGCATTCAACACAATCCTAAACCAACCCGTGGAGGTGGAGAGGTTGTTTTTTGGTTGATTGGTTTTCACATTTCTTATGCGTGGAAAATCAAGAACTGATGCGTTCCTCTGTTTGTATGTTCATGCCCTGGGGGCTGAGGATGAAAAGTACCTCCTAGTTGGGCTATGTGGCAGAGATATATAGACATTTAGGCTTTTATTGATTTTAATAAAAAATGCATTTTTTCTGTTGGTGCATGAAGCATGTCCGTGAATAGCTATCAGTCCTTTTTTGAACTTCCGTGAGTAATTAGTGAATTGGTTGACATCTGAAAGATAATTCGCTGCGTTATTACTTTTGACATTTTTTCAGATTTTGAGATTTTCTTTTTGTGTACATAATAGAAAGAGAAAGAAGTTCAAAAATAAGAAATGACAAGGTTTCAAATATGTAACACGATAAAAAGTCCGTGTACGAAATTTGCATGCAGAAATAAAATGAAATCCACAATAAAGTTCACGTATAAAAAAGCTGAAGTTCGCATAGAGTAAAATGGTGCATTTCTGAATAAAAGATGTACTGAAAAGTACATCTTCTCCAATTCCTGATGCTTATATGGTCGTCCTCGAGGAGTAAAAATGCGGAGCCCACATGTAACATAATGATAATTTAAAAATAGTTCAAGTATTCTCCTCTAGGAACGTTGATGCATATAAATAAACCAAATTCAGGAGGTTGGAAAAAATCAAACCTGTCAATGAAAAAATGTACCTAAAATGGTGAAAAGGTACTTAAAAGGTTTAAAAACTAGAAGTTTAAATTAAAAAATGGAGTGGCTTGATGTTTATTAGAAAACTAGGATTTTTTCTGTTACTAAAAGAAACAAAACCAAGAAGTCCAAATTAAAAAGAGGAGCAGTTCGATGTTTATACAAAATTCAATTTTCCTCGTTATTAAAAGAATGGAAACAAGAAGTTCAAAATAAAATAACGCGGTAGTTCGATGTGTTAAAATGGGAAAATCCAAATCCGCTGATAAGAGGATCATAGGAAGTTCAAACAAAAAACAGAGTAGTTAAAAAAAGAAACACTTAGAAAAGTGGATATTTCATTGTTTCTAAAAATAAAAAGAGGTGTTCAAATTTTGAAAATGGAGAAGCTAAAAAAATCATTAAAATGGACTTTCAATGTTTCTAAATTAAAAACTCTAGAAGTTCAAATTTAAATAAACGGACGGTCCAACATTTATTACAAAACTAGGATATTTGTGTTACTAAAAGAAATAATCAAGAAGTCAAAATTACAAAAATAGATAAGTTCGATATTTACCAAAAAAAGCTCAAACTTTCATTGTTACTAAAGAATAAAAGTGAAGAAGATCACATAAAAAAAGGAGTAGTCGATATATATGGGAAACTTAACTTCTTTCCGTTCGTAGGAAAAAATAAATATATGAAGTTCAATTTCTAAAGTAATGTTTGGTGCTTATTTAAAAACATTTTTTTTCTAATAATAAGACTAAGATGTTCAAATTGAAATAACGGAGAAGTTCAAAGTATATAAAAAACTCAGATTTTCTAAAAAGACTTTTGCTAGAAATTCACGTGGTCGGCCGAGGAGAGTTCAAAAATTGTTGCGAAGGAGGTTCACCGTGTATTTACATGTGCAAAAATACACAGAAATGTTGTGCAAATCCGATGAACGGGCGAGGAATTACGAACAAAAATATGTGATTGAAGTTCAACGTGAAAACAACAATCCGTTCAACTAAATGTAACAATGTGATTGAAGTAGGAATCATGGAGGGATTACATATGTAACACACGAGACGATCCACTGGGGCTCTTGATGAGTTAAAATGAAAAGGATGTGGATCATGATGATGGCAGTGGTGATGATGTTGAAGCCGTCCCAGTGATGGTGGAAGAGGCGTCGGCCTCCTCCTTCTCGGTTCCTTCCTCCGGATTGCTCCGGAGGCTAGGGTTCCTCCTTCCGGACCGAGTTTTTGATCCCACTTTGTGTATGATCTCTGACCCAATTCCACAGGGTGAAAAATAACGGACGAGGCAACGACGTTGGCACTCCATAGGACTATTCATACGAGCGGTCCCGGTCGCATGGAACATCGTCTTTTGCATTGTAGGGGCAACATGGCGCCTCCTCCTTTGCTCCTCTTGCTCCCTCCTTTTATGGTAGATGATTATCACATTAAATTTCACTGCACTTCAAGGGATTTCTTCCATAAAGTATTATTTGATCCAAAAGGCATTACCTGAGGAAAAACGACAAAAAGAACTGCGCGAACGCGATGAAATTCCACAAAGACTACCAAGTAGGCACAAAAACACTAACAAAATAATCACATAAATTGGACTCGATAGTCGGTATAGGCAAGTGTGGCCAAAGTGCGGTGCCTACACCCTCCAATGCCGACTTGGATGCCCACTGAATCTTGGCCAGTTGCCCCAGCCGATGACCAAGAAACAAAGAACATGGCACCTCCTGGAATTCACCCAAAATGCCTTCTCATCGGAGGATTCTTCGGGATTGAGATAGTACTGGCAGGCATCTCCCAAGCTAAGTTGCAGATCCGGAAAACCCCCCTGATAAAAACAAATAAATCATCAGCTCAGAGAGGTGTCAAGAAGATGGATTTGTGGCCACACAAGGAAGGACCGAGTCCGGAATGATGATATACGAGATAGATTGGGGTAGCACCAATTGAAGAGAAGCTTGTCCAACATCGTCTGCGATGGTTTGGGCATATTCAGCGCATGCCTCCAGAAGCTCCAGTGCATAGCAGGCGGCTAAGGCGTGCGAAGACTGTCAAGAGAGGTCGGGGTAGACCAAATTTGACACGGGAGGAGTCTGTTAAGAGAGATATGAAGGATTGGAGTATCACCAACGAACTAGCTATGGGCAGGGGTGTGTGGAAGGTTGCTATCCATGTGCCAGCACCATGGGTTGTTGTTGTTGTTGTTGTTGTTGTTGTTGTTGTTGTTGTTGTTGTTGTTGTTGTTGTTGTTGTTGTTGTTGTTGTTGTTGTTGTTGTTGTTGTTGTTGTTGTTGTTGCTGTTGTTGTTAAAGCTAATCACATACCTAAAAATCCTTTGTAAAGGTCAGAGAGAATATCCTGCATCCCAGCCTTGGCCCGGAACTGGGTTAGGCTCTCTCGAGTATAGCCCTATGTGCCGAGGCAACGAAGGGAATCTTCAGTACTCCTTCCACCGTCTGATCCCACCTTGGTAGCAAGACCGCTCCATGGTCAAGGACAGGCGGAGCTTCAACTCCGGCCTAAGGGACTTGGGCGTCAGGGTTACCCTTGATGGGTTGGTCATTGTGGGCAACATAGAATAATGGTGAACACCACTCTAAAAATAAACAGAAGTAGGATAACACCAAGGGTAGAGGAAAAATTACCTCACGATATCCTCGGACGAGTCTGAGCTAATCATCTCCACCTGTACCGATGTTTTGCGAGCGGGGACAGCGTGCGCCTTCCTTAAATGCTTATAATGTCCTGGAGGATCTAGACCTTCAACTTCCCCGGTCTTTGGTTGGCTCTCGTGCTCTCAAGAGCTTGACTCGCCCCCTCCGCCCCGGCTCCTCTGTTCGACATCACCCGAAGAGCTTTGTTGACTCTCTGAGGTCGTCTCCGAAGTATTTCCTTGGATGGATGAGTCCTTCACCCTATTCCTCCTCCCCTTTTGCACGAGGGAGCTCGGTTGAGAGGAATAACTCTCATGCAATACTGCGGCTAAGGTATCTCCCTGGAAAGACAGGTTCTTTGTCCCGTTCTTCCTTTCCTTGATCTGCGCATTAACAGGGGTGTCTCCTTGAGTGGACGGTTTCTTTGTCCTGTTTTTTCTGCTCTTCCCCCTTGACGGCGCCTCGGTAAGAAGTCTCTCCAATTTCAGAGTCCCAGGATGTTGGTGTACAAAAGTAGGGGTCCTTTTGGTACCCCTTTACTTGTGCACGGGCAGCCGCAGCCACGCCTGTGACCATGTTTGGCGCGGCAGAGGAAGCAAAGACGCAAGATTACCCAAAGCAAGAAGAGCAGCAGGGTGAGGTGAACTGCCTCGGCAAAGCCCTTGCCGGGGCGCCTTCACAGCCCCGGCAAGAAGCTTGCCGGGGTAACTTGCCCCAAACACCAGCGAGGTCGCCGCCCTTGAGCTTGAGAGTTCTGACACCATCGACAACATTTGAACCAAGGCTCGGGAGGCGCCTCCATGATGGCATGCAGATCTTTGTGAAGACCAGAAGCATACAAGACTAAGTGGGAATAAGAAGACGAAGCCCCCCGGCAAGACCCTTGCCCGGGACGGACGATGCACCCCGGCAAGACTCTGGCCGAGGACATCGACGGGGCCACAACCAGGCCCACTCCAAGGCTACACCGCCATCCCAAAGGAGCAGCCAGTCCGCCACCTAGGCAGGCACCTACGTGGCGGCACGCAGCCTCAAGCCAACTTAGCAAGCACCTGTGTGATGGCATGCAGATCTTCATGAAGACTCTGCCACCGCACCAGCTCGGCAGCAGCCAGCCAGCGTGGCGCCACGCACCTCGTCAGCTCGGACGCGTGTCAAGGCGAGGCGAAGCGGCGACAGGTGGGACGAGCTTCCTTGCCGTCCCCAATAAAGCGAGGAGGGCACGTCGGCAGCGCATTTAATGCGTTTTGTCCCACGGTGCCCCGGATAGACTCAACTACTGTACACTTTACTCCTCCTGTGTGCCACTGTGGCAAACCCTTTTTTCTATAAAAGGAGGCCCGTGGCATATCGAGAGGGGATTCGGCTTTTTTGGACTCAGCACACCCTGTAGCTAGTTCAAGAACACTAGATAAACACAAACCATCAGGAGTAGGGTATTACGCATCACTTGCGCCCTGAACCTGGATAAACTCCCCACGTTGATCTTCCGATCCCGCTCTGTTTGCAGCCACGCGCCCCGCCAACCGTAGTAGGGATTCATTGTGATCCCATAGGTGTCGTTTCACCCCGACATCTTTGGCGCGCCAGGTAGTGGGTGCAAGCTGTGAAAAATCCAGTTTGGATGTTAGAGTATCGACTTCATCATCACCATGGCACCCAAGAAGAAGGGGGTGGCAGCCGTCAGGTCGTCCGGAGCTGGCCCGTCCGCACCAGCACGGGTGGGTGACGGGGCAGCCACGGACGGCACCGGAGGCGCCTCCCGCGAGCATCCACGGCATTCTGGCGATCGTAGCCAGGAGAGCGGCGTTGTCCGAGTCCAAGGCGACGGCCATGTGCCGCTGGACAGAGGGCAGAGCCGTGCTTCCCATGGGGAGCGCGACAACCTCTATGACGCCACCACCAGTGGTTGCGCTGCGGCCTTCCCAGGCTGCACGTGATGAGCGGCACCACGATGCCGGCACCTCCGGGCACCGCCGTGGGAAGAGCCCTTTGCATCACCCCCAGGATGCATCGGGCCGGCGTGCGCGCCCAGACGCTGGTGGAGGTGACGCGCAGCCACGAGACCATGACAGAGCTCCTTCTAACATGGTTAGAAGTCGGAGCGCATCACGGTCTACGCGGCTATCGCCACCCCCCATGCCAATAGAGGCGTTGGCATGCGTCCAGCTGCTCCTCAACTTTCCTCCTGCCACGGAGAAGCTCGACGAGTGAGGGGTTACCATTCAAAGCCTCATTAGCTTCGCCAACAAAGATGAACCACAACTGGCAGGACCCTCATGCCGGCGCTCTCTGGAGCTGGCACACGACAGAGGAGGAAGGATTAGAGGCGCCGCGACCATGGTGCACTCTCCTCCCCCACGCAAGCAGCAACAGCCGCCGGCTCGGCGGGCCGATGCTGGTGACAATCTTTCCACAGCGTCGTCCAACCCACGGGCCTGCTGCGACCAACGCCAAGTCCTTCAGGAGTGAGCCCAGGAGGATGCTCGGACCACTATCGAGCGGCGGCGGTGTGGCACCCTGGCTCAGAGCGACCGGTTTACCTTGCATTGCCAGCCCAGAGACCTTGTCTTCTGGCAACACACAACAACATGGTACAGAAAAACAACCGCTTTATTCATGCTTGCGGAGCATAGTCTAAATTACAATAGTTAGCGAGGCCAAGTGGCACACACAGTGCGGCTGAACAATATGTACATTATTTAGTGAACATAAAGGGGCCTCGATCATGACAACTACTCGGCAGCGGGACAACGTCGTAGCGGGACTCCATAGCACAAGGACACCGATGTGGACACGGTCTAGACTCGGACAGCACTCCTTCCCAACGATACTTTCCTGAAATCTGGCATGACACACCAAGTCAGTACATTGAATGTACTCGAAAGCTCACAATAAGCATAAACATAATGACAAACAGTATCATGATATTTAACCATTTAAGAAACAATGCAACCATACATCCAATATGCTGTGACTATGTTCAACTGGTACTTGTTCCACGGACGTGCTTACCGGACGTGATCATTTCCATACCACAAACATGATAATTTCTAAAACATACTTGTGATCCTTTCGGCGATCACCACCCGACCAATCCATGGCCTATGATCCTTACGGCGATCATAACCCGACCAACTCTTGGCCCGTGATCCTTACGGCGATCACAACCCGACCAACTCATGGCCAGACTCAACACGATGGCCTCGCTGCCATCCTCAGTACAAACTTAGTGTGCATATTTTATTAAGTGTTGACCCATGGTATACCCTACTTTCGAGCGTGTCCGTAACTATGGACTCGGCTATCAATAGATTAAAAACACTCTACAGAGTTAGTACACTGTACCCACACTACGGAACCCATGGCCTCGCACTCCCATTCGGGTAGACCAACAGCCTTCCGACGAAACCATTTCATTGTCATGACACTCTCCCGACCATTCCGACTCAGACCCCATCGGGCTAGTTCTGGGTGGCCTCGTGTCTACCTCCAGACACCTCGACCACCATCGTAGCCACGATCCACTCTGGGATCCGATACCAAAACTTAACTTAACAACGGGCTCACAAGGTTATGCTTGCCTACCGGGCCAGCATACAACACACCCATAACCTTCCCTAAATGGAGGCACCGACCAGAGGCACGGCAATGAAACGCATTAAGGCCGTCCCATACCGGCAAATGTGGTTGCATTGGGAAAGACTCGTTTCAGTGGCACCATGACCCGGTCAACAACATATTCAAGTTGAGTTATTAATCAGGTTCAACTTAATGTGAAAATAACCGGTGTCATAATGCCATACTATGCATCACTTAACATATGCATCACATAACCATGCAAACAACTGAATCAACCACGCTCCTACAGAGCCATCATCAACTCATGCTACTACTCTGGTTAAGATCACACCTCACTTATACCAGAATCATTTCTAGCAATCTCATCATTTTTCATCATGCAAAAATAATAATTAAACTAATTATCAAACTCTATGACCATATCATTGATTCATCACTTGCAACTAAGTTCTCCTTAGCTTACCAACAAGATTCACTTCAAACATTCTGTAGTTCAAGTATTTTAACATGACAAACATTTAACAGAATATAATCATTATATAACTAATTAAAATGCATAAATATTCATAAGTTCAAGTAGGAAAATCACAAATATTGAAGTGGCACTATGAAAATGTTACTGTGGCTTGCCTTAGTGCTAATGAGGTTCACAAAGCTCCTAGTGATCCTCAAGACAAGCTGGCTCTTCTGAAAATATTCAAAACCACAAAAAGAAAACATCAAGAAACCTTCTGAAAATTACCAGAAAATCTAGACAGCAAGGAAAAATCCCATCTTTTGGGTGTCACTAGATTTTTGGACACAGAACACAATGCAAAAAGAATCAATGCATTTGGACTTATAGATAAAAAGTTATGGCTATATGAAGTTTCCTGGAATTTAAATGAATTTGAAA
>NC_057797.1:407723402-407732696 GCF_018294505.1 Triticum aestivum | reverse complement strand
ACCTGGGCGCCACCACTCATACCGCTTTGCACGCGTAATGAGTGGCTGACTAGCGGGCCACGCTAGTCAGGCCGGAGGGAGGGGAGAGGGAGACAGAGGGAGGCGGCGCTTCGTCGGAGCACACACCGGCGGTGAGGCTTCTTGGAGTCAAACGAGAGGGAGGGATCGACGGAGAAGATGTTTGCGCACCTGCCCGTACCCGTAGCGTAGCTAGCGGTGACTGGACGTTGTCAGATTTGACCTCTCCAGCGGAGGCAGATGGCGGAGGTTGCCGGAGATGAAGAAGATGACGGCTTGGGGCGGCTCCAGGGGCTCCAGGTGGGGTTGGCTTCACGGAGGAGAGGCAGAGGCCCTAGCGGGGTCGCCTTGGCTTGGGAGGGGCCGGAGCTGCGGGAACGATCCTAAGGGGATCGCCGGCAAGCTCGGCTCCGAGACGGCAGCCTGCGGCCTGCCCGGCCGGGCTGCGGCTTCTACTGGCTCTAGGAGGGAGTGGGAGTGACTGGGGGTGCTCCAAGAGGCTGCGGGTGGTTGCTTTTATAGGCGGGCGACGAGGAGGGCTCGGGCTCCGCCGGAGGACACCTGTCCATGGCGCCCGGCGACGAAGGGCGCCAGAGAGAGAGGGAGAAGACGACGGAGGTCACGTAGGAACTGTGCGCGGGCGCGGACGAGCACAGGAGTGTGGGGGAAAGCGACGAACACAGTGCGCGTGCACTGTGCCATTGGCCGGACCGTGCCCGTGCTCGCTGCGGCGAGCTCCAGCGTCGGCGAGCGGCAGGAGGGAGTTATGGAGGTGGAGACGAGGATGGTGGCGAGGTGTGGCACGCTCTGGCCGGCTGGGCAGCGAGCACGCGCTCAACAGAGGCGCTGGCGACGCACAGAGCACGCGTATTGCATGCCATCACGCTCGAACGAACACGGTCACCGCATGAACCGTGACATCAGGCCACCCTACGCACTAACAAAGATGTCTAGCATGTAGTCCTTAGTAAACTGAGTTGTTACCACGGTTTGGTTAGGTTCCAGGTGCAGTAGAAGTAAACTTGTGCTGCTGACAAGTTACTGGATAGTAACTTTGGAGAGTTACTATGGTCAAACCACTGGGATTCAAGGGCTGAGCTTTGGGGTTTTACTAACTCTTACTAAGGTAAAAAGGCACAGGGAAAACCAGCTACAATGGAGCTAGTAAAAAGGTAGTTGCTGTAGAAACTACCATTTCTGCCAAGAAGTGACTTTATTTTCTGTGGCCAAAATATCTGGTCAAATATTTTTGCTCAGAAAGGTGCCCTAGGGTCCAAAGAATAATTGGGATTTTTCTCAGGATTTTTGGGTAAGAAAAATTAGGGTTGCTTTGGAGCTCAAAGGTTTAGCTAGGGTTTTGGAGGCCAAAATGAATATTTTTCATTTAAGAAAAATATTCCAAACAATATTTTTAGGTTGGCCAGGGGTGAAATGATGGTTGTGAGGAGGAGAGGGAACACTTGGGTGAAAATCAAGGGGGTACCCAAGTGGTTAAGTCCAAATGAAATGATTCAAACTCCAAATTCAAAACCAACTCAACTGAAAATCAAGCAAAGAAAAGAGGGCAAAAACCAGGCTGTCACAAACCTCCCCCACTTAGAATGAATTTCGTCCTCGAGATTTGGTTGCTTGTGAAAACCATTCTGGATAACATGCTCTTAGAAATTATTATGATTCCCAGGTTGATTCAGACTCGGTATGATGCATCCATTGGACATTGTAAAACTTTCATGATTTACTGCGAGTGGCCCTTTCCATCTGATCCAAAATTTTCACTAGCCTCTCTTCGTAGGTCAAGTCCTTTGCCAGCTCTATCTCTGTCAAATCGGTCTTTTTCTCGGGCGGTGATATGCACCATCGCAGTTGTGAAACGTGGAACACGTTGTGCACGTCTGACAGCTCAGGGGGCAACTCCAACTGATATGCCATAGCACCTACTCGTGTCATAATGGGAAATGGACCAATAAACCTGGGTGCCAATTTTCCATGGGTTTGAAACCTTTTGATTCCTTTCGTAGGCGTAACTCGAAGGTAGACATGTTCTCCGGGTTCAAAGCTGATCTGTCGGTGCTTTGCATCGTAATAACTTTTCTGTCGCGTTTGGCCAATTGCAATCTGTCTCGGATCTCCTTGACTTGCTTTTCGGCTTCCAGCATGAGATCTGTTCCGAAAATACGGCTATCTCCGTTTTGAGACCAATTTAATGGAGTGTGGCACCTACGGCCATACAAAGCTTCATATGGTGACATCTTTAAACTGGTCTGGAACCCATTGTTATACGAGAACTCGGCGTACGGCAAGCAATCTTCCCATTGTGATCCTTGGGCCAAAACACAGGCTCGGAGCATATCTTCGAGTATCTGATTTACTCTTTCTGTCTGCCCATCCGTCTGAGGATGATAAGCGGTACTGTATTTCAACTCTGTTCCGAGGGCCTGATGGAGACGGGACCAAAAAGCGGAGGTGAAAAGCGATCCTTGGTCAGAAGTGATGGTTCGGGAAACTCCGTGCAGACTGACAATTCTGGATACATACAGTCGTGCGAGCTCGTCTGCTCGGTATGAGGTTTTGATTGGGAGAAAGTGGGCCACCTTGGTTAATGTGTCTACTATGACCCAGATCACATTATTGCCTCATCGGGTCTTAGGTAGTCCTGTGATGAAATCCATACAGACATCATCCCATTTCGATTGTGATACGGGCAGTGGTTGGAGAAGTCCGGCTGGTTTCTGATGTTCCGCCTTTACTTTGTTGCATATGTCGCAACAGGCTGTGAAATAAGCAATGTCTTTCTTCATTCCATCCCACCAGAATATTTGTCGAAGGTCTTCATACATTTTCGTACCTCCAGGGTGGATTGAATACGAGGATTCGTGGGCTTCTGATAAAATTGTCTGCTTCAGATCAGCTTGATTAGGCACACAAATCCTTCCCCTGAATCGGAGGGTACCGTAGTGATCCTTCGAGAAATCGGAAAACTTGATACGTTTCTACAAATCGGCATCGCCTAAGTGGGCTTTGCGGATTTCTTCCTCAAGAGTAGGGGTAACCTTCAGAATATTGGCAAGGCCAGCCTCAACTATGATCAGGTTGAGCTGAGCTATCTCCTCTTTAAGTTCGGAAGGCAAAGATTCCAACATAACGTTTAAACTGATGGGTTTTCGACTGAGTGCATCGGCAACCACGTTGGCCTTACCCGGATGGTAATATATTCCAAGGTAATAATCCTTGACCAACTCAAGCCATCTTCATTGACGAAGATTTAAATCCGGCTGAGTAAATATATATTTGAGACTTTCGTGATCGGTAAAAATTTGGCACCTTTTTCCGATGAGGTAGTGTCTCCAAATTTTTAAAGCATGAACTACTGCAGCCAATTCCAAATCATGAGTGGGGTAATTTCCTTCATGGGGCCGTAGCTGCCATGAGTCATAAGCTACTACCTTGCCATCTTGCATAAGGACGCATCCTAGTCCTTGCCGGGAAGCGTCGCAATATACATCAAAACTGCGGTAGATATCAGGAAGTGTTAATACTGGCACAGTTGTCAAGCATTTCTTCAACTCGGTGAAACTTTTCTTATAGTCCGAAGTCCATTCAAACTTCTTATCCTTTTTGAGCAGCTCCGTCATGGGCTTAGCAATCTTGGAGAACCCTTCAATGAAACAATGGTAGTATCCGGCTAATCCAAGAAAACTCTGGATCTGAGATACGATGGCGGGTGGAAACCAGTCGAGCACATCTTTCAGCATGCTTGGGTCCACGGCTATACCTTCAAGGGATAGCACATGCCCGAGGAATCCAACTTGCTTGAGCCAAAACTCGCATTTACTGAATTTGGCGTACAACTGGTGCTCACGAAGTCGTTGTAACACTGCTCGGAGGTGTTCTTTATGCTCTTCTTCACTTCTTGAATAAATAAGTATATCATCGATGAAGACAACCACGAACTTATTGAGGAAATCCATGAATACTTTACTCATCATGTGCATGAAGAAAGCGGGGGCGTTTGGTGAGGCCGAAGGACATGACTGTATATTCATAGAGATCGTAGCGAGTGGTGAATGCGGTCTTCGGAATATCCTCCTGTTTAATTTTGAGCTGATAGTATCCAGTCCGCAAATCAATCTTTGAGAATACCTTAGCTCCACTGAGCTGATCAAACAAATCATCAATTGTTGGCAGAGGATATTTGTTTTTGATCGTGACATCATTCAACTGTCGGTAGTCAACACACATACGGAGGCTGCCATCTTTCTTGTCCACAAAAATGGCAGGTGATCCCCATGGTGAGGAACTGGGGCGGATATACCCTTTTTGGAGCATTTCATCAAGCTGCTTCTTTAGATCCAGTAATTCAGATGACGGCATTCGATAATATTTCTTGTGTATTGGTGTGGTTTCGGGCACAAGTTCTATTGCAAACTCAAGCTCTCGATCAGGTGGCATGCCTGGCAGTTCTTCTGGGAATACATCAGAAAATTAACTGACCACCGGAATTAATTCCATTTCAGTTATTGTTGTAAAGACCATTTCCTTGGAGGGTATGCTCCTACGAGCAATAAACTTTGTAGTTTGTCCATCTTGGTCGGTCAAATTGACTTCTCGGGTTGCACAATTTATGCATACTTGGTACTGAGTCAGCCAATTCATACCCAAGATAACATCCAATTTATCAGACTCAATAAGTATCAAAGACGTTGGAAAATAGATTCCGTTGATACTGACTTCCAAATTGCGTCAGACTAGATTGCTTCTGATAAGAGATCCCAGGGTTTGTACCAGCATATTCTTGCCCAAAAACGAACAAGGAAATTTGTCTTGGGCAACAAAACTCCGAGAAATAAAAGAGTGGGAAGCCCCAGAGTCAAATAAAATTACTGCAGGTATGTTATTAACAGGGAACATACCAATGACAACTTCGGGATTTTCTTGGGCTTCGTCGGCGAAAATGTGATGAACGTATCCCATGACGTCGTGCTGACTTGGCCCTGCCTCCAAATAATGGACTTGTGGCTTGAACGTAACATTGGTCCGGTTGTTCTTGGGACACTATTTAGCATAATGTCCGGTTTGTCCACAACTGTAATAGGATGATTCTCCAGAACTGGGTTGAACACGTCATTCTTGACTTGGGTGGTGGCCTTGTTAACATTTTGTTGCCTGTTAGGCTGGTATGCCACCGGAGTTGGCTACCAGGTATGAACCTTCTGCACTGGTTGCATTTCCTTTTTGGGCTCAAACTTGCGCTTGTGATCGTTATGGGCAGACTTATTATCTGATACAAGCTTGTGTTCCCTTTCAGCAATGAAAGCCTTGTTCACCAGGGTTTGGAAATCTGGGAAATCGAACACACTGCAAGCACAGCGAAGTTGCGGGTTTAATCCACCAAGAAATCTGTCCATCTTCCTTTATTCAGTGGCCATGTCATATTGAGAGTAACATGACATGTGATTGAATTTCTATAAATATTCCCCCACTGACTAACTTCCTTGGAGGAGAACGAGAAATTCACGCTGCTTAGTCTTCATGATTCCTGCAGGGATGTGATATTTCCGGAATTGCTCCTTGAATCCTGACCAGGTAATTGCTTCATTATCAGTCCCTATGACCTTTTCATTTTCCCACCATATGGCAGCAGCGCCTTCCAGATAATATGTTCCAAACGGAACCTTATCCTCTTCATTAGTTCTAGCAACCTCAAGCTTCTTTTCCATAGTTCTCAGCCAATCATCTGCATCCAAGGGATCAATGGCCTGACTGAAAATTGGAGGCTTAGTCCTTTGAAAATCAGATAACTTGGAGTGAGGGACGGGCTGATTTCCATTCTGTCCAAACATTGCTTGAATACTTCTGAATATTTCCATCAGATCATTATTACGTCGTTCCTCGAACATACGCATAATTTGCTCGGTGGAGGGCGGATTTGGTGGTGGAGGCGGTGGTGGAACGTACGGCTTGGGTGATTGTCCTGCCTGTCGTGCGGAACACTGAACAGGAGAACCCTCGCGAACATTGCTACTGCAGCCCCCCCCCGCGTCATCCTAATATGATTTTTCCCAAGTCAATGCAACCGAGATGAGAAACATTCAATATAAACTGGGGAGAAGCCAGCAAGAAAATCCAAGTGAAACTGAAAAGGCGAAGAAAATACGGCAAATAAAATAAAGTCCAACATAATTATACATAGACTCATACATGAAAGATAACAACATGCCCGGTCCAACTACCCTCATACATGAAACGAAAAATCATGACCCGTACGACTACATCCATACTCCATCCCGATGACTGAGAATACTTGAAAGCTCTACTGCTCTGCTGGTGCTGCGGGGTCCTCTCCTGAAGCGGACTCGGATCCAGAACTGACGGGGTTAACGGAGACCTCTGGGTTAAAAGTGACATGACGACGCTGCCTCGAGGGCTCTCCCTCTGGGGTAGGTGGAGGGTGGATCATCAGGGCTACAGGAGTGGCGAGGAGTGAAACCCACTCAGGAGGAGCACTAAGTGGACTCGCAGTCGCGGTGCCCGAGCTACTCGGAGGAGAAACTGGAGAAATAGGAGACCTAGAACTGGCAGGAATGTAGGGAGTAAATCCTACAGATGGAGAAGTAGTGGTTGAGCGAGCCGAGACTAAAGTAGAAGCTAAAGCAGTACGGGCACGACTCAGCTCATGAGCGAGCTCGTAGATCAGAAGGTAGCTAGCAGTGATGTAGTGAGAAAGGTGACTAGCTACACTATCAGACTCTGGATCAATGACAGGGAAACGGACATGACCATTATCGTGGAGAGAAGGATAGTAATGGAAACCTGGGTGGTTCTGCATCCGGACCTCGTTGTAGCGGAGCTCAACAAGTACCTTGAATGCAGCAAACTGGACAACCTGAGAAGTGGTAGAAGCATAGCCGCTACGAGAGGTACGAGTGTGAGAGCTGGAATCGGAACTGGCGCGCAGAGTAACCACGGCGTGATACACATACACTGAGTTAGCTAGGCGCTCCTGGTACACACGATAGGCTGGATCGTCTCCGTGAGGGTACAGCCGACGCCACACGTTACGAAGGAGATGCGGCGACGTGTACGACATCAGCTGCAACTGGCACGTGTACGGCATCAGCTGCAACAGCCATCTACACTCGCAACCATTAGCAAGTTAGCATAAAAATAAAATCAGTGCATGTAATGCAACAACCAGCTACAATTATTACCGACACTCAGCTACAACTCGTATCTAATGTCCAGTTAAGTCGGCTTAGTCTAGCGTGGCCTACAGTCAGCGCGGCTCTGATACCAAGCATTATGGCACCCCGGATTAGAGCGACCGATTTACCTTGCATTGCCAGCCTAGAGACCTTGCCTTCTGGCAACACACAACAATATGGTACAGAAAAACAACCGCTTTATTCATGCTAGCAGAGCATAGTTTATATTACAACAGTTCGCGAGGTCAAGCGGCACACACGGTGCGGCTGAACAATATGTACATTATTTAGTGAACATAAAGGGGCCTCGATCATGACAACTACTCGGCAGCGGAACAACGTCGTAGCGGGACTCCATAGCACAAGGACACCGATGTGGACAGGGTCTAGACTCGGACATCACTCCTTCCCGACGAGACTTTCCTGAATTCTGGCATGACACGCCAGGTCAGTACTTTGAATGTACTTGCAAGCTCACAATAAGCATAAACATAATGACAAAGAATATCATGATATTTAACCATTTAAGCAACAATGCAACCATACATCCAATATGCTGTGACTATGTTCAACTGGTACTTGTTCCACGGACGTGCTTACCGGAAGTGATCATTTCTAGACCACAAACATGATAATTTCTAAAACATACTTGTGATCCTTTCGGCGATCACCACCAGACCAATCCATGGCCTATGATCCTTACGGCGATAACACGACCAACTCTTGTCCCGTGATCCTTACGACGATCACAACCCAACCAACTCATGGCCAGACTCAACACGATGGCCTCGCTGCCATCCTCAGTACAAACTTAGTGTGCATATTTTATTAAGTGTTGACCCATGGTGTACCCTACTTTCGAGCATGTCCATAACCGTGGACTCGGCTATCGATAAATTAAGAACAGTCTGCAGAGGTTAGTACACTGTACCCACACTACGGAACCCATGGCCACGCACTCCCATTTGGGTGGACCAACAACGTTCTGACGAAACCATTCCATTGTCATGACACTCTCCTGGCCATTCCGACTCAGACCCCATCGGGCTAGTCCTGGGTGGCCCCGTGTCTACCTCCAGACCCCTCGACCACCGTCGTGGCCACGATCCACTCTGGGATCCGGTACCAAAACTTAACTTAACAACGGGCTCACAAGGTTATGCTTGCCTACCGGGCCAGCATACAACACGCCCATAACCTTCCCTAAATGGAGGCACCGACCAGAGGCACGGCAATGAAACGCATTAAGGCCGTCCCATACCGGCAAATGTGGTTGCATTGGGAAAGACTCGTTTCAGCGGCACCATGACCCGGTCAACAACATATTCAAGTTGAGTTATTAATCAGGTTCAAATTAATGTGAAAATAACCGGTGTCATAATGCTATACTATGCATCACTTAACATATGCATCACATAACCATGCAAACAACTGAATTAACCATGCTCCTACGGAGCCATCATCAACTCATGCTACTACTCTGGTTAGGATCACACCTCACTTATACCAGAATCATTTCTAGCAATCTCATCATTTTTCATCATGCAAAAATAATAATTAAACTAACTATCAAACTCTATGACCATATCATTTATTCATCACTTGCAACTAAGTTCTCCTTAGCTTACCAACAAGATTCACTTCAAACATTCTGTAGTTCAAGTATTTTAACATGACAAGCATTTAACAGAATATAATCATTATATAACTAATTAAAATGCATAAATATTCATGAGTTCAAGTAGGAAAATCACAAATATTGAAGTGGCACTATGAAAATGTTACTGTGGCTTGCCTTAGTGCTGATGAGGTTCACAAAGCTCCTGGTAAACCTCAAGACAAGCTGGCTCTTCTGTAAATATTCAAAACCACAAAAAGAAAACATCAAGAAACCTTCTGAAAATTACCAGAAAATCTAGACAGCAAGGAAAAATCCCATCTTTTGGGTGCTGTTAGATTTTTAGACACAGAACACAATGCAAAAAGAATCAATGCATTTGGACTTATAGATAAAAAGTTATGGCTATATGAAGTTTCCTGGAATTTAAATGAATTTGAAATAATTAAACAGGGG
>NC_057797.1:407703081-407723059 GCF_018294505.1 Triticum aestivum | reverse complement strand
TAGCTAGGGTTTTGGAGGCCAAAATGAATATTTTTCATTTAAGAAAAATATTCCAAACAATATTTTTAGGTTGGCCAGGGGTGAAATGATGGTTGTGAGGAGGAGAGGGAACACTTGGGTGAAAATCAAGGGGGTACCCAAGTGGTTAAGTCCAAATGAAATGATTCAAACTCCAAATTCAAAACCAACTCAACTGAAAATCAAGCAAAGAAAAGAGGGCAAAAACCAGACTGTCATAGGCGGGAGGCACGCTGTCAATCGGATAGGCGTGCGGGGCCCACCTTGGATCGCCCGGTGCCGGGGGCTCTGGCGACCTGCCTTACAAGGTGGGTTGCCTAGCCTTCACCCGAGAGCTGTGGCAGTTCCAGTGGCCCTCACACCGCATGTTCAAGCCTGATGTTGGGGAAAAGTACAACGGCAAGACCCATCGTCGAAGTTCCTCATTATCTACACCATCATGATGCAAGCTACCGGGGCCCGCGACAACAAGGCGCTCACCAATTACTTTCCATTGGCACTTAAGCCCAACATCATGTCATGGCTGATGCACCTGCCAGTCGACTCCATCTCTTCCTAGTCGGATCTGTGCCACGAGTTTGTTGGCGCCTTCATCGGAGGCCACCAAGCTCCTGGCAAGGCAAGTAACTTACATGTCATCCCCCAGAAGGATGGCGAGACCCTGCGCAAGTACATACAGAGGTTCAGCCGTGTACAATATACCATTCGAGATATTCACCCTGCCGCTGTCATCAGCGCGTTCCATGAGAATGTGCGTAACCGCAAGATGCGTGAAGAGCTGGCGATGAACAAGGTTAAGGATGTGGCCGAACTCTATGTTCTGGCTGACAGATGTGCTCGGGCGGAAGAGGGGAGGAAGTACCCCAGCGAAGATGCCGGTGCGGAAATCGAGTCCACCGATGACGACACTGCCGCCCCGACGAAGAAGGGTCGGCGCCGCAACAGGAAGCTTAAAGGCAAGACTGTGCTTGCCGTTGAGGGATCCAATGACCCCAGCGCCGCCAAAAAGGCCAAGGCTGACGACCCTGGCAAGGAAGTTGCTGGGTGTGCCGCCTGCCGGGGCTTGGTGGCTGCCGACAAGCCAGGGAGCTCCGGCAAGCAGTACTACAAGATCCATCACACCAAGGGCCATGATCTCCAGAACTTCTGACAGGTTGAGCTGCTTGCCAAAAAGAAGAAAGCTGAGTATGAGAGGAGGGACAAGTAGAAGGGCCAGGATGGTGCTGACGGGTCCGGCAAGAAGCGCAGTGGCCAGGAGGGTCATTAGGGCAAAAATAACCAAGACGAGAGGCCTGCTCGAGGCCGCGACAAGAAGGAGCAAGATGATGATCATGACGAGTCCGACGAGTCCGACGAGCACGAGTTCCAGAAAGCTAGAGAGGCTATGTGCGTCAATGGTGGCGCCTTGCTGCATGCCTCTCACCGCCAACATAAGCAGTGGGTGCATGAGGTCACTACAGCAGAGCCATCGTTCGATGCCCAGAAGCCACTGAAGTGGTCCCGCACACCCATTATTTTTGACACCAAGGACCACCCTGATCACACAACTGCGGTCAGGTGCTTGCCGTTGTTGGTTTCCCCAACAATACGCAACCTCAAGGTGACAAAAGTGCTAGTCGATGGTGGGGCCGGTTTGAATTTGATCTCGCCCGCCGTGATCAAGTGGCTGCAGATTCCTGATGGAGATCTCGAAAAGACGGGCACGTTTCAAGGGGTCAACTCGGGAAGGAGCCAGCCTAATGGTAAAATCACGCTGCCCGTTACTTTTGGGGGCGAGCTGAACTATAGGAGGGAGAAGATCGTATTTGATGTCGTCGAGATCCCCTTGCAATACAATGGGATCCTTGTCCGCCCGGCGCTGGCCAAGTTCATGGCGGCGTCACACTACGCCTACAACACGTTGAACATGCCGGGGCCGCTGACCATCATCACCGTCCCCTCCGACAAGAACGATGCGCTTATTTGCACTGACCAGCTCTACCGAGAGGTAGTTGCAGCAACTGCCGTCAAGGCACTTGCTCCTACCGTTGGAGCCCCGGGAAGGAGGAAAGCCAGCAAGACCTCTTCCGGCAAGACCTCTTGCGCCAACTCCGGCAAGCGCACCTATTTGGAGTGCTATGCTACCTTCGAGGACGTGCCAGAGAGCTTCATCGGCAAGAGCAAGAGGTCCAAGGCAAAGCCACCAGAGACCAAGAAGGTGCCCGTCAAGGAGGGCGGTACGGGCAAAGCTTTTACCATAAGCTCCACCCTCGACAGAAAATAGGAAAGCGTGCTTGTCGCCTTCCTGCGGGCGAATGTCGACGTGTTTTCCCGGCAAGCGTTCGACATCCCCGGTGTTCCCAGGGAGGTGATTGAGCACCATCTTGCTGTCTGTCCTCATGCACGGCCCGTCAAGCAGAAGGTCAGTAAGCAAGCTTGGGAAAGACAAGAGTTCATCATTAAAGAAATCAGGAAGCTGGAGGCGGCAGGCCTGGTTAGAGGAGTACTCCACCCCACGTGGTTGGCCAATCCGATGGTGGTGCGTAAGGCGAATGGGAAGTGGAGGCTGTGTATTGACTAAACTGATATCAATAAAGCCTGCCCAAATGATCCTTTCCCTCTGCCATCCATCGACCAGATTTTAGACTCCACTACCGGGTGTGACCTACTGTCATTCCTCGACGCCTACTCAGGATACCACCAAATCTTCATGATGAAGGAAGATGAAGAGAAGAGGACGTTCATCACCCCATGTGGTACGTACTGTTTTGTACGTATGCCTTTCGGGTTGTAGAGTGCTGGTTCGACCTTTGCCCGAGCAGTCCAAATTGGTTTTTGAGCCCCAACTACATAGAAATATGGAAGCCTATATGGATGATATAGTGGTCAAAACCAAGGACAAGGCCACACTCGTGCAAGATCTAGAAGAAACATTTGCGAATCTGCGCAAGATCAACCTCAAGCTCAACCCCGAGAAGTGCGTGTTCGGTGTCCCGTCCGGCAAACTTCTTGGGTTCTTTGTGTCTCAACGCGCAATCGAAGCAAATCCCGACAAGATCAAAGCAGTTGAGCAGATTGAGGCGCCAAAACGGGTCAAAGACGTGTACAGGCTCGCCGGCTGCGTTGCTGCCCTGAGCAGGTTCATCTCCAAATCTACTGAACGCGCCCTCCCCTTTTTCAAGGTTCTGAAAAAGGCGGGTCCATTGAAATGGACACTGGAGGCAGAGGCGGCACTGCAAGATTTGAAGAGGTACCTCTCCTCCACGCCAACACTAGTCGCACCTAAACCACAAGAGTCGTTGCTGCTATTCTTAGGGGCGATGAATCAAGTGGTCAGTGTTGCGCTAGTGGCAGAGAGAGAACTTGAGGAGGAAGCAGCGGTAGCAGGAGAGCCGTCGGACGACGGGCCAGAACCCTCCCCGGCAGGGCTTGACGCCGACAAGGCCCGGCCCCGGCAAGACAGAGTTTGCACAGACGAGCGAAGCGGGACAGAGGAAGAAGATGGCGCAACACCCAGTTTATTACATCAGCTCCCTCCTGCAGGGGGCACGGTCAAGGTATTCTGGTATGCAAAAGTTACTTCTCGGCCTCCTCATGGCCAAGAGAAAGCCGCGCCACTCTTTCCAAGCACATGAGATCACCGTCGTCACCCGCCTCCTGTTGCAATGAATCTTGCACAATCCTGATGCGACTGGGAGGAATGTGGAGTGGGCGTTAGAGCTATCGAGCTTTGGCCTCATGTTTGAAAGTACTTCAACAATCAGGAGCCGAGCCTTGGCAGAGTTCATAGCAGAATGGACTACGACACCCGATGAAGAAATTCAAGAGACTACCCTACCCGGCAAGGAGATGTGCCGTGAGTGGATAATGTACTTTGATGGGGCTTTCTCACTGCAAGGCGCTAGTGCCGGCGTGCTGCTCGTCGCACCCACCGGAGAGCACCTCAAGTATGTGGTCCAAATGCACTTCCCCCGGGAAAGGTCAACAAATAACACGGCGAAGTACCAGGGGCTGCTTGCCGGTCTCAGGATCGCGGCGGACCTCGGAATCAAGAAGCTCATCATTGGAGGTGATTCGCAGCTTGTCGTCAAGCAAGTTAATAAGGATTACCAGAGCCCGCTGATGGAAGCCTATGTGGATGAAGTGAGGAAGTTGGAAGAGACTTTTGATGGGCTACAAGCAGAGTATGTTCCCCGAGCGGAGAACAACATTGCCGACTACTTGTCAAAACGCGCTTCCCTCAAGCTGCCTGTGGAACCAGGTACCTTTGTGCTTCAATTAACTCAGCTATCCATCGAGCCATCAGCAGGACAGAGCAAGAGAAGGAAGGTGGGCCCCGGCGAATACTTTCCCGCTGAGCTCCCAGGAACCGCCGGCAAGGAAGTTGCCGAGTGTCCCAGACTAGCCAAGGAGCGGCACCCCCCGGTAGGGCCCCAGGCCCTGGCCGTAGAGGCAGCAGCTCCTGTGACTGGAGATGTGCATTTGGTCCTAGCTATCGAGCCCCAGGCTCCGGCATGGGCACAACACACCGTCCGTTTCCTCCAAACAGGGGAGCTCCCTGAGGAACAGGAAGAAGCTGAGAAAGTAGCCTGTCGGTCCAGCATGTACCAATTTGTGGATAATGCCCTATACAGGAGAAGACCGAACGGAGTGAGACTAAAGTGCATTCCTCGGGAGGACGGACTGAAGCTGTTGGCAGAGATACATGGAGGCATGTGTCGCTCCCACATAGGGTCAAGGACCCTTGCCGGCAAAGCATTCCGGCAAGGGTTCTTCTGGCCCACCGCCCTCCAGGATGCAACTGTGCTAGTAACTAAGTGTGAAGCGTGCCAGTTTCATTCAAAGAAACTTCACCAGCCAGCCCAAGCCCTTCAAACAATCCCTCTTTCCTAGCAATTTTTGGTCTGTGGGCTCGACATATTGGGCCCCTTTCCCTGTGCCGTCGGGGGCTTTGAGTACTTGTATGTTGCCATCGACAAGTTCACAAAGTGTCCGAAGGTGGAACCAGTGAAAAGGTGACAGTGCAATCAGCCGTCAAGTTCTTCAAGGGACTGGTCTGCCGTTTTGGTGTACCAAACAGTTCTTTGGTCGATCAGGACGATGCCAAATCGAGCTACTAGCCAGACACCCTTCGCCCTAGTATACGGGGCGGAAGCAGTTCTCCCCATGGAACTCATACACGGGTCACCTTGAGTGCTCGCTTATGATGAGCTTGAGCAAGAGCAGTTGCGGCAAGAGGACGCAATGCTCCTTGAGGAAGATCGTCTTCGGGTGGCTATGCGAGCAGCGCGCTACCAGCAAGCCTTGCGCCGCTACCATAGCCGCAAGGTTCATGCCCAAAGACTTGAGGAAGGCGACCTTGTTCTTCGGCGAGTTCAGTCCGCCAAGAATTCCAACAAGTTGACGCCAATGTGGGAAGGCCCTTATCGGGTAATACGAGTCACCAGGCCCGGTGCAGTCCACCTGGAGACCGAAGATAGGACCCCAGTGAGCAACTCCTGGAACAGCGAACATCTTCGCAAGTTTTACCCATAAGGCGCGGTTGCCGGCCCCCCGGCAGACCACCTTTTGTACAAACCTTGCCGGCATGGCATGTAACCCTTTGTACAAAGCCAGGCGCAGACCCTGAGCAACAGATAAATAAATGAAGCGCTGGCGCCGTAGAATTAACATGCATGCTAGGTTGAGTCTGTTTCTCTGTTAGGGTCGATAGTGCTTGGCGGCAACTAACCCCTGACGTAGAGATCGAGTGCGTGTCTTTCTGTCTCTTCCAGTCCTCTCTTTGGTTTACAAGCTGCATAGGCATCCCCTACAAGACCACTTGAAGGGAAGGAAACGGATCGACACCCCGACCCCGGCAAGCCAAGGTTGCCGGGAGGCTCCAAATTCAGACAAGTTTTCCTTCCCCCGCTACGCGTTTCCGTATGAAACTTGAACGGATGAAACCTCACTTGCTCCTACGCCACCGTGCTCCCTCCTTCCTACGCCCGAAGTCTCTTTCGGGCCGTAATCTGGTTGTAGTTGCGGTGGAGAAGGGGGGAAACAAGCGAGGAGCCCGATCCTACTTTGCCCCTGCTCCCCGCCAAGGGCGTGGGTTTAAGCGTGGTATAAGGCAGGAGAACGGCAAGGCCTGTTGCTGGGCAACGTTGTTTATTTAAAGGAACAAGGATTCACTCCTTGGTATGGGCCTTGCTCATGCACAAAAGAACTCGGCAAGTGCCGTTTTTCATTAATACGTTAATTAGACAAGTACAATTCATACGGAATATAAAAACGGAGGATTACAAGATCTAATTCAGCAAATGCCCGCAGGCTTACAATGTAAAAAGGAGATAAGGTGCCCGTAATCCTTTTCTTGCCCCTCTCCTCAGGAGGCAGGTCAAGACGGCAAGAGGGCAAAAGGGGTGCCTAGGCGAGGTACGAGCAGCAGAAGACACCAAGAGAACATCCCGGCGGCCGTCCAAGAAGAGGGTTGGTGATGACGGTTCCGTGGAGGAAGCCAAAAGATGAGGCAACGGGCCGATAGTAGGAGATGAAGGCGTCGATGCCATCGTACTCCGACTTGACGGCCCGCCACCTGCCTTCTTCATCTTCTCCGGCCTTCCGACGCCAGCTGCCGGAAGCAACGGCCCCGAGAAGTTCAAGGAGCTAGCTCGAGGAGCCACCACCAAGAACTGCCCCCGTCAAATCGCTCTACCGGGGAAGGGGCCAGGTGTAGATGCTACTGATGTCGGCTCCGCCTAGGGACGGGAGGCCCGACGCCTAGTCGGACCCATCCCCGTCACTGGTTCCCTCCTCGTCGCCGCTCGAGGAGGAGCTCTCGCGTCGGTCGAGCTCTCCGTGCAGCACCCTAGCCTGTGTCCCATGTGCCCGAAGACCTTGACGGAGAGCAGGTCACTCTCCGTTAGCTTGAAGAGAAGAACGTGCCCCTTCATCAAGGTGTGGGCACGTGCGAAGGTTTTCCAACCCCGGCGAAGACACATCTCATGGGGAGCAGGGAACCCTGTGTTCACCCACATGTCGTCGTTGCAGCATCCTTTCATCTGGAGCCTTATGCTCGGCCGCCGGTCGACCTCCAGCACCCTTGCGAATGCCTCGAGGAGGCAAAGGCAGCTACGCGGTGACTCGCACAGCTGCAGAATAAACTCCAGCACCGTGTCCCCGACGTGGCCGCTCAACAAAGCAGGAGGGGATGGCGGTGGAGATGGTGACGGAGATGACGACGACGCAGGCGTCCCCCTTCCCCGGCCGCCCCTGCCTTGACTGTGTCGTCGACCGCGGCCCCGTCTGGCGCCTTTACCTCGAGCATGGCCTTCGTCTTGGGCAGCTGGCTCTTCGCTGACCGCCGCATCTCTCTGGCGGGAGGAAGACCTGGTCGCCTCAACAGAAGAACGGCTGCGGCCGCGGCCTCTCGCCATGGCAGTGGATGAGGGATAGGGCGAAGATAAGGCACGTGAGATGATTCTTCTCCACCTCCCAGGCCCCTTTTTATAGCCGAACGGGGCAGGCCAGGGATCGGCTCTGCAACCCAGAAGGGCCCGTTCAGCTGGCTCATTAAGTTGACAGTGAACGGGGCCGTCAACCGCCCTCCCCACCCAATCAGAAGTGCATGGGCATCGGCCATTACGCATCCTCTCGTATCCCGTGCATCCGTCACCTATCCCGCGCCTTGCATGCAACGTACATCGAGAAAAGGGCGGGCGTGATGGGATACATGGAACGACGGTTCCGAGGCCAAAGGAGTAAATGAGCAGCGGCCCCTGCAGTTTTTCTCTCTTTTTTAGGGAAGACGCAAGCCGCCTCTTTACTATTCACCACGGGGTGTGGCAAGCATGCTGCGGTCATCCCGCGCACGACCCCCACGTCACACATTCAATGTGGGTCGTGGGGAAGCGAAACTAGCATGTGAGTTACCGCAATAAAACTCTGCCACGCGTGCCAGCACACCATTTTGGGCCTGGCCCAACAATGCCCCACGCTTATGTGTGGCCCAGGCCCGGGGGCTCCTGTCGGTGTACAAAAGTAGGGGTCCTTTTGGTACCCCTTTACTTGTGCACAGGCAGTCACAGCCACGCCTGTGACCATGCTTGGCACGGCAGAGGAAGCAAAGATGCAAGATTACCCGAAGCACGAAGAGAAGAAGGGTGAGGTGAACTGCCCCGCCAAGGCCCTTGCCGGGGTGCCTTCACAACCCCGGCAAGAAGCTTGCCAGGGCAACTTGCCCCAAACACCAGCAAGGTCGCCGCCCTTGAGCCTGAGAGTTCTGACACCATCGACAGTGTCAAAACCAAGGCTCGTCTTGCCGGGGGCAGACGATGCGCCCCGGCAAGACTCTTGCCGAGGACATCGACAGGGCAACAACCAGGCCCACTCCAAGGCTCCACCGCCATCCCAAAGCAGCAGCCAGCCCGCCACCTAGGCAGGCACCTGCGTGGCGGCACGCAGCCTCAAGCCAACTCAGCAAGCACCTGCATGGTGGCATGCAGATCTTCATGAAGACTCTGCCACCGCACCAGCTCAGCAGTAGCCAGCCAGTGTGGCTCCACGCACCTCGTTAGCTCGGACGCGTGTCAAGGCGAGGCGAAGTGGTGACAGGTGGGATGAGCTTCCTTGCCATCCCCAATAAAGCGTGGAGGGCACGTCGGCAGTGCATTTAACGCATTTTGTCCCACGGTGCCCAGGATAGACCTAGCTACTGTACACTTTACACCTCCTGTGTGCCACTGTGGCAACCCCTTTTTTTATAAAAGGAGGCCCGCGGCGTACTGAGAAGGGATTCGGCTTTTTTGGAATCAGCACACCCTGTAGGTAGTTCAAGAACACCAGATAAACACAAACCAGCAGGAGTAGGGTATTACGCATCACTTGCGGCCCGAACCTAGATAAACTCCCCGCATTGATCTTCCGATCCCGCTCTGTTTGCAGCCACGCGCCCCGTCAACCATAGTAGGGATTCGTTGTGATCCCATAGGTGTCGTTTCACCCCGACACGGGATTCCTCGGAACTGGAGATGGGGACTTCATCTTCTCGGCCCAAACACGCCTAGCCTGTATCAGAAAAAAAAGTCAGCCATCAAACAGTAAAGAAATACATCTATGAAAGAAAAGAAATTCGGTTGAGATAAACTTACCTCGGCAACAGGAAGGGCTTGGCAGAAGCCGATATCCTCGATTTGAGTGGGAAGGGACTCCTCGCCATTTCCAAGAAGGAGCTTCCACATCCACCAAAGTCTCCTCCACGGAAGAAGTCCTTCACCACCACGTCGTCCTTGGGCGTGCACTCCCACATTGGGAGTGCCCGGAATTGAAGCGGGAGGAGTCAATGAAAGAGCATCACATGGACGACATCTACCATACTAATGACCTTGCCGACCACAACCTTGAGCTTGCTTTGAAGCACTTTGACCTCTTTTGGGTCCCTCCGGTCTAGGCCCCCGGCCGCCCAAGAGACTAACATCCTCGGCGGATTAGCCGAAGTAGGAAAACCCTTCATGAGCGCCGATAGAGGAGTTTTCTTCCTGCGAGACGGCTAATCATAGCCCCTCAGCACTCCGCAAGTTCATGACCAACTGAGTACGGCTTGACATAGAACACCTTCAGCCACAGGCCGAAGTGGGTTCAATGTGAAGGAAAGCTTCACAGAAGATTATCAAAGATGCAATCTGGAGAATAGAGTTTGGGAGATCACACAGGAACATTGTGCGGGCGCGAACGAGCAAAGGAGCAAGGGGGAAAGCGACGAACACAGTGCGCGCACACTGTGTCGTTGGCCGGACCGTGCTCGTGCTCGCTGCGGCGAGCTCCGGTGTCGGCGAGCGGCATCGGGGAGTTATGGAGGGGGAGACGAGGATGGTGGCAAGGTGTGGCACGCTCTGGCCGGCTGGGCAGCGAGAACGCGCCCAACAGAGGTGCTGGCGACGCGCAGAGCGCGCGTATTGCATGCTACCACGCTCGGACGAACACAGTCACCGTGTGAACCGTGACATCAAGCCACCCTACGCACTAACAAAGATGCCTGGCGTGTAGTCCTTAGTAAACTGAGTTGTTACCATGGTTTAGTTAGGTTCCAGGTGCAGTAGAAGTAAACTTGTGCTGCTGACAAGTTACTGGACAGTAACTTTGGAGAGTTACTGTGGTCAAACCACTGGGATTCAAGGGCTGAGCTTTGGGGTTTTACTAACTCTTACTAAGGTAAAAAGGCACAGGAAAGCCGGCTACAATGGAGCTAGTAAAATGGTAGTTGCTGTAGAAACTACCATTTCTGCCCAGAAGTGACTTTATTTTCTGTAGACAAAATATTCCAAAGAGTGGTGAAATATTTTTGCTCAGAAAGGTGCCCTAGGGTCCAAAGAATAATTGGGATTTTTCTCAGGATTTTTGGGGCAAGAAAAATTAGGGTTGCTTTGGAGCTCAAAGGTTTAGCTAGGGTTTTGGAGGCCAAAATGAATATTTTTCATTTAAGAAAAATATTCCAAACAATATTTTAGGTTGGCCAGGGGTGAAATGATGGTTGTGAGGAGGAGAGGGAACACTTGGGTGAAAATCAAGGGGGTACCCAAGTGGTTAAGTCCAAATGAAATGATTCAAACTCCAAATTCAAAACCAACTCAACTGAAAATCAAGCAAAGAAAAGAGGGCAAAAACCAGGCTGTCACAAACCTCCCCCACTTAGAATGAATCTCGTCCTCGAGATTCAGTTGCTTGGGAAAACCATTTTGGATAACATGCCCTTAGAAATTCTTCTGATTCCCAGGTTGATTCTGACTCGGTATGATGCATCCACTGGACCTTGTAAAACTTTCGTGATTTACTGCGAGTGACCCTTTCCATCTGATCCAAAATTTTCACTGGCCTCTCTTCGTAGGTCAAGTCCTTTGCCAGCTCTATCACTGTCAAATCGGTCTTTTTCTCGGGTGGTGATATGCACCATCGCAGTTGTGAAATGTGGAACATGTTGTGCATGTCTGACAGCTCAGGGGGCAACTCCAACTGATATGTCACAGCACCTACTCATGTCATAACGGGAAATGGATCAATAAACCTGGGTGCCAATTTTCCCCGGGTTTGAAACCTTTTGATTCCTTTCATAGGCGTGACTCGAAGGTAGACATGTTCTCCGGGTTCAAAGCTGATCTGTCGGTGCTTTGCATCGTAATAACTTTTCTGTCACGATTTGGCCAATTGCAATCTGTCTCGGATCTCCTTGACTTGCTTTTCGGCTTCCAGCATGAGATCTGTTCCGAAAATATGGCTATCTCCGGTTTGAGACCAATTTAATGGAGTGCGGCACTTACGGCCATACAAAGCTTCATATGGTGATATCTTTAAACTGGTCTGGAACCCATTGTTATACGAGAACTCAGCGTACGGCAAGCAATCTTCCCATTGTGATCCTTGGGACAAAACACAGGCTCAGAGCATATCTTCGAGTATTTGATTTACTCTTTCTGTCTGCCCATCCGTCTGAGGATGATAAGCAGTAATGTATTTCAACTCTGTTCCGAGGGCCTGATGGAGACGGGACCAAAAAGTGGAGGTGAAAACTGATCCTCATTCAGAAGTGGTGGTTCGGGGAACTCCGTGTAGACTGACAATTCTGGATACATACAGTCGTGCGAGCTCGTCTGCTCGGTATGAGGTTTTGATTGGGAGGAAGTGGGCCACCTTGGTTAATGTGTCTACTATGACCCAGATCGCATTATTGCCTCGTCGGGTCTTAGGTAGTCCTGTGATGAAATCCATACAGACATCGTCCCATTTCCATTGAGATATTGGCAGTGGTTGGAGAAGTCCGGCTGGTTTCTGATGTTCTGCCTTTACTTTGTTGCATATGTCGCAACATGCTATGAAATAAGCAATGTCTTTCTTCATTCCATCCCACCAGAATATTTGTCGAAGGTCTTCATAGATTTTCGTACCTCCAGGGTGGATTGAATACGAGGATTCGTGGGCTTCTGATAAAATTTTCTGCTTCAGATCAGCTTGATTAGGCACACAAATCCTTCCCCTGAATTGGAGGGTACCGTACTGATCCTTCGAGAAATCGGAAAACTTGATACGTTTCTGCAGATCGGCATCGCCTAATTTGGCTTTGCGGATTTCTTCCTCAAGAGTAGGGGTAACCTTCAGAATATTGGCAAGGCCAGCCTCAACTATGACTAGGTTGAGCTGAGCTATCTCCTCTTTAAGTTCGGAAGGCAAAGATTCCAACATAACGTTTAAATTGACGGGTTTTCGACTGAGTGCATTGGCAACCACGTTGGCCTTACCCGGATGGTAATTTATTCCAAGGTCATAATCCTTGACCAACTCAAGCCATCTTCATTGACGGAGATTTAAATCCGGCTGAGTAAATATATATTTGAGACTTTTGTGATCGGTAAAAATTTGGCACCTTTTTCCGATGAGTTAGTGTCTCCAAAATTTTAAAGCATGAACTACCGCGGCCAATTCCAAATCATGAGTGGGGTAATTTCCTTCATGGGGCCGTAGCTGCCATGAGGCATAAGCTACTACCTTGCCATCTTGCATAAGTACACATCCTAGTCCTTACCGGGAAGCATCGCAGTATACATCAAAACTGCGGTAGATATCAGGAAGTGTTAATACTGGCGCAGTTGTCAAGCGTTTCTTCAACTCGGTGAAACTTTTCTCACAGTCCGAAGTCCATTCAAACTTCTTATCCTTTTTGAGCAGCTCCATCATGGGCTTAGCAATCTTGGAGAACCCTTCAATGAAACGACGGTAGTATCCGGCTAATCCAAGAAAACTCCGGATCTGAGATACGGTGGCGGGTGGCAACCAGTCGAGCACATCTTTCACCTTGCTTGGGTCCACGGCTATACCTTCAGTGGATAGCACATGCCCGAGGAATCCAACTTGCTTGAGCCAAAGCTCGCATTTACTGAATTTGGCGTACAACTGGTGCTCACGAAGTCGTTGTAACACTGCTCGGAGGTGTTCCCTATGTTCTTCTTCACTTCTTGAATAAATAAGTATATCATCGATGAAGACGACCACGAACTTATCGAGGAAATCCATGAATACTTTATTCATCATGTGCATGAAGAAAGCAGGGGCATTGGTGAGGCCGAAGGACATGATTGTATATTCATAGAGACCGTAGCGAGTGGTGAATGCGGTCTTGGGAATATCCTCCTTTTTAATTTTGAGCTGATAGTATCCAGTCCGCAAATCAATCTTTGAGAATACCTTAGCTCCACTGAGCTGATCAAACAAATCATCAATTGTTGGCAGAGAGTATTTGTTTTTGATCGCGACATCATTCAACTGTCGGTAGTCCACACACATACGGAGGCTGCCATCTTTCTTGTCCACAAAAATGGCAGGCGATCCCCATGGTGAGGAACTGGGGCAGATATACCCTTTTTGGAGCATTTCATCAAGCTGCTTCTTTAGCTCCACTAATTTGGATGACGGCATTCGATAATATTTCTTGTGTATTGGTGTGGTTCCGGGCACAAGTTCTATTGCAAACTCAAGCTCTCGATCAGGTGGCATGCCTGGTAGTTCTTCTGGGAATACATCAGAAAATTCACTGACCACCGGAATTAATTCCATTTCAGTTATTGCTGTAAAGACCATTTCCTTGGAGGGTATGCTCCTACGAGTAATAAACTTTGTAGTTTGTCCATCTTGGCCGGTCAAATTGACTTCTCGGATTGCACAATTTATGCATACTTGGTACCGAGTCAGCCAATTCATACCTAAGATAACATCCAATTTATCAGACTCAATAAGTATCAAAGACGTTGGAAAACGGATTCCATTGATACTGACTTCCAGATTGCGGCAGACTAGATTGCTTCTGATAAGAGATCCCGGGGTTTGTACCAGCATATTCTTGCCCAAAAGCGAACAAGGTAATTTGTCTTGGGCAACAAAACTCCAAGAAATAAAAGAGTGGGAAGCCCCAGAGTCAAATAAAATTACTGTAGGTATGTTATTAACAGGGAACATACCAATGACGACTTTGGGATTTTCTTGGGCTTCGTCGGCGGAAATGTGATGAACGTATCTCGTGACGTCGTGCTGACTTGGACCTGCCTCCAAATAATGGACTTGTGGCTTGAAGGTAACATTGGTCCGGTTGTTCTTGGGACACTGTTTAGCATAATGTCTGGTTTGTCCACAACTGTAACAGGAATTATTGCGCAGGCGATTCTCCAGAACTGGGTTGAGCACGTCATTCTTGACTTGGGTGGTGGCCCTGTTAACATTTTGTTGCCAGTTAGGCTGGTATGCCACTGGAGTTGGCTGCCAGGTACGAACCTTCTACAATGGTTGCATTTCCTTTTTGGGCTCAAACTTGCGCTTGTGATCGTTATGGGCAGACTTATTATCTGATACAAGCTTGTGTTCCCTTTCAGCAATGAAAGCCTTGTTCATGAGGGTTTGGAAATCTGGGAAATCAAACACACTGAGAGCACAGCGAAGTTGCGGGTTTAATCCACCAAGAAATCTGTCCATCTTCCTTTCTTTAGTGGCCACGTCATATTGAGAGTAACGTGATAGGTGATTGAATTTCTGCAAATATTCCCCCACTGACTGACTTCCTAGGAGGAGCGCGAGAAATTCACGCTGCGTAGTCTTCATGATTCCTGCAGGGATGTGATACTTCCAGAATTGCTCCTTGAATCCTGACCAGGTAATTGCTTCATTATTAGTCCCTATGGCATTTTCATTTTTCCCACCATATGGCAGCAGCGCCTTCCAGATAATGTGTTACAAACAGAACATTATCCTCTTCATCAGTTCGAGCAACCTCAAGCTTCTTTTCCATAGTTCTCGGCCAATCATCTGCATCCAAGGGATCAATGGCCTGACTGAAACTGGGAGGCTTAGTCCTTTGAAAATCAGATAACTTGGAGTGAGGGACGGGCTGATTTCCATTCTGTCCAACCATTGCTTGAATACTTCTGAATATTTCCATCTGATCATTATTTCGTCGTTCCTCGAACATACACATAATTTGCTCGGTGATGGGCGGATTTGGCGGTGGAGGCGGTGGTGGAACGTACGGCTCGGGTGATTGTCCTGCCTGTTGTGCGGAACACCGAACAGGAGAACCCTCGCGAACGTTGCTACTGCAGCCTCCCCGCGTCATCCTAATATGATTTTTCCCAAGTCAACGCAACCGAGATGAGAAACATTCAATATAAACTGGGGAGAAGCCAGCAACAAAATAAAAGTGAAACCGAAAAGGCGAAGAAAATACGGCAAATAAAATAAAGTCCAACATAATTATACATAGACTCATACATGAAAGATAACAACATGCTAGGTCCAACTACCCTCATACATGAAACCAAACATCATGACCCGTACGACTAAATCCATACTCCATCCCGATGACTGAGAATACTCGAAAGCTCTACTGCTCTGCTGGTGCTGCGGGGTCCTCTCCTGAAGCGGACTCAGATCCAGAACTGACGGGGTTAACGGAGACCTCCGGGTTAAAAGTGACACGACGACGCTGCCTCTAGGGCTCTCCCTCTGGGGCAGGTGGAGGGTGGATCATCGGGGCTACAGGAGTGGCGAGGAGTGAAACCCACTCAGCAGGAGCACTAAGTGGACTCGCAGTCGTGGTGCCCGAGCTACTCGGAGGAGTAACCGAAGAAACAGGAGACCTAGAACTGGAAGGAATGTAGGGAGTAAATCCTACAGATGGAGAAGCAGTGGCTGAATGAGCCGAGACTAAAGTAGAAGCTAAAGCAGTAAGGGCACGACTCAGCTCATGAGCGAGCTCGTAGATCAGAAGATAGCTAGCAGTGATGTAGCGAGAAAGGTGACTAGCTACACTATCAGACGCCGGATCAATGACAGGGAAACGGACACGACCATTATCGTGGAGAGAAGGATAGTAATGGAAACCTGGGTGGTTCTGCATCCGGACCTCGTTGTAGCGGAGCTCAACAAGTACCTCGAATGCAGCAAACTGGACAGCCTTAGAAGCGGTAGAAGCATAGCCGCTACGAGAGGTACGAGTGTAAGAGCTGGAATCAGAACTGGCGCGCAGAGTAACCACGGCGTGATACTCATACACTGAGTCAGCTAGGCGCTCCCGGTACACACGATAGGCTGGATCGTCTCCGTGAGGGTACAGCCGACGCCACACGTTACGAAGGAGATGCGGCGACATGTATGGCATCAGCTGCAACTGGCACGGATACAGCACCGGAGCCATGTACACTCACAACCATTAGCAAGTTAGCATAAAAATAAAATCAGTGCATGTAATGCAACAACCAGCTACAATTATTACTGGCACTCAGCTACAACTCGTATCTAACATCTAGTTAACTCAGCTTAGTATAGCGTGGCCTACAGTCAGCGCGGCTCTGATACCAAGCGTTGTGGCACCCCGGCTCAGAGCGTCTGGTTTACCTTGCATTGCCAGCCTAGAGACCTTGTCTTCTGCCAACACACAACAACATGGTACAGAAAAACAACCGTTTTATTCATGCTAGCGGAGCATAGTTTATATTACAACAGTTAGCGAGGCCAAGTGGCACACACGGTGCGGCTGAACAATATGTACATTATTTAGTGAACATAAAGGGGCCTCGATCATGACAACTACTCGGTAGCAGAACAACGTCGTAGCGGGACTCCATAGCACAAGGACACCGATGTGGACACGGTCTAGACTCGGACATCACTCCTTCCCAATGAGACTTTCCTGAAATCTGGCATGACACGCCAAGTCAGTACATTGAATGTACTTGCAAGATCACAATAAGCATAAACATAATGACAAACAATATCATGATATTTAACCATTTAAGCAACAATGCAACCATACATCCAATATGCTGTGACTATGTTCAACTGGTACTTGTTCCACGGACGTGCTTACCAGACGTGATCATTTCCAGACCACAAACATGATAATTTCTAAAACATACTTGTGATCCTTTCGGCGATCACCACCCGACCAATCCATGGCCTATGATCCTTACGGTGATCATAACCCGACCAACTCTTGACCCGTGATCCTTACGACGATCACAACCCGACCAACTCATGGCCAGACTCAACACGATGGCCTCACTGCCATCCTCAGTACAAACTTAGTGTGCATATTTTATTAAGTGTTGACCCATGGTGTACCCAACTTTCGAGCGTGTTCGTAACTGTGGACTCGGCTATCGATAGATTAAAAACAGTCTGCAGAGGTTAGTACATTGTACCCACACTACGGAACCCATGGCCTCGCACTCCCATTCGGGTGGACCAACAGCGTTCCGACGAAACCATTTCATTGTCATGACACTCTCCCGGCCATTCCGACTCAGACCCCATCGGCCTAGTCCTGGGTGGCCCCGTGTCTACCTCCACACACCTCGACCACCGTCGTGGCCATGATCCACTCTAGGATCCGATACCAAAACTTAACTTAACAACCGGCTCACAAGGTTATGCTTGCCTACCGGGACAGGGTACAACTCGCCCATAACCTTCCCTAAATGGAGGCACCGACCAGAGGCACGACAATGAAACGCATTAAGGTCGTCCCATACCGGCAAATGTGGTTGCACTGGGAAAGACTCGTTTCAGCGGCACCATGACCCGGTCAACAACATATTCAAGTTGAGTTATTAATCAGGTTCAACTTAATGTGAAAATAACCGGTGTCATACTATGCATCACTTAACATATGCATCACATAACAATGCAAACAACTGAATCAACCACGCTCCTACGGAGCCATCATCAACTCATGCTACTACTCTGGTTAAGATCACACCTCACTTATACCAGAATCATTTCTAGCAATCTCATCATTTTTCATCATGCAAAAATAATAATTAAACTAATTATCAAACTCTATGACCATATCATTTATTCATCACTTGCAACTAAGTTCTCCTTAGCTTACCAACAAGATTCACTTCAAACATTCTGTAGTTCAAGTATTTCAACATGACAAGCATTTAACAGAATATAATCATTATATAACTAATTAAAATGCATAAATATTCATAAGTTCAAGTTGGAAAATCACAAATATTGAAGTGGCACTATGAAAATGTTACTGTGGCTTGCCTTAGTGCTGATGAGGTTCACAAAGCTCCTGGTGATCCTCAAGACAAGCTGGCTCTTCTAAAAATATTCAAAACCACAAAAAGAAAACATCAAGAAAACTTCTGAAAATTACCATAAAATCTAGACAGCAATGAAAAATCCCATCTTTTGGGTGCTGTTAGATTTTTGGACACAGAACACAATGCAAAAAGAATCAATGCATTTGGACTTATAGGTAAAAAGTTATGGCTATATGAAGTTTCCTGAAATTTAAATGAATTTGAAATAATTAAACAGGGGGGGGGGGTGACGTCGAAAGCGTAAACACCCGGGGAGCCACCACTCATACCGCGTCGCGCGTGTAATGAGTGGCTGACTAGCAGGCCCCGCTAGTCAGGCCAGAGGGAGGGGAGTGGGAAACAGAGGGAGGCGGCGCTTTGCCGGAGCACACGTCGGCGGTGAGGCTTCTTGGAGTCAAACGAGAGGGAGGAATCGACGGAGAAGATGTTTGCGCACCTGCCCATACCCGTAGGGTAGCTAGCGGTGACCAGACGGTGTCAGATTTGACCTCTCCAGCGGAGGCAAAGGGCGGAGGTTGCCGGAGATGAAGAAGACGGCGACTTGGGGCGGCTCCAGGGGCTCCAGGGGGGTTGGCTTCACGGAGGAGAAGCGGAGGCCCTGGCGGGGTCGCCTTGGCTTGGGAGGGGCCGGAGCTGCGGGAACAATCTGGAGAGGATCGCCAGCGAGCTCGGCTTCGGGACGGCAGCCCGCGGCCTGCCCGGCCGGGCTGAGGCTTCTACTGGCTCTAGGAGGGAGTGGGAGTGGCTGGGGGTGCTCCAAGAGGCTGCGGGTGGCTGCTTTTATAGGCGGGCGGCGAGGAGGGCTCGGGCTCCGCCGGAGGACACCTGTCCATGGCGCCTGGTGACGAACGGCGCCAGAGAGAGAGGGAGAAGATGATGGAGGTCATGCAGGAACTGTGCGCGGGCGCGGACGAGCACATGAGCGAGGGGGAAAGCGATGAACACAGTGCGCGCGCACTGTGCCATTGGCCGGACCGTGCCCGTGCTCGCTGCACCGAGCTTCGGCGTCGGCGAGCGGCAGGGGGGACTTATGGAGGTGGAGACGAGGATGGTGGCGAGGTGTGGCACGCTTTGGCCGGCTAGGCAGCGAGCACGTGCTCAACAGAGGCGCCGGCGACGCGTAGAGCACGCGTATTGCATGCCAGCATGCTCGGACGAACGCGGTCACCGCGTGAACCGTGACATCAGGCCACCCTACGCACTAACAAAGATGTCTGGCGTGTAGTCCTTAGTAACTGACTTGTTACCACGGTTTGGTTAGGTTCCAGGTGCAGTAGAAGTAAACTTGTGCTGCTGACAAGTTACTGGACAATAACTTTGGAGAGTTACTGTGGTCAAACCATTGGGATTCAAGGGCTGAGCTTTGGGGTTTTACTAACTCTTATTAAGGTAAAAAGGCACAGGGAAAACCAGCTACAATGGAGCTAGTAAAAAGGTAGTTGCTGTAGAAACTACCATTTCTGCCCAGAAGTGACTTTATTTTCTGGAGCCAAAATATTCCAAAGAGCGGTGAAATATTTTTGCTCAGAAAGGTGCCCTAGGGTCCAAAGAATAATTGGGATTTTTCTCAGGATTTTTGGGGCAAGAAAAATTAGGGTTGCTTTGGAGCTCAAAGGTTTAGCTAGGGTTTTGGAGGCCAAAATGAATATTTTTCATTTAAGAAAAATATTCCAAACAATATTTTAGGTTGGCCAGGGGTGAAATGATGGTTGTGAGGAGGAGAGGGAACACTTGGGTGAAAATCAAGGGGGTGCCCAAGTGGTAAAGTCCAAATGAAATGATTCAAACTCCAAATTCAAAACCAACTCAACTGAAAATCAAGCAAAGAAAAGAGGGCAAAAACCAGGCTATCA
>NC_057797.1:407693918-407702801 GCF_018294505.1 Triticum aestivum | reverse complement strand
TGCCTTACAAGGTGGGTTGCCCAGCCTTCACCCGAGAGCTGTGGTAGTTCCAGTGGCCCTCACACCGCACATTCAAGCCTGATGTTGGGGAAAAGTACAACGGCAAGACCCATCCGTCGGAGTTCCTCATCATCTACACCATCACAATGCAAGCTACCAGGGCCCGCGACGACAAGGTGCTCGCCAATTACTTTCCGTTGGCACTTAAGCCCAACGTCATGTCATGGCTGATGCACCTGCCAGTCGACTCCATCTCTTCCTAGTCGGATCTGTGCCACGAGTTTGTTGGCACCTTCATCGGAGGCCACCAAGCTCCTGGCAAGGCAAGTGACTTACATGTCATCCCCCAGAAGGATGGCGAGACCCTGTGCAAGTACATACAGAGGTTCAGCCGTGTACAGTATACCATCCAAGATATTCACCCTGCCGCTGTCATCAGCGCGTTCCATGAGAATGTGCGTAACCGCAAGATGTGTGAAGAGCTGGCGATGAACAAGGTTAAGGATGTGGCCGAACTCTATGTTCTGGCTGACAGATGTGCTCGGGCTGAAGAGGGGAGGAAGTACCCCAGCGAAGATGCCGGTGCGGAAATCGAGTCCACCGATGACGACACCGCCGCCCCGATGAAGAAGGGTCGGCGCCGCAACAGGAAGCGTAAAGGCAAGACTGTGCTTGCCGTTGAGGGATCCAACGACCCTAGCGCCGCCAAAAAGGCCAAGGCTGACGACCCCGGCAAGAAAGTTGCTGGGTGTGCTGCCTGCCGGGGCTTGGCGGTTGCCGACAAGCCAGGGAGCTCCGGCAAGCAGTACTGCAAGATCCATCGCACCAAGGGCCACGATCTCCAGAACTTCTGACAGGTTGAGCTGCTTGCCGAAAAGAAGAAAGCTGAGTATGAGAGGCGGGACAAGGAGAAGGGCCAGGATGGTGCTAACTAGTCCGGCAAGAAGCACGGTGGCCAGGAGGGTCGTCACGGCAAAAATAAGCAAGATGAGAGGCCCGCTCGAGGCCGCGACAAATAGGAGGAAGATGATGATCATGACGAGGACGACGAGTCCGACGAGCACGAGGTACAGAGGCTATGTGCGTCGATGGTGGCGCCTCGCTGCATGCCTCTCACCGCTAACCGAAGCAGTGGGCGCGTGAGGTCACTGCAGCAGAGCCATCGTTCGATGCCCAGAAGCCACTGAAGTGGTCCCACACACCCATCATTTTTGACACCAAGGACCACCCTGATCACACAACTGCGGTCAGGTGCTTGCCGTTGTTGGTTTCCCCAACAATACGCAACCTCAAGGTGACAAAAGTGCTGGTCAATGGTGGGGCCGGTCTGAATTTGATCTCGCGCGCTGTGATCAAGTGGCTGCAGATTCCTGATGGAGATCTCGAAGAGATGGGCACGTTTCAAGGGGTAAACTCAGGAAGGAGCCAGCCTAAAGGTAAAATCACGCTGCCCGTTACTTTTGGGGGCGAGCTAAACTATAGGAGGGAGAAGATCGTCTTTGATGTCGCCGAGATCCCCTTGCCATACAATGGGATCCTTGTCCACCCGTTGTTGGCCAAGTTCATGGCGGCGTCACACTACGCCTACAACACGTTGAAGATGCCGGGGCCGCTGACCATCATCATCGTCTCCTCCGACAAGAATGATGCGCTTATTTGCGCTAACCAGCTCTACCGAGAGGTAGTTGCAACAACTGCCGTCAAGGCACTTGCTCCTGCCGTTGGAGCCCCGGGAAGGACGAAATCCAGCAAGACCTCTTCTGGCAAGACCTCTTGCGCCCACTCCGGCAAGCGCACCTATTTGGAGTGCTGTGCTGCCTTCGAGGACGTGCCAGAGAGCTCCACCGGCAAGAGCAAGAGGTCCAAGGCAATGCCACCAGAGACCAAAAAGTGCCCGTCATGGAGGGCGGTACGGGCAGAGCTTTTACCATAAGCTCCACCGTCGATAGCAAATAGGAAAGCATGCTTGTTGCCTTCCTGCGGGCGAATGTCGACGTGTTTGCCTGGCAAGCGTCCGACATCCCCGGTGTTCCTAGGGAGGTGATTGAGCACCATCTTGCTGCCTGTCCTCATGCACGGCCCGTCAAGAAGAAGGTCTGTAAGCAAGCTTTGGAAAGACAAGAGTTCACCATTGAAGAAATCAGGAAGCTAGAGGCGGCAGGCCTAGTTAGAGGAGTACTCCACCCCACGTGGTTGGCCAATCCGGTGGTGGTGCGTAAGGAGAATGGAAAGTGGAGGCTGTGTATTGACTACACTGATATCAATAAAGCCTGCCCAAATGATCCTTTCCCTCTGCCATGCATCGACCAGATTGTAGACTCCACTGCCGGGTGTGACCTGCTGTCGTTCCGCGACGCCTATTCAGGATACCACCAGATCTTCATGATGAAGGAAGATGAAGAGAAGAGCACGTTCATCACCCCATGTGGTACGTACTGTTTTTGTACGAATGCCTTTCGGGTTGAATAGTGCTGGTTCGACCTTTGCACGAGCAGTCCAAATTGGTTTTGAGCCCCAGCTACATAGAAATATGGAAGCCTATATGGATGATATAGTGGTCAAAACCAAGGACAAGGCCACACTTGTGCAAGATCTAGAAGAAACATTTGCGAATCTACGCAAGATCAACCTCAAGCTCAACCCCGAGAAGTGCGTGTTCGGTGTCCCGTCTGGCAAACTTCTTGGGTTCTTTGTGTCTCAACGCGCAATCGAAGCAAATCCCGACAAGATCAAAGCAATTGAGCAGATTGAGGCGCCAAAACGGGTCAAAGACGTCCGCAGGCTCGCCGGCTGCGTTGCTGCCCTGAGCAGGTTCATCTCCAAATCTGCTGATCGCGCCCTCCCCTTTTTCAAGGTTCTGAAAAAGGCGGGTCCATTGAAATGTACACCGGAAGCAGAGGCGGCACTGCAAGATTTGAAGAGGTGCCACTCCTCCACGCCAACACTAGTCACACCTAAACCACAAGAGCCGTTGCTGCTATACTTAGCGGCGATGAATCAAGTGGTAAGTGTTGCACTAGTGGCAGAGAGAGAACTTGAGGAGGAAGCAGCGGTAGCAGCAGAGCCGTCGGACCACGGGCCAGAACCCTCCCCGGCAGGGCTTGACACCGGCAAGGCTCGGCCCCGGCAAGATAGAGTCTGCGCAGACGAGCGAAGCGGGACAGAGGAAGAAGATGGTGCAGCACCCTGTTTATTTCATCAGCTCCCTCCTGCAGGGGGCACGGTCAAAGGTATTCTGGTATGCAGAAGTTACTTTTCGGCCTCCTCATGGCCAAGAGAAAGCCGCACCACTATTTCCAAGCACATGAGATCACCGTCGTCACCCGCCTCCCGTTGCAATGAATCTTGCACAACCCTGATGCAACTGGGAGGAATGTGGAGTGGGCGTTAGAGCTGTCGAGCTTTGGCCTCAAGTTTGAAAGTACTTCAACAATCAAGAGCCGAGCCTTGGCAGAGTTCATAGCAGAATGGACTACGACACCCGACAAAGAAATTCAAGAGACTACCCTACCCGGCAAGGTGACGTGCCGCGAGTGGATCATGTACTTTGATGGGGCTTTCTCGCTGCAAGGCGCTGGTGCCGGCGTGCTGCTCGTCGCACCCACCGGAGAGCACCTCAAGTACGTGGTCCAAATGCACTTCCCCGGGAAAGGTCAACAAATAACACGGCGGAGTACGAGGGGCTGCTTGCCGGTCTCAGGATCGCGGCGGACCTCAGAATCAAGAAGCTCGTCATCAGAGGTGATTCGCACCTCGTCGTCAAGCAAGTTAATAAGGATTACCAGAGCCCGCTGATGGAAGCCTATGTGGATGAAGTGAGGAAGTTGGAAGAGTGTTTTGACGGGCTACAAGCAGAGTATGTTCCCCGAGCGGAGAACAACATTGCTGACTACTTGTCAAAATGCGCTGCCCTGAAGCTGCCTGTGGAACCAGGTACCTTTGTGCTTCAATTAACTCAGCCATCCATCGAGCCATCAGCAGGACAGAGCAAGAGAAGGAAGGTGGGCCCCGGCGAATACTTTCCCGCTGAGCTCCCAGGAACCGCCGGCAAGGAAGTTGCCGAGTGTCCTAGACTAGCCAAGGAGCGGCACCCCCCGGTAGGGCCCCAGGCCTGGTCGTAGAGGTAGCAGCTCCTCTGACTGGAGATGTGCCTTTGGTCCTAGCTATCGAGCCCCAGGCTCCGGCATGGGCACAACACGCCGCCCGTTTCCTCCAAATAGGGGAGCTCCCCGGGGAACAGGAAGAAGCTGAGAAAGTAGCCCGTCGGTCTGGCATGCACCAGTTTGTGGATAATGCCCTATACAGGAGAAGACCGAACGGAGTGAGACTAAAGTGCATTCCTCGGGAGGACGGACTGAAGCTGTTGGCAGAGATACATGGAGGCATGTGTGGCTCCCACATAGGGTCAAGGACCCTTGCCGGCAAAGCATTTCAGCAAGGGTTCTTCTGGCCCACCGCCCTCCAGGATGCAACTGTGCTAGTAACCAAGTGTGAAGCGTGCCAGTTTCATTCAAAGAAACTTCACTAGCCAGCCCAAGCCGTTCAAACAATCCCTCTTTCCTGGCCATTTTTGGTCTGTGGGCTCGACATATTGGGCCCCTTTCCCCGTGCCATTAGGGGCTTTGAGTACTTGTATGTTGCCATCGACAAGTTCACAAAGTGGCCGGAGGTGGAACCAGTGATAAAGGTGACAGCGCAATCAGCCGTCAAGTTCTTCAAGGGACTGGTCTGCCGTTTTGGTGTACCAAACAGAGTCATCACCGGCCAACAACACGTAGTTCATGAGCCGCGCCTTCATGTAGTACATTCAAGACCTCGGCAGCAAGGTCTGTTTTGCTTCTGTCGCTCATCCTAGAAGTAACGGCCAAGCTGAGAAGGTGAACAGGGTCTCAAGACCAGAACTTTTGACAAGCTGCACAAGTGCGGAAGGCGCTGGAATGACGAGTTGCCAACGGTTCTTTGGTCGATCAGGACGACGCCAAATCGAGCTACTAGCCAGACACCCTTCGCCCTAGTATACGGGGCGAAAGCAGTTCTCCCCATGGAACTCATACACGGGTCACCTCGAGTGCTCGCTTATGATGAGCTTGAGCAAGAGCAGTTGCGGCAAGAGGACGCAATGCTCATTGAGGAAGATCGTCTTCGGGTGGCTGTGCAAGCAGCACACTACCAGCAAGCCTTGCGCCGCTACCATAGCTGCAAGGTTCATACCCAAAGACTTGAGGAAGGCGACCTTGTTCTTCGGCGAGTTCAGTCCGCCAAGAATTCCAACAAGTTGACGCCAAAGTGGGAAGGCCCTTATCGGGTAATACGAGTCACGAGGCCCGGTGCAATCCACCTGGAGACCGAAGATGGGACCCCAGTGAGCAACCCCTGGAACATCGAACATTTTTGCAAGTTTTACCCATAAGGCGCGGTTGCCGGGCCCCCCTGGCAGACCACCTTTTGTACAAGCTTTGCCGGCAAGGCATGTAACCCTTTGTACAAAGCCAGGCGCAGACTCTGAGCAACAGATAAATAAATGAAGCGCTGGCGCCCTAGAATTAGCATGCATGCTAGGTTGAGTCTCTTTCTCTGTTAGGGTCGATAGTGCTTGGCGGCAACTAACCACTGACCTAGAGATCGAGTGCGTGTCTTTCTGTCTCTTCCAGTCCTCTCTTTGGTTTACAGGCTGCATAGGCATCCCCTGCAAGACCACTTGTAGGGAAGGAAACGGATAGACACCCCGACCCCGGCAAGCCAAGGTTGCCGGGGGGCTCCAAATTCAGATAAGTTTTCCTTCCCCCGCTACGCGTTTCCGCATGAAACTTGAACGTATGAAACCTCACTTGCTCCTACCCCACCGTGCTCCCTCCTTCCTACGCCCGAAGTCTCTTTCGGGCCGGAATCTAGTTGTAGTTGCGGTGGAGAAGGGGGGAAACAAGCGAGGAGTCCGATCCTACTTTGCCCCTGCTGCCCGCCAAGGGCGTGGGTTTAAGCGTGGTATAAGGCAGGAGAACGGCAAGGCCTGTTGCTGGGCAACATTGTTTATTTAAAGGAACAAGGATTTACTCCTTGGCATGGGCCTTGCTCATGCACAAAAGCACCCAGCAAGCGCCCTTTTTCATTAATACGTTAATTAGACAAGTACAATTCATACGGAATATAAAAGCGGAGGATTACAAGATCTAAATTCAGCAAATGCCCGCAGGCTTACAATGTAAAAAGGAGATAAGGTGCCCGTAATCCCTTTCTTGTCCCTCTCCTCAGGAGGCAGGTCAAGACGGCAAGAGGGCAAAAGGGGCGCCTAGGCGAGGTACGAGCAGCAGAAGACAGCAAGAGAACATCCCGGCGGCCGTCCAAGAAGAGGGTTGGTGATGACGGTGCCATGGAGGAAGCCAAAAGATGAGGCAGCGGGCCGACAGTAGGAGACAAAGGCGTCGATGCCATCGTACTCTGACTTGACGGCCCGCCACCTGCCTTCTTCATCTTCTCTGGCCTTCCGACGCTAGCTGCCGGAAGCAACTGCCCCGAGAAGTTCAAGGAGCTGGCTCGAGGAGCCACCACCAAAAACTGCCCCCCATCAAATTGCTCTGCCCGGGAAGGGGCCAGGTGTAGATGGTGCCGCTGTCGGCTCCGCCTAGGGATATCAGGCCCGACGCCTAGTCGGACCCGTCCCCGTCACTGGTTCCCTCCTCGTTGCTGCTCGAGGAGGAGCTCTCGCATCGGTCGAGCTCTCCTTGCAGCACCCTAGCTTGTGTCCCATGCGCCCGAAGACGTTGACGGAGAGCAGGTCGCTCTCCGTTAGCTTGAAGAGAAGAACGTGCCCCTTCATCAAGGTGTGGGCACATGCGAAGGTTTTCCAACCCCGGCGAAGACACATCTTGTGGGGAGCAGGGAACCCTGTGTTCACCCACATGTCGCCGTTGCAGCATCCCTTCATCTGGAGCCTTATGCTCGGCTGCCGGTCAACCTCCAGCACCCTTGTGAACTCCTCGGGGAGGAGAAGGCGGCTACGCGGAGACTCGTGCAGCTGCAGAATAAACTCCAGCACCGTGTCCCCGACGTGGCCGCTCGACAAAGCAGGAGGGGACGGCGGCGGAGATGGTGATGGAGATGACGACGACGCAGGCGTCCCCCTTCCCCGGCCACCCCTGCCTCGACTGCCTCACCGATCGCAGCCCTGTCTGGCGCCTTTACCTCGAGCATGGCCTTCGTCTTGGGCGGCCGGCTCTTTGCTGACTGCCGCATCTCTCTGTTGGGAGGAAGACCTGGTCGCCTCAACAGAAGAACGGGCGAAGATAAGGCACGTGAGATGACTCTTCTCCACCTCCCATGCCCCTTTTTATAGCCGAACGGGGAGGCCAGGGATCGGCTCTGCACCCCAGAAGGGCCCGTTCAGCTGGCTCATTAAGTTGACAGTGAACGGGGCCGTCAACCGCCCTCCCCGCCCAATCAGAAGTGCACGGGCATCGGCCATTCACATCCTCTCGTATCCCGCGCGTCCATCACCTACCCTGCACCTTGCATGCAACATACATGGCGAAAAGGGTGGGCGCAATGGGATACATGGAACGACAGTTCCGAGGCCAAAGGAGTAAATGAGCAGCGGCCCCCGCGGTTTTTCCCTCTTTTTTAGGGAAGACGCAAGCCGCCTCTTTACTATTCACCATGGGGTGACGCAAGCAGGCTGCGGTCATCCCGCGCACGACCCCCACGTCACACATTCAACGTGGGTCGTGGGGAAGCGAAACTAGCATGTGAGTTACCGCAGTAAAACTCTACCACGCATGCCAGTGCACCGTTTTGGGCCTAGCCCAACAATGCCCCACGCTTATGTGTGGCCCAGGCCTGAGGGCTCCTGTTGGTGTACAAAAGTAGGGTCCTTTTGGTACCCCTTTACTTGTGCACATGCAGTCGCAGCAACGCCTGTGACCATGCTTGGCACGGCAGAGGAAGCAAAGATGCAAGATTACCCAAAGCACGAAGAGAAGAAGGGTGAGGTGAATTGCCCCGGCAAGGCCCTTGCCGGGGTGCCTTCACAACCCCAGCAAGAAGCTTGCCGGGGCAACTTGCCCCAAACACCAGCAAGGTCGCCGCCCTTGAGCCAGAGAGTTCTGACACCATCGACAACATCAGAACCAAGGCTCGGGAGGCGCCTCCATGATGGCACGCAGATCTTTGTGAAGACCAGAAGCATACAAGACTGTCACGACCGGATTTCCGGGTATAAATTTCCAGAAAAGACCGTCGTGCTCATCAGCCCCAGGATTACTATTAGCTGATGAGCCTCCAACTTGATACAGAAATCTCAAGCAAAAATACAAAATATGTAGTGCAAGACCCTTCTGGCCTGAGTACAACAATTGGTTTCTAGTGGTTGATGGCGGAAGCGGGTTGTGAAACTTCAGTGTCTATGGGGCTCCATTTCCCACAGGAACAGCTGACCAGGTTAACTCCTATCTTCGCGAGGCTGCTATCTCCATTGCTTAGGTTCCGGGGCTGACATCGCATCGCTCCTCTCCGTGCAAGAAAAATCTGGCCAAGACAATAGCCAGGGACAAGCCAGTGAGTACTTTGAATGTACTCGCAAACATTATGAACACAGGTATAATATAACAATAATGTGCTGAAAATATTTTATGCTCATGACGTCAGTCACAAAAGATAAATAAAATTATGATGCGTGCAAGCAAGCTATTTATAAAAAATACAATAACATAGTAGTGTTAAAATTTATGAAATAAATAACAAGCAATGCCACAGTCGGGCGTCTTAGCGACACCACATAAAGGGCTTTAAAAGAAATGCCACAGTCGGGCGTCTGAGCGACACCACATAAAGGGCTTTTAAAAGAAATGCCACAGTCGGGCGTCTGAGCGACACCACATAAAGGGCTTTAAA
>NC_057797.1:407686276-407693689 GCF_018294505.1 Triticum aestivum | reverse complement strand
GCCATAGTCGGGCGTCTGAGCGACACCACATAAAAGGGCTTTAAAAGAAATGCCACAGTCGGGCGTCTGAGCGACACCACATAAAGGGCTTTAAAAGAAATGCCACAGTCGGGCGTCTGAGCGACACCACATAAAGGGCTTTAAAATAAACAATCATAGTGAATATCCCAGAGGTAGAACCATCCCAGAGATACTCGATAATAACAATAATATCACGGGTTAGTCAACAATAATAATAATCATAATTATCACAAGTCACAGGTAGTAGTTCCATTTTCTGGTTTAACAGTTTCACCTCCGAAGACCGACACTAAGACCAACACTTGACCCATCCCAGACTGTAATCCTTAACCATGGACACGGCTATTCGAATAGGTTTATTCTCTGCAGAGGGTGTACTCTTTACCCACGAGTAACGGATTTCTTTAGTCCATCGGGACTAATTCCGTCTATGGCCTTTTTGTTGAAAACACACCTAACTTGCACACACCAGCTTAACTCACACGTGTCTGGAATCACCCACGACACCTGTCAAGCCAACTCTAAGTGGGGAGGCTACAACCTCGCGTAGCATGGGATCAAATTTATATCGCGCGCTCTAAGGGGTGGCCTCCCCTCTCGGTCCCAACCGGAAACACCCATGCCCCCGGACCAGGTGGCCTGCCTACCAGCTACAACCGGTATCTTCCACCATGGCCTCTCTGTACGGTGTGTGCTAGAAAGAGGTTGACAACTTACTGAACCGTACTCTACTTGCTGTAGAGACGAGTGGTAGTACGAAACAAGTATGGGGGTTACTGGAACAAGACTCGATCTACGGTCGACTCAGGAGGTTTAAGTATTCCTTGCATGATTAGTATAAGAAAATATTTCATCCAACAGAATCACCGCTCATATCACCTTACCATGCCATACCAGACATAACCGTCCCGACGGACACCGGCGACAAACTCATACCTACCCAAGGCAGAGGTTTTCCTGGGTTCCTGCCGGTATGCATGCAAGGCACATGAGGATGATTATCATCACAAGTGTCTTCATTTCCAACAGCATGGAAATCATTAATATGCACTCATGCATATGATCATACCACATGAAATAACAAGTCCTTCGAAATGCGGTGGTGTTATAAATGTATCAACGATCACACCAAAATATTATGCCGGGATTCAGAATGCTTGCCTTCAATGTGTGGAAAGGCAGGGTGCACTCCAAAACTTGAAACATTTCTCCTCTCTTCAAAAATCCTATTTTAGCAATATAAAAGAATTAACACACAAAATGAAAACAGCACCAAAAGTTGTTTTGAAAATATTTCAAATAAATCTTAAAATAAACTAGATGAAAATTGAGAGAGGTAGGAAAAAGAATCATTTCATTTGGAGTTATATTTAAAAAGTTATAAGCAGTCAAAGTTCTGGTCAAATCTGTTTTTTAAATAAAACAGAAAAGAAAACGTTTCGAAGAGATTAAGCTTTCGCGCAGAGGAGACGTATTACGGGTATGACGCCTCCACTTACTCCAGCGTGGACGGCGCGGGGTCGCTGACAGTGGGTCCACGGGGCCCACTAGTCAGGTTTGACCAGTCTTCTCCCTCCTCTTTCTCTGTCCCGAGCGGAGGCGGAGCTCCGGCGATCGTCGCCGGCGGCTGGCGGCTCCTCGCGGGGCCCTGAGGGCGGGGATGGATCCGCCACTCCAGTGCGGTCCTCCCGGTGGTCGCAGGGTAGCTGGAGGTGGAGGGAGCTGCCGGCGGCGAGCTACGCGGCGGAGGAAAGCTTCGGTGGCGAAGTGACTTTGTGGCGGCGATGGCTCCCGATCAAAATCAAGTAGTGGGAAAGGTTCAAGGGAGGATGAGGAAGTTCTTGGCGAAGAGAACGGAGAGAGGGAGGTAATGGAGGTGCCGGATTGGCCGGGGCGGTGGCAGCGGCAGGAGTTGCCGGAGATGGGGAAGGAGGCCTCCCCGGGTCGAGTGCGAGGCAGGGGAGCGCCATGGGGGTAGCATAAGATCGCCTGCGTGCTCAGAGGGGCTCGGGGTGTCCATTTATAGCACACCGAGGTCGGTTCCGCGGCGGTGGGGATAAGCTCTCCGGCGAACCGCCTCTCTGTAGCTAGGGCGACGTGGCGGCGACGAACGCTAGCGGACACCCGTGTGGATGAGCTCGGGCTGTGCCGGGGCCAGGTGGCGAGCCGGGGTGGCTTGGGCGGCGCTGAACGGAGCAGGGGCTGTCGGCGGCGGCAGCGGCTAGCGCTTGGCCTGCCGGGCGCGGCGGGGGCTGCTTGGCGCGTTGCTGTGAGGAGGGGAGCGCGTGGCGTGGTGCTGCAGAGCGGGCCAAAACCGTGGGGCCAGCGTGTCGGCTCGGGCACGGGTCGTGCAATACGCGCGCTCTGCTCGCGCTCCGGGCGTGCACGGGACGTGTTTGACGCTATGCCAGAGCACGCTAGAGGTCGCGATCGAGGCTGGCAATTAACAGGCCCAGGTTAGGAGCAATTGGGAGCCTAGTGGACATTCTTGTTTGATCAGGGGTGCAAGCCCACAGTGCAATGCCAAAACTCATGTTAAAACTGGTCATGCTCTCCAGGTGTTCGACAAAATGCCACAGGCACCTAGGCATCTCTTGGGGTGGCCAAAACTTCTAGATGGTGGTCTCTTTAGATGCATGAGAGTGTGGTGAGGTCATTTGGACAAAAGGGGAAACTTGCTAGTGCAAGTTTTACAAAACTTCAATTCTGGACAGGAAATAAATGACATTATTTCATGAACCAAAATTAATCCAATGGGTGCATGCTCCTGGAGTTAGGGGTTTGGTAGTGCTGTCTACAAGTAGGAGAAAACACAAGATCTTTGGATCAAAATTAAATAGGGTTGCAGTAGAAATCACAAGGCTGGACCAGAATGGAAAAGAGGTTGATTCACTCAATATTTTCAAATAACAGCACTATGTTTTTGCATAGAGTTGAATCATATGTTACTACCAACATCCCATAATTTTGGTGGAGGCTGGAAGGAATTATTTAAATGGGTTGTAGTGCAAAATGCACTCTGGACCAGAGAAGGAAAGTTTGATGCAGAGCTCAACTATTTACACAAATAAAATATATTTTTGTATAAAAGTGATTTAAAAACATCACATGACATCTCCAATTTTTGCCTAGAATTTTAGGTGAATTTATCAAATGGTTGTAGTTCAAATATGGCCATATAACCTTGAAAAATCATTTTTTTCAAGAAAATAAAGATCAAGCAATTTAATTAGGTAATTAGTTATACTGATAAAAGAAAAGTTTTTCTTGAGAGGTTAAGCAAGTCCAATAACATATTTGAAAGGTTTTCACTTTGGGAAAAACTCATCATAACAGGGAAGGAAAAGATTTTAAAATTCAAAATGGAGCTCAGAAATTCAAAGTTTTAATTCCTGGCAAAAATTTTATTTCATAAAAACAAGGCCAAATTTTTGGGGTGTCACAGACACTACCCCCCTTAAGAAAAATCTCGTCCTCGAGATTTGTTAAAAGCTGTTTTAAGAAAACTATACGCAATAAAAAAGTGGCTACAGTGAGAGGGCAATAAGTGGTGAAAAACCACAGTGTGAATACTGGTGCTGCGTGGAAAAGTCTACGGTTCGGGACAAAAACATGAGATTTCTACGCTGGATATAAATTTAGAATAACTTCTAAATTTAAATATACGCTGGTCGTACCCGAGAGCACAATGCTCTCTCTGGCTGACAGGTGGGACCGGGGTCCACTGCCAGTCTCTCCTTCTCCCTCTGGTTCTCTCTTCTTCCCCTCTCCCGCGCACTTTCTCCACCGGCGACGCATAGTGTGAAGGGCATCTAGGCCGTACCGTGGTAGTGCGCGGCGTGCTAGCTGCTGGTGCAGCGTGCACTCACCTCGCGGGCCAGCGTGCTGTCGGCACTGCTCGCGGATTCGACTCCGAACACCGGCGATCGACGACGAGCGGTGTTGGTGGACTTCGCCCACCGTACACCGAGATCGAGCTATAAAATGGCCGGGGTGCCTCTCTCTTCTTCCTCACACATGGCCTCACTTCTCCTCCTCCTTTCTCCATTACTGCTTACAGAAGCTCGGGTCAGGCTCTAATGGCGGAGGCGATGCCGGACTGGTTTGCGATCCTGATATGCGGAGGGCTGGCGACACTGCTGGGGCTCTCTGTGCTCCTGTGCGCGATGATCCTCGACGATCGTCGCGACGCTGCTGCTCGGGTGTTGGCTCTCCACGGTGGTGGTGATCACGAGGAGTAGATGAGGTGTGCCAGGTGCTAATTGTTGTAAGGGGGGGGTGATTGGCTGGATGCAACACTGTTGCAAAGTCTTGCAAATAGTGTATGTGTTCGAATGGTAATGGTTGTGAGTCTGCTGCTATGGTGCTGTGTGAATAAAAATAATCCGTGTAGCGCGGGATAAATGATGCAGCAATACAGTACAAAGAAAACTCATACTAGGATTTTTCGCGGTTACACAAGTCAATCACAAAAAAAATTACTCATACCAATAGAAACTAAAATACTCGACTCGTCGCACAAATTGAGGTACCATGCATAAGATACACACAAATATAAATGCTGAGATAACAAATACAGTAGTGACGTCTAAAATGAAAATGGTAACTGGTTGGGGTCCTGAGAAAATGTCTCTGGTACTGGGATACACTCCTCTTCTATCGGAGGAAGTGGATTGACCAGTCGATGCACGTGTCTCTCCTGGTCGGGCCTCAGTGGTCTGCCGATGGCAATCTGAGGATTTAAATCAGTGAGACTCTGGAGATAATCCATTACTCGCTGGTTCAAATGCTCTTGAGCGATGATGTACTGGATAAGGTTGGCTAGTACTGGGTCTTTCTCAATCCGCCCACCGGAAAAAGATGTAACTTCTCCGGGTGCTGCATGGCTCGGAAAGTAATAATATCCTCGTTCGCGGGCATAGGGTACTGCGGACCGAAGGCGAGCAATCGCTTCTTTCGCAACAGCTTCTATGGCCAAGTGTGGGGTTGGCATAGATTTCCCCACGAAGGAAACTTCTGTTGGATCTTGGTTGGGGTCTATAGGAGGAATGTGCACTGCTGCCCAATATTCCGAGGTGGATGGGGTGATCCTTGATTTGAACAGCTCGTACTGAGGTGGCTGGGTAGAACCCATGGTACTGCGGGTAAAGTCCCGCAATATTTTGACAAAACTACCTGGGGTTGCATCTAGGGTTCTCAGGTAAATACTGGGGCTCGGCATGACAGGAAATGGTTGTGAGTGTGGTGCACAAGGTGTGGGGTGCTGGGTAAGATCACAAGGTGGCCTTTATATAGCATCTGGGCTGGTTTATTTACCGTGGTGAAAGGTAATAAATTTGCCAGCTTAGCTCCAAAGGTCAGGTCAGAGTCAGAGATACACATATCCCATAAAGAGACGTGTTACTGTGGTTGTCGTCGGGTTGGTTTTGGTAGTTGGGCCCGGAAAAATATATGCAACTATGCGCTGACCAAATATGCAAGGCTACTATTAAAACAGAGGCACAACGACAGGCTGCGTTAATATACACGGTCGTACGATTACAAAGCGAGGATACACTGAAACTCGGTGCCACTCATACGGCTTAGTCTACCTCGTTTATGTCTAAACGGGCGTGCCTGGTGGATGTCGAGGCTTCTCCTCGTGTCTCACTGCCGGGATTAGTCGGAGATGGCGGAGGAACTGTAGGGTCGGGGTAGTGATGATGACCATCGCGGGGATTGTTGGCCACAACCCCGTTGGAGTGTGCTCCCAAAAGGCGTCGAAGCACTTCTGGGGTCATCAAAGCATCTCGGCTGATGGCTGGAGCTGATCTCGGGGTCTCGATCGGTTGTCCGAACAACACGACTGGGTTGTCGGCGTCGGGCTCGTCTTCTCTTCTTGCTGGGGCTCGACGAACCAGCTCTCCTCGAGCTGCGATCAGATCAATGGTGATCTGGTCGAACAGTGCCTCTAGTGCACTTACATAGCGCACTAGGTGCAACAATGCGGGGTCTGTCTCGTGATCTCCGTTGGCAACTTGGGGTGGTCTACCATACCCTTCACGTTTGGGGTAGTAGTGGAACGAGCGACAGTTAACTCTGGGCGACAAGTGCCTGAGATGAACTATAGCTTCTCGAGCGGCTAGCTGGATGGCTTGCGGCTCGAAGGAAGTTGTCCTTCCAGTGAACCTGTAGGGGCGCTCAGGTGCTAGACCCCTACCGTAGATGTGTACAGTGGCCCAGAATTGACGGTCTTCACCGCTCATGGGTCCTTGGTACACAACATATTCTAGTGGATCCTCTAACGCATAGGCACGACGGGTGAGGTTTGCGAGGATGGTCACAAAACCTCCAAGGTTGGTTGCTGTGGTCTCGTTGTGCACTATGGGGCCGGGCATTGTGGCTAGGTTGGGGAAGAGACTGTGTTGTGCTGTGTTGGTGCTAGTATGCCCCTTTTTATAGGAAAAGGGGACGGGGTCTTCCTTCGCACGCTTGCGAGAAAGGACTATTTAGGGGCCGGTCACTAGCGCATGAGCGACAGGTTAGGTTGATAGGTTGGGCACCGACTGCCAAAAGGTGTTGGGTCACTGTGTGGCTATCTTGCACGAGAAGCTTGGCTGGGGTTTGGTTATGGTCTGGTGGGTTGGTTTGCCTAAATTTATTGACCTGGCTAAGATAGGATTAGCCAATGGTCAGCCTGGCTCTGGTACCAAGTCTGTCATGACCGGATTTCCGGGTATAAATTTCCAGAAAAGACCGTCGTGCTCATCAGCCCCAGGATTACTGTTAGCTGATGAGGCTCCAACTTGATACAGAAATCTCAAGCAAAAATACAAAATATGTAGTACAAGACCCTTCTGGCCTGAGTACAACAATTGGTTTCTAGTGGTTGATGGCGGAAGCGAGTTGTGAAACTTCAGTATCTATGGGACTCCATTTCCCACAGGAACAGCTGACCAGGTTAACTCCTATCTTTGCGAGGCTGCTATCTCCATTGCTTAGGTTCCGGGGCTGACATCGCATCGCTCCTCTCCGTGCAAGAAAAATCTGGCCAAGACAATAGCCAGGGACAAGCCAGTGAGTACTTTGAATGTACTCGCAAACATTATGAACACAGGTATAATATAACAATGATGTGCTGAAAATATTTTATGCTCATGACGTCAGTCACAAAAGATAAATAAAATTATGATGCGTGCAAGCAAGCTATTTATAAAAAATACAATAACATAGTAGTGTTAAAATTTATGAAATAAATAACAAGCAATGCCACAGTCGGGCGTCTTAGCGACACCACATAAAGGGCTTTAAAAGAAATGCCACAGTCGGGCGTCTGAGCGACACCACATAAAGGGCTTTTAAAAGAAATGCCACAGTCGGGCGTCTGAGCGACACCACATAAAGGGCTTTAAA
>NC_057797.1:407598158-407685967 GCF_018294505.1 Triticum aestivum | reverse complement strand
AGCGACACCACAAAAAGGGCTTTAAAAGAAATGCCACAGTCGGGCGTCTGAGCGACACCACATAAAGGGCTTTAAAAGAAATGCCACAGTCGGGCGTCTGAGCGACACCACATAAAGGGCTTTAAAATAAACAATCATAGTGAATATCCCGGAGGTAGAACCATCCCAGAGATACTCGATAATAACAATAATATCACGGGTTAGTCAACAATAATAATAATCATAATTATCACAAGTCATAGGTAGTAGTTCCATTTTCTGGTTTAACAGTTTCACCTCCGAAGACCGACACTAAGACCAACACTTGACCCATCCCAGACTGTAATCCTTAACCATGGACACGGCTATTCGAATAGGTTTATTCTCTACAGAGGGTGTACTCTTTACCCACGAGTAACGGATTTCTTTAGTCCATCGGGACTAATTCCGTCTACGGCCTTTTTGTTGAAAACACACCTAACTTGCACACACCAGCTTAACTCACACGTGTCTGGAATCACCCACGACACCTGTCAAGCCAACTCTAAGTGGGGAGGCTACAACCTCGCGTAGCATGGGATCAAATTTATATCGCGCGCTCTAAGGGGTGGCCTCCCCTCTCGGTCCCAACCGGAAACACCCATGCCCCCGGACCAGGTGGCCTGCCTACCAGCTACAACCGGTATCTTCCACCATGGCCTCTCTGTACGGTGTGTGCTAGAAAGAGGTTGACAACTTACTGAACCGTACTCTACTTGCTGTAGAGACGAGTGGTAGTACGAAACAAGTATGGGGGTTACTGGAACAAGACTCGATCTACGGTCGACTCAGGAGGTTTAAGTATTCCCTGCATGATTAGTATAAGAAAATATTTCATCCAACAGAATCACCGCTCATATCACCTTACCATGCCATACCAGACATAACCGTCCCGACGGACACCGGCGACAAACTCATACCTACCCAAGGCAGAGGTTTTCCCGGGTTCCTGCCGGTATGCATGCAAGGCACATGAGGATGATTATCATCACAAGTGTCTTCATTTCCAACAGCATGGAAATCATTAATATGCACTCATGCATATGATCATACCACATGAAATAACAAGTCCTTCGAAATGCGGTGGTGTTATAAATGTATCAACGATCACACCAAAATATTATGTCGGGATTCAGAATGCTTGCCTTCAATGTGTGGAAAGGCAGGGTGCACTCCAAAACTTGAAACATTTCTCCTCTCTTCAAAAATCCTATTTTAGCAATATAAAAGAATTAACACACAAAATAAAAACAGCACCAAAAGTTGTTTTGAAAATATTTCAAATAAATCTTAAAATAAACTAGATGAAAATTGAGAGAGGTAGGAAAAAGAATCATTTCATTTGGAGTAATATTTAAAAAGTTATAAGCAGTCAAAGTTCTGGTCAAATCTATTTTTTAAATAAAACAGAAAAGAAAACGTTTCGAAGAGATTACGCTTTCGCGCAGAGGAGATGTATTACGGGTATGACGCCTCCACTTACTCCAGCGTGGACGGCGCGGGGTCGCTGACAGTGGGTCCACGGGGCCCACTAGTCAGGTTTGACCAGTCTTCTCCCTCCTCTTTCTCTGTCCCGAGCGGAGGCGGAGCTCCGGCGATCGTCGCCGGCGGCTGGCGGCTCCTCGTGGGGCCCTGAGGGCGGGGATGGATCCGCCACTCCAGTGCGGTCCTCCCGGTGGTCGCAGGGTAGCTGGAGGTGGAGGGAGCTGCCGGCGGCGAGCTACGCGGCGGAGGAAAGCTTCGGTGGCGAAGTGACTTTGTGGCGGCGATGGCTCCCGATCAAAATCAAGTAGTGGGAAAGGTTCAAGGGAGGATGAGGAAGTTCTTGGCGAAGAGAACGGAGAGGGGGAGGTAATGGAGGTGCCGGATTGGCCGGGGCGGTGGCGGTGGCAGGAGTTGCCGGAGATGGGGAAGGAGGCCTCCCCGGGTCGAGTGCGAGGCAGGGGAGCGCCATGGGGGTAGCATAAGATCGCCTGCGTGCTCAGAGGGGCTCGGGGTGTCCATTTATAGCACGCCGAGGTCGGTTCCGCGGCGGTGGGGATAAGCTCTCCGGTGAACCGCCTCTCTGTAGCTAGGGCGACGTGGCGGCGACGAACGCTAGCGGACACCCGTGTGGATGAGCTCGGGCTGTGCCGGGGCCAGGTGGCGAGCCGGGGTGGCTTGGGCGGCGCTGAACGGAGCAGGGGCTATCGGCGGCGGCGGCGGCTAGCACTTGGCCTGCCGGGCGCGGCGGGGGCTGCTTGGCGCGTTGCTGTGAGGAGGGGAGCGCGTGGCGTGGTGCTGCAGAGCGGGCCAAAACCGTGGGGCCAGCGTGTCGGCTCGGGCGCGGGTCGTGCAATACGCGCGCTCTGCTCGCGCTCCGGGCATGCACGGGACGTGTTCGACGCTATGCCAGAGCACGCTAGAGGTCGCGGTCGAGGCTGGCAATTAACAGACCCAGGTTAGGAGCAACTGGGAGCCTAGTGGACATGCTTGTTTGATCAGGGGTGCAAGCCCACAGTGCAATGCCAAAACTCATGTTAAAACTGGTCATGCTCTCCAGGTGTTCGACAAAATGGCATAGGCACCTAGGCATCTCTTGGGGTGGCCAAAACTTCCAGATGGTGGTATCTTTAGATGCATGAGAGTGTGGTGAGGTCATTTGGACAAAAGGGGAAACTTGCTAGTGCAAGTTTTACAAAACTTCAATTCTGGACAGGAAATAAATGACATTATTTCATGAACCAAAATTAATCCAATGGGTGCATGCTCCTGGAGTTAGGGGTTTGGTAGTGCTGTCTACAAGTAGGAGAAAACACAAGATCTTTGGATCAAAATTAAATAGGGTTGCAGTAGAAATCACAAGGCTGGACCAGAATGGAAAAGAGGTTGATTCACTCAATATTTTCAAATAACAACACTATGTTTTTGCATAGAGTTGAATCATATGTTACTACCAACATCCCATAATTTTGGTGGAGGCTGGAAGGAATTATTTAAATGGGTTGTAGTGCAAAATGCACTCTGGACCAGAGAAGGAAAGTTTGATGCAGAGCTCAACTATTTACACAAATAAAATATATTTTTGTATAAAAGTGATTTAAAAACATCACATGACATCTCCAATTTTTGGCTAGAATTTTAGGTGAATTTATCAAATGGTTGTAGTTCAAATATGGCCATATAACCTTGAAAAATCATTTTTTTCAAGAAAATAAAGATCAAGCAATTTAATTAGGTAATTAGTTATACTGATAAAAGAAAAGTTTTTCTTGAGAGGTTAAGCAAGTCCAATAACATATTTGAAAGGTTTTCACTTTGGGAAAAACTCATCATAACAGGGAAGGAAAAGATTTTAAAATTCAAAATGGAGCTCAGAAATTCAAAGTTTTAATTCCTGGCAAAATTTTTATTTCATAAAAACAAGGCCAAATTTTTGGGTTGTCACAAAGACTAAGTGGGAATAAGAAGACGAAGCCCCCCGGCAAGACCCTTGCCGGGGACGGACGACGCGCCCCGGCAAGACTCTTGCCGAGGACATCGACAGGGCAACAACCAAGCCCACTCCAAGGCTCCACCGCCATCCCAAAGCAGCAGCCAGCCCGCCACCTAGGCAGGCACCTGCGTGGCGGCATGCAGCCTCAAGCCAACTCAGCAAGCACCTGCATGGTGGCATGCAGATCTTCATGAAGACTCTGCCACCGCACCAGCTCGGCAGCAGCCAGCCAGCGTGGCGCCACACACTTCGTCAGCTCGGACGCGTGTCAAGGCGAGGCGAAGCGGCGACAGGTGGGATGAGCTTCCTTGCGACGGCGATAGGTGCATTTAATGTGTTTTGTCCCACGGTGCCAGGATAGACCTAGCTACTGTACACTTTACACCTCATGTGTGCCACTATGGCAACCCCTTTTTTCTATAAAAGGAGGCCTGCGGCGTACTGAGAGGGGAGTCGCCTTTTTTGGACTCAACACACCCTATAGCTAGTTCAAGAACACCAAATAAACACAAACTAGCTGGAGTAGCGCCCGAACCTAGATAAACTCCCCGCGTTGATCTTCCGATCCCACTCTGTTTGCAGCCACGCGCCCCGCCAACCATAGTAGGGATTCGTTGTGATCCCATAGGTGTCATTTCACCCCGACACGGGATTCCTCGGAACTGGAGATGGGGACTTCATCTTCTCGGCCCAAACACGCCAAGCCTGTATCAGAAAAAAAAGTCAGCCATCAAACAATAAAGAAATACATCTATGAAAGAAAAGAAATTCGGTTGAGATAAACTTACCTCGGCAACAGGAAGGGCTTGGCAGAAGCCGATATCCTCGGTTTGAGTGGGAAGGGACTCCTTGCCATTTCCAAGAAGGAGCTTCCACATCCACCAAAGTCTCCTCCATGGAAGAAGTCCTTCACCACCACGTCGTCCTTGGGCGTGCATTCCCACATTGGGAGTGCCCGAAATTGAAGCGGGAGGAGTCAATGAAAGAGCATCACATGGACGACATCTACCAGACTAATGCCCTTGCCGACCACAACCTTGAGCTTGCTTTGGAGCACGTTGACCTCTTTCGGGTCCCTCCGGTCTAGGCCCCCGGCCGCCCAAGAGACTAACCTCCTCGGCGGATTAGCCGAAGTAGGAAAACCCTTCGTGACCGCCGATAGAGGAGTTTTCTTCCTGCAAGACGGCTAATCATAGCCCCTCAGCACTCCGCAAGTTCATGACCAACTGAGTACGGCTTGACACAGAACACCTTCAGCCACAGGCCAAAGTGGGTTGAATGTGAAGGAAAGCTTCACAGAAGATTATCAAAGATGCAATCTGGAGAATAGAGTTCAGGCCAGATGGTTAAAGTCAATCTCGTAATAGAAAAGAGACCCCGAACAAAAGGGTGAAGGGGAAAACCTACACCACGGACGAGATGCGAAAATGAAAATTACCCACTCTCCTTCGCAGGGAATGGGGGGTTAGCACCCTCCTCTATGGGAGAGAGGCACTTGGTCATGGGGGAAGGTACCCAGTGGCTTTGAGCTCGGCAAGGGTACAGGAGGTGATGGTGGAACACTGCCACCATCCTCCTTCACAGCGGGGTTCGACCTCGAGTCCCTCCTCCATGTCATCCATCTTGAGTGGAAGAGAGGTTGATCATTGGTAGGGAACTCTTGAGCATCGGGGTTAAGGAACATTGGGGCAAGCTAGATGGATTTGCTGGCTCCCCTTCCTCGCCTTATTATAGGGTGATCGAAGGCCAGGGGCACCCTATTTCAGGTAACAGATTGCCGCTTCCCGATGCATTATACACTTAATGTGCGTAAAACCAAGTGCGTGTTAATGAGGTCGCTGAAAGACCGATAGCTCACCCCCGTTGTTGATAAGACATGCCAATTAAAAAGGCCTTGGGTGGTGTCCCTCATAAAGACCGTGGATTAAGTGGTTTGACCCTGCTACAAGAGGTGATGGTTCGACCCTTGACTAGAAGAGCTGTCAGGGTTTGACCTGGTCAAGCCATTCGGGGTAAGCCTTTCCAAGGCTGTGCTCAGGCCTTACTTCGGCCCCATATAACCTATAAAGTGTGCCAAGGAGGAGGTCTTGTCCTAATATATCTCCCCTAATTTTGAAAACCTTGGGGGTCTAAGGTTGCGGTCAAAAAATCCAAGAGAGTCTCGGAGCCAGTCATGACTCAGGTGTTGGGGATATGACCCTACGGTGTAACCCGCCCTATAAGGGCCAGGTTAGGCTATTGGCAGCTTAAATATTGAAGCATTAAATAGGCCCAAGAGACCAAAATATGAAGCCAGGGAGGTGACTTACGAGGTGGGCCGGATGGAGGCCCAAGGCCAGAAGACGTTGCATGACCCGGAAGTGTAAGCCACCGGATGGAGACTTGCCGAAGGACGCAAGGCGACTTAGAGCCAGGATCGGTTACGAAATATTACCCAAACTAGACTCTTGTAAGCCCAGGGCCTCGACCTGTGTATATAAAGGCAAGTCCCCGCAGCGGGCAAAGTTAAGTTAAAATCGATCGATAGCTAGGTCAAGCAAATCCGCTCCCTTGTAATCTACTCAAGCAATACAACAAAAAGCAGGAGGTAGGATTTTACCTCGATCGTGAGGGGACGAACCTGGGTAAACTCGTGTCTCTCGTCCCGCTCAAACCCTTTAAGCTCATCACCGTAGCCATGGCCTCGCACCTAAGTCCTTTCACTAGGGCATCCGCCATGTTAACCCACGACAGTTGGCACCCACCGTTGGGCCAGCACTGTCACATCCCTAGTTCTGGTATGCTCAGGGCTAGCTAGTCATGTGTGCATCATGTTTAAATTCCATTTAAATTTGAAATGGGGATTTGTGAAACCCTCAGAATCATTTTTGGAAATGACCCAAATAAAAATTGCTCCAAAAAGTTCCAAGAAAATGCTCATGTTGCTCTCTGAAAATATTGGACAGAGATAAAAATCAAACCAATATTTTTAGGAGCCCATAAGTATTTATTTTGGGCATTTGGAATTAATGCATAAATATTTGCATTGGAAATATATTAGTTATATATATTAATATATGTCCAAAAATTATGCCACTTGTTGGGGAGCTCTGGAATAATGCCATTAGTTCCTACAAAAATTGGCATAAGGTAATAAATTGATTTAGTATTAAAACTAAATCAAAACAAACTACAGAAAATAGAAAACAATAAGTAAAAGGAGAGAGAGAAACCTACCTGGCCCAGCTCCTCCAGTCACTTACCTGACGCCACCAACCGGCCCAGCACTGCAGCTGGCCGGCCCAGCCCACCTCCACCTTCCCTGTCGCCTTCCTCCTCGTGCCAGTAGGCAGAGGAGGGACACCGCGACGCCGCCGAGCTCGCCACGCCACCACCCTACCTGGCTGCCTCCTCCTCTCCCTGGGCGTCTCCCGCAGCTCCACGCCACCCCCTGGAACCCCCTCGCACTCTCCCCTCCTCTCTGTCGCTCTCTCCCGCGACGCCCGAACACACCGGAAAGCGCCGCCGCACGCCGACGCGGCCACAACCTCCCCCTCGCCTCGCCGTCATGCCCACGCGCTCCACCACTAAGGGCTACGCCTCCTCGTAGAGCCGCACGGCGCCGGACGCCCTGGAACGCCGCCATCACCATCGTCTTCTTCCTCGGGCTCCGCCGCCCGCCGCCGCCGATTCGCCGTCACCGGGTCTTCCCCGAGCACACCGAGGCCACCTCTGCACTCGCCGTGAGCCCCTCTTCGTCTCCCCTCTTCTCTCAAGCTCGCGGCCGTTCTCTAGCTTCATTCCCCATCACGGCCGAGAACATCTCGCCGCCGGCCATGGCGTAGCCGTGGCCACAGCCACTGGAGCTCCCACCCGAGTACACCATCGTGCTCAGAACGTCTCCATGAGCCCGTTGCATGCCACAGCTCGCCCTCCCGTGCCCCCTGGTGGTCGCCCGTGTCTCACCCGAGCTCCAGCGGCCGCAACCGAGCTCCGGCCGCCGCCATGGACGGTGAGCTTCATGCTCCCGAGCTCCTCCACCTGCGCTCGTTGCCTCCGAGTGCTCCTGATGACCCCAGTAACCCGTAGAGCCCCCAGTTGATCTCGCCGTGCCGTGTAACGCCGAACCCGAGCACGCCCGAGCTCCGGCCGCCGTTGCCGAGCTCGAGGCCATCGTCTCCGGCCGCCCTAGCTGCTGCTGCTTGCTGAAACGGGCGCGGGTGAGCTCCAGCTCTCTGTAGCCGCTCTCCTCCGTCCATTTGGACGCCGGAGGAGCGAGCCCGAGCCCTCCGCCGCGCCTGTTGCCACCGGCGATGAACCGCCGGCGGGTTACACCCTGTTGACCAGGGGTTTGACCTCCCCTGGGTCGATGACAGGTGGGGCCAGCCCCCTGTTAATTAGTTTAGTTTATTCTAACTTATTTAGCCACTGTTTCACTGCCATGTGGGCCCAGTGCCTATTTAGTCTAACTTAATGTTATGTTTAGATTAGTTATTAACCCAGCTGGTCCCACACGTCAGTTTGACTTGCTGACGTGGCCTTTGACCGGCCCCACACGTCAGTGACTCATGCCAGCGGTGTGTCACTGACCAGTGGGCCCCCTGGTCAGGTTTGACCCGAGGCTGCCCTGTTGACTCTGCTGAGGTCAGCATGACGCCATGCTGACGCAATATTCCTTTTCTGGAATTTAGTTTATTTTATAAATAATCAGGAAATTCCAGAAAATAGCTAAAACTTCTAAAATTCATATAAATTCAACCGTAGCTCAGATTGAAAAGATTTATATATGAAAAATGATCAGAAAAATGCAATCTATCCATCTGTACCATTTTCATGCATGACAAACTAAGTTATACCTGCTGTATAACTGAAAACATGTTAATGGCATTTAAATAACCACATGTGGAGTTTGAATTTGAATCTTGGATTCAAACCAACTCCATTTAACTTGCTGCTAGTTGCATTAGCTCAAAGCACATCATATTGCCATGTCACATTCATGCATCATATTGTCGCATTGCATTGATTGTGTTCTTCCTCCCCTCTCGATAGACGTGGTTCCGGCGATGTGATCGATGACACCGATGAAGATCTATACTATCTTCAGAAGTGCCAGGCAAGCAAAACCCCCTTGTCCATTTCAATACAATCCCACTCTCTCGCTCCTGCTCTCTTTTACTGCATTAGGACAACAACGATTCATTTGTTACTTGCTGCGGTAGCTGAACCCCTTTATCCTTTGCATGACCTGTCATTCCACAGTAAATAGATGAAACCCACTAGCATGAGTAGGAGTTGTTTGAGCCCTGATGTGCCTACTCATTCATGCTTGTTTGTCATGCCTGCTACTGCTTAGAGTTGAGTCAGGTCTGATTCATCGGGGATGAATCAGTGGTGTGTGAACATGTCCCCCTGTGTGTGAGCTAAGTGTGTGAACACGATTTGGTAAAGGTAGCGGTGAGAGGCCATGTAGGAGTACATGGTGGGTTGTCTCATTGCAGCCGTCCTCAGGAACCGAGTTCTATGTTTGTGATCCATGAACAGTTACTACCACGCATTGGAATGCTTAAGTGCCCCTCTCGGCTTCTTAATCACCCTTGCTCTCTGTCCAGGAGTTGCAACTAGTTTCTGGTGTTTGTAGGTAGTGTTAGTAGTCTACCAAGTGGCACCCGGTACAGGTGGGCTTGGGACAGACTAGGCACAGTGGCCCGGTGTACCAAGTGGCACCTGGATGGTGGGCTTGGGAACCCTGCTCACATCGTTTGGGGCCGTGAGCGACACCCCGGCCGGATCTCCTTGTGGATGGAACCCGAATAGGCGATAAACCTGGACGAGAGACTTGAGTGTTTAGGTAGGCCGTGGCCGACTCCCTCGCCCGGCTTCCGCTTGAAGGTTGCCGAGGTACATGACGTGTACAGGGCGATAAGTGGCGAGAGCGTGTGTGAAGAAGTACACCCCTGCAGGGTTATCATTATTTTTCGAATAGCCGGATTCCTCGGATATGGAAACTTGGACCCCTTGCATAGTTCATAGACAAGTGAAAGTGGATACTCTAAAATACGCAAGAAAAGCGTGAGTGCTATGGATGGCGTTCTCGTAGGGAGACGGGAGCGGATCCATAGTGGTGTATTGATATGGTGAATATGTGGACTCGTGTGCGCCACCTCAAAAGAGTTACTTGCAGTCGTAGATTAGGATAGCCATCGAGTCAAAGCTGGCTTGCTGCAGTCAAACTCCACCACCCCCGTTTGTTGATACTGATGCATATGTAGTTAGTTCTGATGTAAGTCTTGCTGGGTACATTTGTACTCACGTTTGCCTATTTTATGTTTTTGCAGAGAGACTTCAGTCTCGCTAGTAGTTCCACGTGGACTTCGACGTTTAGCTTGTTACCTCAGCTACGATCTTGTGCCCTCGGCAGGATCTGGTAGATAGTCAGGCTTCTCAGCCTTTTTCATTTGTAGATGTCTGTACCCAGACATGTTAAGCTTCCGCTTGTGCTTTGACTTGTATGCTCTGAGTGTTGGGTCATGAGACCCATGTTTGTAATATCTCGCTCCTCGGAGCCTATTGAATAAAATACTTGAGTCATAGAGTCATGTTCTGATGCCATGTTGTATTTGCACATATAGAGCATATTGTGTGTATGTTATTGAAATGCTTGGTATGTGTGGGATCTGACTATCTAGTTGTTTATCTTTAGTAGCCTCTCTTACTGGGAAATGTCTCCTAGTGTTTCCACCGAGCCATGGTAGCTTGCTACTGCTCCGGAACACTTAGGCTGGCCGGCATGTGTCCTTCTTCGTTCTTGTGTCTGTCCCTTCGGGGAAATGTCACGCGATGGATACCGGAGTCCTGTTAGCCCACTACAGCCCGGTTCACCGGAGTCCTGCTAGCCCAGTGCTACAGCCTGGATTCACTCGCTGATGACCGACACGTTCGATGCTGGGTCATGGATGCCTGTCCCTGTAAGTTTGTGCCACTTTGGTTTACGACTAGCCATGTCAGCCCGGGCTCCTTATCATATGGATGCTGGCGACACTATCATATACGTGTGCCAAAAGGCGCAAACGGTCCCAGGAAAAGGTAAGGCGACACCCGTGGGGATACCGTGCGTGAGGCCGCAAAGTGATATGAGGTGTTACAGGCTAGATCGATGTGGCATTGAGTCGGGGTCCTGACAGCTTTGGTATCAGAGCTTGACTGCCTGTAGGATTACCAAGCCAAACTGGTCGAAGTTGAGTCTAGAAATGCTTTAGTTATATGTAAGGGAATTGATTGTGGGATGGAACGTAAGGCTCTTTTTACTCCTTATACCTCATGGCCTTCTGATCTGAGTCAACCTCTTCTCTTCTACGAGGATTAAGAACTAGGCTTCTCTTCTTTCTATCAGGATCACGTGTTACCAATCCGTAGAATCTTAGGATTGTTGGTTCCAGGCCTCAATTCAATTTCTACTACTTTTAGTATGTTGTCATTTGAACCAAAGCCGTGATATGTTGTTGTTGAGTGGTTATGCCACCATTTTGCATGATGTCTCAAATCTTTTTGAGCATTTACAGCCGTTATGCTGTTCGAGTCATCCCAGGTTTCTAAACAGTCTGATGCATTTGCAAATCCCTTCCCCCCGTTCCTGATGTCCTTTTAGGCCAGGTTAATCACACTAATTGCTGAGTTGAGGTACTCTATTGCCTCGACATATATGTTGGAGCTATTATTATGACCCTAGGTGTTTTAGGGAGTCACCTAGTAATTTAGCCATGTTATGTATTCCCAGTGTGATGATTCTGGCCTTTATTCTCGAAAGCATCCCGTGATGCCACTTAGTAGTAGGTATTCTACTTCTGGGTTTTGAACCCGAGATTCACCCCACTTACCTCATGTTGATAGTGTTGCTAGTTCCTTTAGGATATTAGTAACATTTGCGTTAGTCCTCGAGGTTCATGGTACATCCTTCTTCTAATTACCATGAACCATTCTTGGCAGGAGTTCTTTTGAACCAAAAGGTCACAACCAAAGTACTCTTGAGGAGTTCTCCATTCATAATTGTGATTCTGCCAGTTCTACCTTCCTGCATGGGTTATCTGGAAGAAACCTGTTGAACTTGGTTCGTCATACTAATCCATGCATCCACAACTCAGAAAATTGTGTGTTCTTGTGAGCTGCCCCTTAGTCGTCTTCTGACCCTCGTCTATCAATTGATAGTCAAGAGTATGCGTGCATTCGTTCATCGATGCCTATTACTCATGTGGTCCGTCAAGCCATTCTAATCCGAAATGACTAGGAGAAACAAACTCCAGTACCTTGTCCAGTTCCAGGATTGGGTCAAAGTAGTTGTATTCCGCAGATCAAAATGCTAATCCAGCTTTTGCTCTGTTCCACCTTGGAGTGTTACCCTCTTTACGTCGGGATTGTCATGGGAATTGCACCATCTCTCATGAATTCTTGATACAATGATACTTCTCGCCATCATTATTCATTCCTCGGTTCCGTGTTGTCGTAACCGGAATGCCGACAAGTGAATCATGATGTGTGAAATCAATACTCCTAGCAACCTTGTTGCTTGGTAGTTAAAGGACTATAATTTCATTCTTAGCGTGTTGGTTCTTAAATCATCATTCTAAGATAGATTGTGCTACCTAGTCCTTATTTTCGGTGCACCTTTCGATCAATGAGTTAGGGCTATGCCAATCCCTTGCTTATTTGATCATTTCGTCTTGCCCTGAAAAGCAAGATTGTTCTCGAGCTTAGTAACATACCGGTGGTTCGTGATGTTCCGAATATCTTCTCGGAAGTATTACCAGGTTGTCACCTGACCGCTATGTTGAGTTCGTGATCAAGTTGGTTTTCTTGTAAACCACCCTTTCTCCAAGAAACCGTGTCGGATACCCCGAGCTAGTTGGTTAAGCTAAACAACAACTTGGAGAGTTGGAAGATAAGAGCTTGTCCGACTCAGTTCATTCCAAAGGGATATCTTTGTGTGTGTTGAATAAAGGTGATATCTTCATTGATTGATCCTCATGGTCAATTGCTGGATCTATTATGTTATCCAATCTTTGATTCGAGTATGGGCTATCGTCAAATCAAATCAGAACCAACGATATTCGTAATGTTGTCTTACTCATGGTTGTTTCCTTGAGCATACACCATTATATCTTCTGGGTCTGACCAATGCTAACACCTTGTTTACATAGTTATGGAATTCCATCTCCATGGGAATCTCGATGACTTGTTGTTGTGCTCATCGGCAGCATTTTATCCTCTCCATGATTCATGTTGAACATCTAAGTTAGTAATGGAAACTTGTGTAAGCATTTTCTTCATGACCTGTTCGTGAAGTATATGTTTGGATGAAAGAAGTGACTTCCTTTGATTCACGTGCATTTGATGTAAGTTGCCGCCGTGAATTCGAGAAAGTTAGTTTTTGCTTCCTCCGGAATCATCCCAAGTCAGTCATGCATGTGCGAAGAATTCCGTGGTCTGTTAAACTGATCATCTTCACTCCATATGTATTCCCTAGCACACCAAGCCACTGACTGATTTGTTCAAGGAGAAGAAGTTTCTTCATAAGAGATAATCATATGACTTATGTAAGGACTTCGATATCCCCAATGATGGTTCCCAACCTGAACTCGGTAGTGTTTTGTTGTAAGACTACCATGTGGTCTTGTTTGTCTGGGACAACATGTTCACATGTGTGTAGCAGAACCAGCTCATGTTCTGGAGCTTGCTATCGTAGTTCGTTTCCCAAGAATCTCACAATGTTATCTCGTCGATTTGTGTTGCAAACTTTCATTTTTCTTCCTAGACTCGATGAGTCTGGAATATTCTGACACCAACCAGATCTTAAACTCAGGCAGACTTGATGGTTGGAACGTTTCCCAAGAACTACAATATTGGTCTCTCTGTAACCCGGTAAAGTGGATGTCGTGGCCAACACACCCAGCCGGAAGACCCATTATTGTAGTATCTTGATTGAGAAAGTTGGCCACCTCCCCATAAGGATTTCGTAGGATTTACCTCCGTAACTGTTCCTTATGGATTCTATTGCTCCCGAAGTCCAACCTTTTACTTGATATTCTAGTTATCAAACCATATCTATGAATGGGTTATGCTAGCACATCAAGGAGAACATTAGAAGCGGAGTGCTAAATGTCTCTCGGTCGATCATCCAGATTTTGTTCCCTTGGCCCCGCTAAGGTGAAATCTAAGAAGGTTATCTTCCTTCCCATCTGCATCGTCCATCGCTGTTCATCATGGTAGTACGTTGTGTTGCCAGGATCCTTGACACGGATGTTGATAAAACCTTGATAAATATGGAAATGCTCAAGTTCTTGAGAGCACGCGCAAGTGCTAGGTTTGATCGTCGGCATTAATTGCATAGTGCTCTCAATTTCCTCGGAAATTCTATGACCCTTTCAAACAGTGGATTCACTCTCTATTGTTGGGTTCTCCCCAGTTACTAGAATCATTTCCATCATTTGTATTTTGTTCCCAGCTTGCACTGCCATCGTGCCACCCTACTCTGGATTACCCTTCTCAGCAATTACTGATCAGGATCATCTTCAAAAGTGGTCCTACCATGGGTTCCATCCATCCCCGATGATAAGCAAAATCATCCATTGCATTGTCTTCAACAAGGTAATCCACATCATCCATTCTGGTTCGAGTATGCCATTCTACCGAACCCCTCCAAATGATCGCTCGAGATTTTCCTTAGGCTGGTATAAAGAGTTTCAATGATCTCTGAATCAAAGGTAATTCTTTTTGCCACTTAAGGGGATATCTCTACGAGTCACCTTGCCTAAGGTGCCCCGTTATGGTATCATGGCAACTCAACTCCTCGCTACGTTGACAACCGTTCACCACCGTCTTAAGCGTGAAAATTGTTGTCTACCTAGTGAACCTTCGTCATCTGCTACACCTCCTTCCTATGAATGTGTGCTTCGCATCTCAGCTCGTGAGATGTTTCTATGTCTCATTCCGTGAGTTAATCCTGAGTTGTTCGATCTTCGAAAAGATCAGTCCTTCTAGAGTCTCCTTTTCCTCTCGTTGTCATGTTAGATGGAGATCTCGGAGCAAGATGTCAATATCATGATGATGTTCGAATCAACGTTCCTATGAAGTGCAACCTGGATCGTGAAGTTTGTGATAGTTTTGTGACCCCCTTTTCCTCTTACCTCATGTCTTGAATCTCGGGGCGAGATTCTTGTTTAGTGGGGGCGAGTTGTCACATCCCTAGTTCTGGTATGCTCAGGGCTAGCTAGTCATGTGTGCATCATGTTTAAATTCCATTTAAATTTGAAATGGGGATTTGTGAAACCCTCAGAATCATTTTTGAAATGACCCAAATAAAAATTGCTCCAAAAAGGTCCAAGAAAATGCTCATGTTGCTCTCTGAAAATATTGGACAGAGATAAAAATCAAACCAATATTTTTAGGAGCCCATAAGTATTTATTTTGGGCATTTAGAATTAATGCATAAATATTTGCATTGGAAATATATTAGTTATATATATTAATATATGTCCAAAAATTATGCCACTTGTTGGGGAGCTCTGGAATAATGCCATTAGTTCCTACAAAAATTGGCATAAGGTAATAAATTGATTTAGTATTAAAACTAAATCAAAACAAACTACAGAAAATAGAAAACAATAAGTAAAAGGAGAGAGAGAAACGTACCTGGCCCAGCTCCTCCAGTCACTTACCTGACGCCACCAACCGGCCCAGCACTGCAGCTGGCCGGCCCAGCCCACCTCCACCTTCCCTGTCGCCTTCCTCCTCGTGCCAGTAGGCAGAGGAGGGACACCGCGACGCCGCCGAGCTCGCCACGCCACCACCCTGCCTGGCTGCCTCCTCCTCTCCCTGGGCATCTCCCGCAGCTCCACGCCACCCCCTGGAACCCCCTCGCACTCTCCCCTCCTCTCTGTCGCTCTCTCCCGCGACGCCCGAACACACCGGAAAGCGCCGCCGCACGCCGACGCGGCCACAGCCTCCCCCTCGCCTCGCCGTCGTGCCCACGCGCCCCGCCACTGAGGGCTACGCCTCCTCGTAGAGCCGCACGGCGCCGGACGCCCTGGAACGCCGCCATCACCATCGTCTTCTTCCTCGGGCTCCGCCGCCCGCCGCCGCCGATTCGCCGTCACCGGGTCTTCCCCGAGCACACCGAGGCCACCTCTGCACTCGCCGTGAGCCCCTCTTCCTCTCCCCTCTTCTCTCAAGCTCGCGGTCGTTCTCTAGCTTCATTCCCCATCACGGCCGAGAACATCTCGCCGCCGGCCATGGCGTAGCCGTGGCCACAGCCACTGGAGCTCCCACCCGAGTACACCATCGTGCTCAGAACGTCTCCACGAGCCCGTTGCATGCCGCAGCTCGCCCTCCCGTGCCCCCTGGTGGTCGCCCGTGTCTCACCCGAGCTCCAGCGGCCGCAACCGAGCTCCGGCCGCCGCCATGGACGGTGAGCTTCATGCTCCCGAGCTCCTCCACCTGCGCTCGTTGCCTCCAAGTGCTCCTGATGACCCCAGTAACCCGTAGAGCCCCCAGCTGATCTCGCCGTGCCGTGTAACGCCGAACCCGAGCACGCCCGAGCTCCGGCCGCTGTTGCTGAGCTCGAGGCCATCGTCTTCGGCCGCCCTAGCTGCTGCTGCTTGCTGAAACGGGCGCGGCTGAGCTCCAGCTCTCCGTAGCCGCTCTCCTCCGTCCATTTGGACGCCGGAGGAGCGAGCCCGAGCCCTCCGCCGCGCCTGTTGCCACCGGCGACGAACCGCCGGCGGGTTAGGCCCTGTTGACCAGGGGTTTGACCTCCCCTGGGTCGATGACAGGTGGGGCCAGCCCCCTGTTAATTAGTTTAGTTTATTCTAACTTATTTAGCCACTGTTTCACTGCCATGTGGGCCTAGTGCCTGTTTAGTCTAACTTAATGTTATGTTTAGATTAGTTATAAACCCAGCTGGTCCCACACATCAGTTTGACTTGCTGACGTGGCCTTTGACCGGCCCCACACGTCAGTGACTCATGCCAGCGGTGTGTCACTGACCAGTGGGCCCCCTGGTCAGGTTTGACCCGAGGCTGCCCTGTTGACTCTGCTGAGGTCAGCATGATGCCATGCTGACGCAATATTCCTTTTCTGGAATTTAGTTTATTTTATAAATAATCAGGAAATTCCAGAAAATAGCTAAAACTTCTAAAATTCATATAAATTCAACCATAGCTTAGATTGAAAAGATTTATATATGAAAAATGATCAAAAAAATGCAATCTATCCATCTGTACCATTTTCATGCATGACAAACTAAGTTATACCTGCTGTATAACCGAAAACATGTTAATGGCATTTAAATAACCACATGTGGAGTTTGAATTTGAATCTTGGATTCAAACCAACTCCATTTAACTTGCTGCTAGTTGCATTAGCTCAAATCACATCATATTGCCATGTCACATTCATGCATCATATTGTTGCATTGCATTGATTGTGTTCTTCCTTGTTTGCCGGTAATTGTCCCCTCTCGATAGACGTGGTTCCGGCGATGTGATCGATGACACCGATGAAGATCTATACTATCTTCAGAAGTGCCAGGCAAGCAAAACCCCCTTGTCCATTTCGATACAATCCCACTCTCTCACTCCTGCTCTCTTTTACTGCATTAGGACAACAACGATTCATTTGTTACTTGCTGCGGTAGCTGAACCCCTTTATCCTTTGCATGACCTGTTATTCCACAGTAAATAGATGAAACCCACTAGCATGAGTAGGAGTTGTTTGAGCCCTGATGTGCCTACTCATTCATGCTTGTTTGTCATGCCTGCTACTGCTTAGAGTTGAGTCAGGTCTGATTCATCGGGGATGAATCAGAGGTGTGTGAACATGTCCCCCTGTGTGTGAGCTAAGTGTGTGAACACGATTTGGTAAAGGTAGCGGTGAGAGGCCATGTAGGAGTACATGGTGGGTTGTCTCATTGCAGCCGTCCTCTGGAACTGAGTTCTGTGTTTGTGATCCATGAATAGTTACTACCACGCATTGGAATGCTTAAGTGCCCCTCTCAGCTTCTTAATCACCCTTGTTCTCTGTCCAGGAGTTGCAACTAGTTTCTGGTGTTTGTAGGTAGTGTTAGTAGTCTACCAAGTGGCACCCGGTACAGGTGGGCTTGGGACAGACTAGGCACAGTGGCCCGGTGTACCAAGTGGCACCCGGATGGTGGGCTTGGGAACCCTGCTCACATCATTTGGGGCCGTGAGCGACACCCCGGCCGGATCTCCTTGCGGATGGAACCCGAATAGGCGATAAACCTGGACGAGAGACTTGAGTGTTTAGGTAGGCCGTGGCCGACTCCCTCGCCCGGCTTTCGCTTGAAGGTTGCCGAGGTACATGACGTGTACAGGGTGATAAGTGGCGAGAGCGTGTGTGAAGAAGTACACCCCTGCAGGGTTATCATTATCTATTCGAATAGCCGGATTCCTCGGATATGGAAACTTGGACCCCTTGCATAGTTCATAGACAAGTGAAAGTGGATACTCTAAAATACGCAAGATAAGTGTGAGTGCTATGGATGGCGTTCTCGTAGGGAGACGGGAGCGGATCCATAGTGGTGTATTGATATGGTGAATATGTGGACTCGTGTGTGCCACCTCAAAAGAGTTACTTGCAGTCGTAGTTTAGGATAGCCACCGAGTCAAAGCTGGCTTGCTGCAGTCAAACTCCACCACCCCCGTTTGTTGATACTGATGCATATGTAGTTAGTTCTGATGTAAGTCTTGCTGGGTACATTTGTACTCACGTTTGCCTATTTTATGTTTTTGCAGAGAGACTTCAGTCTCGCTAGTAGTTCCACGTGGACTTCGACGTTTAGCTTGTTACCTCAGCTACGATCTTGTGCCCTCGGCAGGATCTGGTAGATAGTCAGGCTTCTCAGCCTTTTTCATTTGTAGATGTTTGTACCCAGACATGTTAAGCTTCCGCTTGTGCTTTGACTTGTATGCTCTGAGTGTTGGGTCATGAGACCCATGTTTGTAATATCTCGCTCCTCGGAGCCTATTGAATAAAATACTTGAGTCGTAGAGTCATGTTGTGATGCCATGTTGTATTTGCACATATCGAGCATATTGTGTGTATGTTATTGAAATGCTTGGTATGTGTGGGATCTGACTATCTAGTTGTTTGTCTTTAGTAGCCTCTCTTACCGGGAAATGTCTCCTAGTGTTTCCACCGAGCCATGGTAGCTTGCTACTGCTCCGAAACACTTAGGCTGGCCGGCATGTGTCCTTCTTCGTTCCTGTGTCTGTCCCTTCGGGGAAATGTCACGCGATGGATACCGGAGTCCTGTTAGCCCGCTACAGCCCGGTTCACCGGAGTCCTGCTAGCCCAGTGCTACAGCCTGGATTCACTCGCTGATGACCGACACGTTCGATGCTGGGTCATGGATGCCTGTCCCTATAAGTTTGTGCCACTTTGGTTTATGACTAGCCATGTCAGCCCGGGCTCCTTATCATATGGATGCTAGCGACACTATCATATACGTGTGCCAAAAGGCGCAAACGGTCCCGGGCAAAGGTAAGGGAACACCCGTGGGGATACCGTGCGTGAGGCCGCAAAGTGATATGAGGTGTTACAGGCTAGATCGATGTGGCATTGAGTCGGGGTCCTGACAAGCACATGGTGGTTTCGTGTTCTTGAAGGGCTCTTTCACAGGGATCGAGAGATATGCCATTGGCAGGATGACCAAGAGTCACCGCGGCGAGCTCTACATCGACAATGCGACTGGGGCCCCGAGGCTGACTCAATCAAGTATGGGTACCGGGTCCCCTTCAGCCGAATTCATGTCTTCATCGGAAAGGTCGTCCAACCGGCTCAACGCATGCAACCCGCCCGGAAGCGCGTTCTCGTTGGTTTCACACAAGGTATGGAGCTTGCGGAAAACTCTGAGTTTGGAGGAGAGACTCTCATCTACTCAGGTGATGAGTCCTCGACCAGAGAGATGGAGTCAGTTTACTGGATTCAGGACGGTGGGCTTGGGGGCTATTCTGATGGCAACAGTATTGCGGACCCCTATGAGCCGCCGAGTCGAGCCGCCATCTTCATGGAAGGCACGACGTCGGCTCTTAACAACACGATGGCCGGAGCAGTAGCAACTACCAACCCCTCAGGTTCCGGCTCAGCCAAGCCACCGGCTTAGGTTCTATTGGAATTGATGAATGAGTTAACAAGTTTAATGGGGACCGAGGTCACAGCCAAAAAACAAGCAGAGCGCAATGAGGAGATCGCGAGGCTTAAGGAGTAGATGACCAAGGCCCAAGAGGATATCAATGCAGAGAATACCAGGATGGCAGCGGTGCGGGCTCAGATTGAGGCTGGGTCAGAGCGTGTGAAGGCAGAAGCTTGGCGTCTAAGTCTGGATCAGAACACTTCCAAGGCAGTTCTTCGTAGGAGGCACCAGACCCGCCTGCTTTTGCATTATGAGCCCATGGATCTATTTAACACGTCGGGGGCAGGTCCAAGCACTCTAGATGCACGGGTGAATCCTCAGTTAAACCCAGATATGCCGGGGAATCGGGCGGTGGCTCAACCTCACCAGCCTGAGTCGGCTCGGAGGGAGGAGCGGGTGCCTAACCCACCCCAATCAGACACCACCCCCACGTGTCCTAATGCCACCTAGGCACTTTTTTACCCGGTGGATAACATGTTAGCAACAGCAACCCAACTGGCGGCGATTCCAATCATTGGCGAGTCACCAGTCATGGTTGAAACTTGGAATGCAGTTGAGCTCTTACAGACAGCCATTGCATAACAAGCGGCTTATTCATATAGCCGTGACCGGGTGCATTTAACTCCCCTCCCAAGCTATAGCTACAGCCGGCGCACTGAGTCACCTATAGTCTCCAGTAGCGAACAACAACGTAACCCGCCTCGTGGTAATAACCTGCCCCTTAACCCAAGGGCTGTTGCTCAGGCAATTGTGGATGAAGCCAGAGCCCACCAGAGGCGGCAGTGGCAGCTCAATAGGGGGCTTATCAGCAACCTTTGATGATCCCTTCAGCCTTGGTGCGGGTCGGGTCAAATTCCAAGACGATTGGAGTGCCGTGTTTAGTACCATATTTGCGAAATGAGCGTCTGCCCAAGGATTTTAAGGGCCCTCACAAGGTGCCCAATTATACAGCAGATCTCCCTCCTGAGGCTTGGATTGAGAGTTATGAGTTAGCCATGGAGATGTTGGATGTCAATGATGTTGTCTGCGCCAAATATTTCACTATGATGTTGGAAGGACCGGCTCATACATGGTTAATAGGCTTACCTCCCAACTCTATCAGTTCATGGGCGGAGTTGAAGGCACGTTTCATCAAGAATTTTCAAGGGACATGTATGCAGCCACTGACGATTGTTGATCTGGATCACTACGTGCAACGTGGGGATGAGTCGGCCCACCATTTGGTCCGGCGGGTCTCCGTTATTATTAACTCGTCTGATAGTATTGCGGCGGGTCAGGCAGTTCTAATTTTAGAGAAGAACTGTCACTTTGTCCCCCTTAAGCAGAAGATCGGGCGGCTCAAGCATTATTGCATTGACATGGGTGACCTCATGGCGGCTCTCACTAAGTATGCAGACTCTGATAACAGAAAGAACCCGAGCTTTGATGATGAGAAATCCAACAAAGGGCAAGAAGAACGGCAACGGTAAAGGTTAGCATTAGAATATGGCAGGGCATAGTGGCAACAACCAGGGTAACAGTGGTAATCGGAGGAGCCCTGATGGCAGGTCGGATTTAGTGGCTAACACCAACACTGGGTATAAAAACCAGCGCTACAACAATAATGGTAAGCCGCCTTTTGTCTAAGAAAAGCCTTTTGACCTTGAGGCGATGCTTAATGAACCTTGCCAGAAACATAGTTTTCCTAACAAGCCAACCACTCACGCCTAGAAGGATTGTTATGTTATCCGGGAGTTTAGGAATTACAACCTTAAACCCTAATGGCCCGCCTGGTGGGTCAGAATCCGGTTCTCAAGGGTCCGACTTTGGAGGTGGCAGCTCAAATTCTGGTTATTGGCAACCATGGTGGTCATAATCAGCAGTCTGGTCAGGGTAACCAACAGCGAAATATTAGTCAGGGTATCAGAGTAACCCAAAGCAGCTTAATGGAGGCCACTACCACGTTTTTACTACAAGTCTTTGCAAACGAGATCAGAAGGTTCATAAGCGGGCGGTTCATGCAATCGAGCCGACTGTTCTGCAATATTTGAGATGGTCTGAGCGCACGATATCATGGAGCAGGGCGGATCACCCGGCACGGGTTGATAACCCGGGTCACTTAGCCCTTGTGGTGTCCCCTTAGGTAGGTGGCTATAAATTCACCAAGGTGCTCATGGGCGGTGGTAGCAGCATCAATATCCTGTACTATGATACCTTTCACCGGATGAATTTGACTGACAAGAACCTCAAGCCGTCCATGGTGTAGTGCCTGGTAAGTCTTCTTACCCTGGTGGAAAGATATCATTAGAAGTGGCTTTTGGTGATGAGTATAATTACAGAACAGAGACATTGTGGTTTGAGGTGGTCAAGATTAAGAGTCCATATCATGCTGTTTGGACAGCTAGCTTATGCTCGGTTTATGGCTCGCCCTTGTTATATTTACTTGCATCTTAAGATGCCAGGGCTAAATGGGACAATTACGGTAAATGGTGATCGAAAAGTCGCCCTGGAGTGTGAGGAAGGAGATGCAGCTTATGTAGAATCAGCTTGTGCTACCGAGGAGCTCAAGTTTTATAAGGACAATGTTGACCCGGCTGATATGACCCCTTTGAAAAAGCCCAGTACTGAGCACGACCCTCAGTTGAAGTTCAAGTCAGCTGATCATACCAAGCAAGTGGATTTTGTCCCTGGCGACTCATCTCAGCAGTTCACTATGGGGGCTAATATGGATCCCAAATAGGAAAGCACGCTCATCGAGTTCATCCGTGAGAATCGGGAGATCTTTGCATGGAAACTTTCTGACATGCCAAGTGTACCGAGATAATTTGTTGAGCACAACCTTAATGTGGATCCGAAATTTAAGCCGATCAAATAGTTGCTCCATCATTTCAACGAAGAACAACGTAAGGCTATCGGAGAAGCGGTAGCCTGGCTGTTGGCGGTTGGATTCATTGTGGAAGTTTTTCACCCTGAGTGGTTGGCTAACCCTGTGCTTGTACTTAAGAAAAATGGCACATGGCGTATGTGTGTTGATTACACAGATCTCAACAAGGCTTGTCCGGCTGGTCCATTTGCTCTCCCTCGTATCGACTAGATTATTGATGCAACGGCAGGTTGTGAGAGCTTATGCTTCTTGGATGCTTATTCTGGTTATCGTCAGATCAAAATGGCAGTTTAATACCAAGAGAAGACGTCCTTCATCACACCTTTTGGGGATTTTTGCTATTTTTCCATGCCTTTCGGGCTCAAGAGTGCCCATGCAACTTACCAATGCTATATTTAGAACTGTTTTCATGATCAAATTGGGTGCATGTTCATGCTTATGTGGATGATATTGTGGTCAAGTCTAGGAAGCAGAAGACTCTACTTGATGATTTGAAGGAAACTTTTGACAATCTTGGGGTCTACAAGATGATGCTTAACCCAGCCAAATCTATCTTTGGTGTGCCTGCAGGTAAATTGCTAGGTTTTCTAGTCTCAGAATGGGGCATTTAAGCTTACCCGAAGAAGATAAAGGCCATCACTTCACGTTCTAAGCCGACGTGTGTTAATGACATCCAGCGCTTGGCGGGTCGCATTGCGGCCTTAAGCCGGTTCATAAGTTGCCTGGGGGAGAAGGAAGTTCCTTTATATCAAATGATGAAGAAGACAGATCATTTTGTCTGGAGTGATTCCGCTAATGAGGCATTTGAGACACTTAAAATCAGTTGGCTGAGCTGCCCATCTTGGCTACTATCGGCGTTCTGGGAACGAGGGTCCCCAGACTTGCCTGCCTGCGGCCTGCGGCGTGGCTCAAGGGAGGCCCAGCACAGCCCATCTTCATCAACACAATCTCAAGACCCTCACGAGGGGCCAAGCCTCGCGGGGCGGACGACAAGGAGCTTCCTCAGGCACGGCCTCGTCAGGCTGGCTCACGAGGAGGCGGAGAGTTCAAGGCGGGGTACCTCGCGAGGTGCCCATGACGCAAGCCATGATGACCAAGGGCGTCAGTCAGGCGCCAGCCCTTGCAATGTCCTCCTTTCCTCTTTGGTGCAAAGGGAGCAAGCGCAGGCGAGAGCATCAAGTAAAGGCATCCATTTCGGCGCAACAAGACCAAGACCAGCCCAACGGCAGGAAGGAAGTCGTTGTGGAGCCCAAGCAGGCGTCACCACCAGAGCCTTTGACATGCGAGGACCAACTTTCGTCAGGATAAGTGTACCCACTGTTCCCCTTCAAAATGGCCGATTGTTGGCGCCCTTTCTGCTCAATATTTGGGAAGAGGCCCAGGGCCTTTGCCTATAAATAGGACTAGCCACCTCCAGGGTAGAGGCATCTGGACCTGAGTTAGCAATCCGGATCCTCACCAAGAAACCAGTAGATAGAGCGATTGAACTCCTCCTAGCGGTTCATCGCGCCAGCCAAGAACAGACCCTCATGAGGCTGTTCTTCCTTCTATTGTTCATCATCAGCCCAAGAGGCAATCCACCACACCACACACTGGAGTAGGGTATTACACCACATTGGTGGCCTGAACTAGTATAAATCTTGTGTCTCTTGTGTCGTTCTATTTGGTAGTTTAGATCCTAGCGATTCGGCGAGGAGCAGGCAGGCAGAGGGTTAAATCTCCGCGCGCACCCCAGTGTTCGAACCTCAAGGGTCTACCGGAACCCGAAATCCGAAATTTGGCGCGCCAGGTAGGGGTGCGCCAGAATTTGCCTTCCGTCATCTTGTTCTTCTCCGACCACCGTATCCATGTCTGACGCTCGTCGGGCTCATGCCGAGCGCCGAGCCGCCCTCCCTTCCCACATCGCCTAGACGGCTCCCGTCGGCGGGCGCCCTCGTCGTTCCCCGTCACCTGCGTCAACGCCGCCACCGGCCCGGCAGGGAACGAAAAGCAAGCGTCGTCCCAGCATCCATCCATGAGGCGGGACGGCCGCACTGCCACACCCTCGCTCACCCCCGCTGGTTCTTCGTCACGCGCGCCCCACGCGGCCATGGAGGCCTGAGCTGCGCTCATCGCAGCAAACGAGCTCCTACGCTACCGCCCCATCGACGATGTCTACGAAGAGTGGCGAGTCGCCGGGCTCGTCCGCGCCGCCAGGGGCTCCCCCGCGCCGTCCTTCTCGCTGCACCGCGCCTCGCCCTGCGTGGGCAATGATGCTCCTGGGCGCCCCAGCCGCCTCCTCCTCAAGAAGGCGCCCTAGCCCCAAGGCGCGCGGCCCCTGGGCGGAACCTGCTCCGTCAGGTGCCAGCGCGGCAAGAGCAGAGCTGCCAAGAAGTCCCTCGCCCTCGAGAAGCTGCCCGAGCGCTCCCTGCTCCAGCACGTCAAGACCCTGCGCTGGCCCCAGCCGCGGGGCATGGGGACCCGCGGGACCAAGCTCTTCATCGCCCAAGGCCTCCTCTGGCCGTAGCGGGCTGCCGCGCCTTCACCTCCGAGCTACGCAGTGTCGTGTGGCCCGGCAAGTTCAAGCCAGACCTGCCTCCTCGCTATGACGGCATGGCTGACCCTGCAGAGTTCCTCCAGCTCTAAGAGTTGGGCATCGAGGCTGCCAACGGAGACGAAAAGGTCATGGCAAACTGGTTCCCCATGGCGCTCAAGGACGGAGCCCGCACCTGGCTCCTGAATCTGGCCCCAGGCACGATCTCCTCCTGGGACGAGATGCGCACCCGCTTCATCGCCAACTTCCAGGGTACCCGCGACCGGCCACCCGCCATGAGCGACATGCACCGTATCAAGCAGCAACCAGGGGAAACCATGCAGAAGTACATCCAGCGCTTCAACAACGCGCACCACAAGATCCCCAAGGTGACGGAGGAGGCCATCATCTCAGCCTTCTCCGACGGTGTGCGCGACGTCAAGATGAAGGAGGAGCTGGCGATGCATGAAGACCTGTGCACCTCATTGGAGCTATTCAACTTGGCGACCAAGTGCGCCAGGGCTGAGGAGGGATGCCTCTCCCTCCTCGAGCTGCCTGTCGCGGACCCAGAAGAGAATAAGCCCAAGGCCAAGGACGTGAAGCGCAAGGGGGCTGCCATACTCGCGGCAGAGCCAGACACCAAGCGGGGCAGAGATCAGCCCGAATCCTCCAAGGGCAGTCGGTACTGCGTGTACCACGACCTCCAAACCCACAACACCAATGAATGCCAAGAGCTCCGGGCCATGCGTGAAGGAAGGGTCGCCAGACGTCCCGACCGCAGCGACTGGGGCTACGGCCGAGGAGGAGGAAGGAATGCAGGACGTTGGGAAGACCGCGGCCCACGCCAAGGGTGGCGCGACCAACCTCTCGAGGATCGCTGGCAGGACCCGCCTCGCGAGGGAGGCTGGAGGGATCAGCCTCGCGAGGATCGCCCGCAAGGGAACGCAGGCCTCCCTTCCCTGCCGCTGCAGCCAAGGAGAAATGAAGACCGTCATCAGGACGAGGGGGCTGGGGGCTTCCAGGAACCACATGCAATCGCCAGCATCGTGGGTGGAGCTCAAGCCCCAGCCTCTCAACGCATTTTCAAGCAGTTCGCCCGCGAAGTGAATGCAGTCCTCCCCAAGCTCGAGGCCACGCACCCTCTCAGGTGGTCAGCATGAGCCATCACGTTCAGCTTAGCGGATCAGCTCAAGTGCGCGGCCATAGCCGGAGTCCTCCCAATGCTTTGTTCCCCAATCATCAGCAACGTGTTGGTCACCAGGACCCTCATCGACGGCGGGGCAGGGCTCAACGTCCTGTCTGTGGAAATGTTCAACAATCTCCAAGTGCCCTACAGCCAGCTTTAGCCAACCAAGCCTTTCTCCGGAGTCACCAACGGCTCCACAGTCCCGATTGGGCAGGTCCGCCTTCCTGTCACCTTCGAGGCATGCGACAACTACCGCACCGAGCTCATCGACTTCCACGTCGCCCACATTCGCCTGCCGTACAACGCCATCCTTGGGTACCTGGCGTTGTCCAAGTTCATGGCCGTAACCCACCACGGCTACAACGTCCTCAAGATGCCAGGAAGTGGCGGGGTCATCACGGTGCCCTGCGAAGAGAGAGACACATTGTACTCCCTGGAGCGAGCCTTTCAGGCCGCATCACTGGAAGACCCGGACCGCGGAAACAGGAGGCTTCCCGAGGCCGCCCCCAAGAAGAAGAAGACATCGTCCGGCCCGGCCCCTCCGGAGGCAGGCCCCTCAGGGCCCGCGCCTTCTCAGGGGGAACCTCCTTCCATTGCATAGGGAAGCGCGCCCAGCGCCCTCCTCAGGCAGGGCTCGGGGGCTCTCCTCTGGAGGGCCGCCGACCTCGCCAAGGTCACGAGGGAGGCGCTTGGGCACCACGTGGAGGCGTGTTTCGAAGCACGTTTCCCTCAAGAAGGAGCAAGGCAAGGAGGGCCAAACCCTCAAGAGTTCATCAGCAAGGCCATTCAGGAGCTACAGGAGTCAAGGGTCATGAGAGGCAGCCGCCACTTACCCATTGTGGCCCCCCCATCCAGGCGAGGATGGCGGGCTGCGCGTCTGCATCGACATACCGGGGCTCAACCGAGTCGCGTCTCAGGAGTGCCTCTGGCCCTCGCAAGTGGGACGCTGCGACGGTCCGCCCCACAGCTATGTTCGCATGCCTTATGGCTTGCCGAACGTGGCTGCTGCGCACCAGCGCCTCATGAGGGCCATCCTGGAGGCTCAAGAGGCTAGGCGTTCCGCAGCCCTGGTGGAGATGGAGATGGCCCGCAAGGAGCCGCCAGCGCCTCCGGAGCCTCCTGAGGCCCCTGGGCCTGGGGGCTCGTGAGGATCGGCTCCCGCAGCCCGTCGAGTCTGCTACACCAACACCCCTTCGTCCCCAGCATCATCAGGTGACATCTTTCAAGTTTCATTTCCGGCTAGGAGCGCCCTCAGGGCCGCATTATTCCCAGGCCCCGTGGGTCCGTCCCTGCGGCGTGTATCCCTTTTATTTCATGTTCTTAGCTTACCTTATTGGGGGCACCCCTCGGGCTGCATCATCCCCAAGTCGCTCAGGCCTGACCCAGCGGCGTGTACCCTTCTTGCATTTACCTTAGGGCTATGCTTTCGACCCATCATGCTTGTTATTTGGTGCCTTTTCCTCCTGGGTGTCGGAATGTTGGGTGTTAAAGGGGGGTGCCCGAGCATCGCGACTCAGGGCTCCTACCGGCTCTCCAGCCCTCACCCGCTGGTCTTGTCCATGGCATCGCGACCTGGCATGCCAGCGACGGTTGAGACCAGCTCGAGAGCCGGGACCCGAGGACGTAGAGTTTCGACATCTAACCCAGCTTGCGCGTTAAAGGGGGGGTGCCTGAGCATCGCGACTCAGGGCTCCTACCGGCTCTCCAGCCCTCACCCTCTGGTCTTGTCCATGGCATCGTTGTGACGCTCGAATAGTTAAGCTACAGTGAACCTATGCTAATGATGCCACGTCACCTTGATTACTGTTACTAATCTCGTGTTAGTTCAAAACCGATTCTAATTCAGATTAAAAGTCAGGCAAACAACAGAAGTTTTCAAACAATGAAACTAAAATGTCCGGATTGTGCCAAATATTACATAGATAATTATGGTGGAGAAATCATCTTTTTATAAAATATTTAAACGCCTTTTAACAATTAAAACAGGGGCAAAACAATATTTTTATTGCTTTTTAATCTATATAATTCCCAAAGTCTTTTAAATAAATCCCAAACCTTTTGTGGCATTGTTTAATTTTGCAATGTGAATTATTGGAAAAGTTTTCTATTTTACTAAACCTATTTGCTATTTAAAATAAGTGCAAAGCTTTAAAAAAAGGAAGAAACAAAAAAGAAAATAGAACAAGGGAAATAGAAACAAACCTAACCTACTGGCACTTGTACCATCTAGCAAAGCTCACGGCCTAGCCCACGAGCGCCCTCTCCTTCTTCCCCTGTTCACCCGAGCATGGTGGCCGCTCGAGCATCGTCCATGGAGGGGATCCGCCACGTGCCAGCCATCCCGCCGTTGCCCGCGCTGGATAAAAGGCCCCCTCGCCCCCGGATGAACCCTAGCGCGCCTGCCCTTTCCTCACCCCTCCCCCTCTCTGACCTCGCTCGCCCGAGGGCATCAGTCATCGTGCCTCGACATTGGCGTGACCATCGGCCACCTTCCGCCATTCCTGGCTGGCCAGAAGGATCACTGCGGTCATCCACATCGCCTTCGCCTGCCGGAGGACTCGGGGACGCCGCATCGACGCCGTCCGCGCCGATCCCCTTCCTCGAGATGCGCCTCTACTTCGACCGGATCGGGACCGTCTTCATCTTCCAGTCGCTGGCGATCTTCCACGATTTGGGCATCCCCTGCTGCTCCTAGTCACTCGCCGGGCCTCCGTGTGCCTCCGTGGTGAGCCCCTATGCCGATTCCCCCTTTCCCCCCTTTGATTCGATGCCGTAGGACGTTGTCGCCGTTGGTTCCGAAGCTCCGCGCGCCTGCACGTCCTTTTTCCTCACCGCGACCGTGACCGCGCCCAGCCTGCGTCGCTGTTACCCTACCGCGTGCACCCAGACGCCCTTGAACGCACCCACGACCGTGCCCGCCGGCGATGCTCTGCCTGCTGCTGCTCCCCGCCGTGTGCGTGCGCGCACGCGCCGCCCGCTGCCGTTTCCGTCCTGCGGCGGCCTTGCCGCGGCCCGCCGACGCGCAGCCTTGGCCCCCTGTGCCGCTGCTGTCGCTCGTCGCTGTGGCCACCGGCGCCCAGCGCCGTTCCCTCCCTGTCGACCTGGGCGGGTGCCCAGTGCCCGCTCCAGGCGCCCGCTAACACCGAACCCACTATGGCCCCTGGGGCATTTGACAGATAGGCCCCACGCCCAGAACAAAAAAAAGAGGATTAATAGTAATTAAAAAAAGCTAACTAATTAATTAATTAAATTAATTAATCATGTTTAGTTAACTAATTAACTCTAATTAACCTGCTAATTAGATGTTAACAAATTGTTAGTCTTCAGCCTATGACATGTGGGACCCACCGTCAGTTTGACTAGTCAACCCTGTTGACTGCTGACATCGGCATGACATGATGCTGATGTCATAAATCCATTTTCGAATTAAATTAAATAATTAATTAAATTCTAGAAATTAATAAAATCTTTAAAAAAATCATATCTTTTAAACCGTAACTCGGATTAAATTATTTTCAACATGAAAGTTGCTCAAAATGACGAGACGGATCCGGATACGCAGCCCGTTCATCCGCCACGCGTCCCTAGCATAGTGAACCTGCAACATTTCACCTCCGGTTCATCTGTCCGAAAACACGGAACACCGGGGATACCTTCCCGGATGTTTCCCCCTTCACCGGTATCACCTCATACCGCGATAGAACACGTCTAGCTCTGCTTGTTGTCCTGTTATGCACTTGCTTGCTATGTATTTACTGTTTCTCCCCCCTCTTCTCTTCGGTAGACCTCGTGACGATGCTGATGCCCCTGTGGTCGACTACGTCACCGACGACCCCTCCTTCTTGTCTGAGCATCCAGGCAAGCCCCCCCCTTGATCACCAGATATTGCCTATTCTCCTCTATACTGCTTGCATTAGAGTAGTGTAGCATGTTACTGCTTTCCGTTGATCCTATTTTGATGCATAGCCTGACATTGTTGCTACATCTGTTGATACCTTACCTGCAATCCTAAATGCTTAGTATAGGATGCTAGTTTATCATCATTGGCCCTACATTCTTGTCAGTCTGCCTTGCTATACTATTGGGCCGTGATCACTCGGGAGGTGATCACGGGTATATACTATACATACATACATATTATACAGATGGTGACTAAAGTCGGGTCAGCTCGTTGAGTACCCGCAAGTGATCCCGATGTGGGGGCTGAAAGGACAGGTGGCTCCATCCCGGTAGAGGTGGACCTGGGTTCTCGACGGCGCCCGACTGTTACTTTGTGGCGGAGCGACAGGGCAGGTTGAGACCACCTAGGAGACAGGTGGGCCTGGCCCTGGTCGGCGTCCGCGGTTACTTCATAATAACACGCTTAACGAGATCTTGGTATTTGATCTGAGTCTGGCCATTTAGTCTATACGCACTAACCATCTACGCGGGAGTAGTTATGGGTATCCCGACGTCGTGGTATCAGCCGAAGCCTTCTTGACGTCAGCGACGGAGCGGCGCGCGCCGGATTGGACTGCGTTAACACAACTTCCTTTGTAATGGAGGTTGCTAGGTCTGCTTCCGGCCGCCCACGCAACGTGCAGGTGTGCAATGGGCAATGGGCCCAGACCCCTGCGTGCATAGGATTTAGACCGGCGGGCTGACCTCTCTGTTGTGCCTAGGTGGGGCTGCGACGTGTTGATCTTCCGAGGCCGGGCATGACCCAGGAAAGTGTGTCCGGCCAAATGGGATCGAGCGTGTTGGGTTATGTGGTGCACCCCTGCAGGGAAGTTCATCTATTCGAATAGCCGTGTCCCTCGGTAAAAGGACGACCTGGAGTTGTACCTTGACCTTATGACAACTAGAACCGGATACTTAATAAAACACACCCTTCCAAGTGCCAGATACAACCCGGTGATCGCTCTCTAACAGGGCGACAAGGAGAGGATCGCCGGGTAGGATTATGCTATGCGATGCTACTGGAGATGCTACTTGGAGATGCTACTTGGAGGACTTCAATCTACTCTCCTCTACATGCTGAAAGACGGAGGCTGCCAGAAGCGTAGTCTTCGATAGGACTAGCTATCCCCTCTTATTCTGGCATTCTGCAGTTCAGTCCACTGATATGGCCTCCTTACGCATATACCCATGCATATGTAGTGTAGTTCCTTGCTTGCGAGTACTTTGGATGAGTACTCACGGTTGCTTTCTCCCCCTTTTTCCCCCTTTCCTTTCTTTCTGGTTGTCGCAACCAGATGCTGGAGTCCCGGAGCCAGACGCCACCGTCGACGACGACTCCTACTACACCGGAGGTGCCTACTACTACGTGCAGGCCGCTGACGACGACCAGGAGTACTTTAGGAGGATCCCAGGCAGGAGGCCTGTGCCTCTTTCGATCTGTATCCCAGTTTGTGCTAGCCTTTTTAAGGCAAACTTGTTTAACTTATGTCTGTACTCAGATATTGTTGCTTCCGCGTCTATGATCGAGCACTTGTATTCGAGCCCTCGAGGCCCCTGGCTTGTATTATGATGCTTGTATGACTTATTTACATTTTAGAGTTGTGTTGTGATATCTTCCCGTGAGTCCCTGATCTTGATCGTACACATTTGCGTGCATGATTAGTGTACGATTGAATCGGGGGCGTCACAATCGTGACCTGGCATGCCAGCGACGGCTGAGACCAGCTCGAGAGCCGGGACCCGAGGACGTAGAGTTTCGACATCTAACCCAGCTTGCGCGTTAAAGGGGGGGGGGTGCCTGAGCATCGCGACTCAGGGCTCCTACCGGCTCTCCAGCCCTCACCCTCTGGTCTTGTCCATGGCATCGCGACCTGGCATGCCAGCGACGGCTGAGACCAGCTCGAGAGCCGGGACCCGAGGACGTAGAGCACCGACATCTGGACAAATTTGTAGGAACACACTCCAAGATAAGGCCCAGAGCCAGGCGCAACCTGCCTTGAGGTAGGGCCCCGTGAGTCCCGCGCTGGCCCACGGGCGCCTAGATACACCTCGTCAAGCCCTACCGTGCCAGCCACGTGTCAGGGTGGGGCTGTATACACCCCGGGGTCTCCTCCCAGAGGGGAGCCCCCTCCCACGCACCAGTGGAAGCACCATGCTCCGCGCTGGCTAACGACACTGCCGAGGAGCGGCTATGCCCGTACGCATACGGAAGCGCTATGCTCCGCGCTGGTGATAAACAACTGAGGGTGGCCCCCGGGCCACATCAACCTCAGGGAGCCCCGAGCTCAGTGTCTAGCCTCATCGCAACGCCTCCTCTTGGGAGTGCTGCGTGAGGGGGCTGGGCACGGGGGCTGCGCCTGGGTCACGCCCAGACGCATGCCACCCAGCCAGGCCCCCCGGGCCTGGTTCTTCGCACGTCCCTCCCCGAGTGGAGCCAAGGTACGAAGGACGTTTGAGCATCAAGGGGGACTCCTGAGCATTGCGACTCAGGAGCCTAACTGGTCACGTAGCCCCTCACTCCTTAGTTCCAAAAGGCTAACGGCGGTTGAGGTATGCGCGGGGCCGGACTCTGCAGACGTAGAACGGTAGATCCACCCGCATCTCACCTCCCTAAGGAGTCACGCCCCACATCTCACCTCCCTACTTGCTGTTCGAGCGCCAAGGGGGACTCCTGAGCATCGCGACTCAGGAGCCTAACTTGTCACGTAGCCCCTCACTCCTTGGTCCCGTACTGGTTTCTGGTCGGGGCTAACGGCGGCTGAGGTATGCGCGGGGCCGGGCTCTGCCGGTGTAGAACATAAGCAAGTAGGAAGGAAGTAGCGCAAATTCAAGGAATTCAAAAGCAAATATTACAGTCCATACTGCTATTACAACACCAAATGCAAGTTTTAACGCCTCCCCGAGGCATGGTACATGTGCAGGAATTAAAAGCAGGACGGGAGCCACGACGGAGTCACTTGCCAGCGGTGGAGCTGCGCGGAGCGGGTTCACCTTGTGGAGCTGCAGGGCCGGCAACGCCCCACTTCGGCTTGGTGCTGAAGGCCCGGAACTTCCCTAGCAGAGCCTCCGCACGACCCTTCACGACCTCAGTAGCGGCAGCAGCACGCTCGCCGCTCGCTGGCTCCAGCAGGCTGTCGAGGTCGATGTTAGGGTCACGAAGATAGATGTCGGTGAAGACACGCGTCAGCACTGCAGAAGACAAGACACGTGCCTCGGCCTCAGCCGTAGGGCCAAGGCCAAGGGTGACATCTTCAAGGGCGCGAACCATGAAGGGAAGCAGCTTGGCGGGGCCATCCTCCTCGCCGGCCAGCGGGCTCTCAAGGCCGCTATCCTAAAGCGTCTTCAATGAAGTGCGAGCCTTCTCCTCCATATCCACGAAGGCCACACGATCCTCGGCGAGAACCCGGGCCTTGCCGTCCCGCTCAACCTTCCTCGCCTCCAGCTCTTGCTCTAGTGCACCTAGGCGGCCACGACACCTCTTGAGCTTGGCGTCCAGGTCCTTGATGGCTGCCTCGCGAGCCTTCATGCTTTCCTCCTGCTCTTGGCGAAGGCGGGCCTCCTCGGCAAGCTGGTTCTGCAGGCCCTTCAGCTCGCTCTCCAGCGCCTCGCAGCGACCTCGGAGACTAGCTACCTCCCCCAAGGCAGCGTCGCGGGCAACCTTCGCCCCAACGACGGCCTGCTTCTCCTCGTCGCAAGCTGTCGAGGCCTGAACCAGCGCCGCCCGTATCGAAGCGTCGGAGCGAATCCAGCCACAAGCCAGCTCCAAGCGCCCGACCACTAGACGAGGGTCAGCACCCAGAAGATCCTGCCGCAAACGGTCCAGTTCGGCAACGGCGCAATCCAGAACAGTTTTCGGGGAAGCAGCAGTCGGTGGAGTAGGAGGAGAAGACGGCAGCGTGACCACAGTACCCTGAGGCAGAACCTGCTGCGCCACGACGGCTGTGGTGGCGGCATCAGGTAAGGGCACCTCAGGAGTCGCCCGGGCCATGGGGGCTGAGCTCGCCCCAGCAGGCTCAGCCTGGCCTCGCGAGGACGCCCGGGCAAGAGAGGCCCGTGCATCACGGTCGCCTTCTTTCTCGGGCAAAGGCGCTGCCACGGATGGGACCTCAGGAGCTCCCTTCGACTTCTTTGCCGCGGGCGCCAGCCTAGCCGGGAGACGTGAACATCAAGCCTCAGGAACAGATATCACAGCCCTAGAATACTGCATGTAATTAGTTGCATCAGAGTGCATCATGCATCATGTTTAAATTCAGTTGAAATTTGAATTGAGGAATTTTCAAAGCCTCAGAAACCTTTTAAAAATGATCAACATTAAAATCTTCTCAAAGAAGCCCAAGAAAATGTTCCTGCTAAACCTTGAAAAAAATATTGGCAAGAATAAAGTTCAAACCAATATTTTTGGAGGCTTTAAAATATTTATTTTGGGCCTTTGAATTAAATTAATAACATATTTGAGTTGGACTTATTTCTGTTATATAAGAGATAAAGTTCAAATAATTTTTGTAAGTTTGCATGTGGCCTTGGACAAGTTTCCTGAGCTCACATAAAAATTTACAGAAAGTTCTAAATGATTTGATGCCTCAAATCAAATCAAACAAATTACAGAAAATAGCAAAACAGAAAGAACATTAGAAAGGACACGGAGAGAGAGAGAGTTTACCTGTGCAGCCCACCTGGTGGCCCACTCACCTGGCCCAGCCCACCAGAGCCGCCACCGTCTCCCACCTCGCGTGTGGCCACCGCGCGCCGGCACGCGCCCGGCCACCTCCTCCCTGCCTGGCTGCCCCCTTCCCCCCCTGGACGCCCTGGACGTCGACACGTACCCTCCCCGGCCCCTCTCACTCTCTCTCGTTCCTTCCCCTCCTCTCCCTCGCTCTCTCTCACCGCGCCCGAGCACTACCCTCGCCGCCGCACGCCGTTGCCGCGCCACCACCACTGCCTCGCCTCTCCGTCAAGCCCATTAGCTCCGCGCTGCCGTCCTCGACTTCTATGACGACTCACGCAAGACGGGATGCCCTGCAGAGCTGCCCCGACGTCGTCCTCCTCGTCGGTGCCGCAGATCGCCGCCGTCAAATTCGTCGCCGTTCGGGCTTCCCCGAGCTCGCCGTCCACCTCTACAGGATCCACGTGAGCTCGCCGTCCGTTTCCCTCTCTCCGTTCCTTTGCTCGCGCGCCGTAGCCGTGCTAACCACCGGACCCGAGCGGTCGCGCCGCCGTGGATTCTCACCTCCTGGCCAGAGTCACCGCAGCTCGCGCCCGCGCATGCCATCGCGCTCAGGAGCCTCCCATAAGACCAAAGCCGCCACCCGCAGCTCCTGCCGTGCCCTGCAGCACCCCGCGCACACCTGGCCGTGCTCCGGCCACCGCCCCGAGCTCGTTCCCAGCGAGGTCAGGCCGCCCCCGCTTCTCCTGCTTGCTCTAGACGACGCGGACGAGCCGTGGCTCCTCGCCCGTGCCCTCTGCCGCCCAAATGGTCGCCGGAGCGACGTTTCCGACGTCCTCCGCTGCCTCGGGTCGTCGCCGGCAGCTAAACGCCGGCCAAACCCCGTTTTAGTTAGTGTTAATGACGCCTCTAACTTAACACCCTGACCCACTTACAAGTGGGACCCGTGACCTAATTAACCACGGGGTAAACCCCTGTTTAGTTTTAACTAATCACCGTGGCCCCACGCGTCAGCATTGACCATGCTGACGTGGCACTTGACCGACCCCACCCGTCAGCCACACAAACCAGCACTTTGTCACCGACCAGTGGACCCCACTAGTCAGGTTTGAACCGGACCAGCCCCAGTTGACTTGATGACGTCACAACGACGTCATGCTGACGCAGTTAACCATTTTCTGGATTTAAAATAATTCAGGAAATTTCAGAAAATAGTATAAACTTCTAAAAATCATAGAAATTCAATCGTAACTCCAAATAAGATAAATTATATATGAAAAATGATCAGAAAAATCCAATCTATCCATCTGTACCATTTTCATGCATGATAGAACAACTTATGGCTGCTGTTTAGGACAAATCATATGAATGGCATTTAAATAATCACATGTGGAGTTTGAATTTGATCCTAGGGTTCAAACCAACTCCATTTAACTTGCTGCTGGTTGCATTAGCTCAAATCACAGCATATTGCCATGTCATGATCATGCATCATATTGTGCATTGCATTGATTTTGTTCTTCCTTGTTTGCCGGTGTTTGTCCCCTCTCAGTAGACGATGTACCGACGACGTGATCGATGACACTAATGAAGAGCTATATTATCTTCGGAAGTGCCAGGCAAGCAAAACCTCCTTGTTCATTCCGATACAATCCCACTCTCTCGCTCCTGCTCTATTTTACTGCATTAGGACAACAACGATACAACTGTTACTTGCTACGGTAGTTGAACCCCTTATCCTCTGCATGACCTGTCATTGCCACAGTAAATAGGTGAAACCCACTAGCATGAGTAGGAGTTGTTTGAGCCCTGATGTGCCTACTCATTCATGCTTGTTTGTCATGCCTGCTATTGCTTAGAGTTGTGTCAGGTCTGATTCATCAGGAATGAATCAGAGGGGTGTGAACATGTCCTACTATGTGAGAGCTAAGTGTGTGAACATGATTTGGTAAAGGTAGCGGTGAGAGGCCATGTAGGAGTACATGGTGGGTTGTCTCATTGCAGCCGTCCTCGGGAACTGAGTTCTGTGTTTGTGATCCATGAACAGCTACTACCATGCATTGGAATGCTTAAGTGCCCCTCTCGACTTATTAATCAACTTGATCCCTGTCCAGGAGTTGCAACTAGTTTCTGGTGTTTGTAGGTAGTGTTAGTAGTCTACCAAGTGGCACCCGGTACAGGTGGGCTTGGGACAGACTAGGCACAGTGGCACGGTGTACCAAGTGGCACCCGGATGGTGGGCTTGGGAACCCTGCTCACATCGTTTGGGGCCGTGAGCGACACCCCGGCCGGATCTCCTTGCGGATGGAACCCGAATAGGCGATAAACCTGGACTAGAGACTTGTGTGGTTAGTCAGGTCGTGGCCGACTCCCTCGCCCGGCTTCCACTTGAAGGTTGCCGAGGTACATGACGGTATAGGGAGATAAGTGGCGAGAGCGTGTGTGAAGAAGTACACCCCTGCAGGGTTATCATTATCTATTCGAATAGCCGGATTCCTCGGATATGGAAACTTGGACCCCTTGCATAGTTCATAGACAAGTGAAAGTGGATACTCTAAAATACGCAAGATAAGCGTGAGTGCTATGGATGGCGTTCTCGTAGGGAGACGGGAGTGGTGTATTGATATGGTGAATATGTGGACTCGTGTGCGCCACCTCAAAAGAGTTACATTGCAGTCGTAGTTCAGGTTAGCCACCGAGTCAAAGCTGGCTTGCTGCAGTTAAACCCCACCATCCCTTTGTTGATAATGACACATATGTAGATAGTTCTGATGTAAGTCTTGCTGGGTACATTTGTACTCACGTTTGCCTATTTTACGTTTTTGCAGAGACTTCCGTCTCACTAGTAGTTCCGCGTGGACTTCGACGTTTAGCTTGTTACCTCAGCTACGATCTTGTGCCCTCAGCAGGATCTGGTAGATAGTCAGGCTTCTCAGCCTTTTTCTTTTGTAGATGTCTGTACTCAGACATGTTAAGCTTCCGCATGTGCTTTGACTTGTATGCTCTGAATGTTGGGTCGAGAGACCCATGTTTGTAATATCTCGCTCCTCGGAGCCTATTGAATAAAATACTTGAGTTGTAGAGTCATGTTGTGATGCCATGTTGTATTTGCACATATCGAGCATCTTGTGTGTATGTTATTGAAATGCTTGGTATGTGTGGGATCTGACTATCTAGTTGTTTATCCTTAGTAGCCTCTCTTACCGGGAAATGTCTCCTAGTGCTTTCACTGAGCCATGGTAGCTTGCTACTGCTCCGGAACACTTAGGCTGGCCGACATGTGTCCTTCGTTCCTGTGTCTGTCCCTTCGGGGAAATGTCACGTGATGAATACCGGAGTCCTGTTAGCCCGCTACAGCCCGGTTCACCGGAGTCCTGCAAGCCCAGTGCTACAGCCTGGATTCACTCGCTGATGACCGACACGTTCGATGCTGGGTCATGGATGCCAGTCCCTGGAAGTTTGTGCCACTTTGGGTTTACGACTACCCATGTCAGCCCGGGCTCCTTATCATTTGGATGCTAGCGACACTATCATATACGTGTGCCAAAAGGCGCAAACGGTCCCGGGAAAAGGTAAGGCGACACCCGTGGGAATACCGTGCGTGAGGCCGCAAAGTGATATGAGGTGTTACATGCTAGATCGATGTGGCATTGAGTCGGGGTCCTGACAGCTTTGGTATCAGAGCTTGACTGCCTGTAGGATTACCAAGCCAAACCGGTCGAAGTTGTGTCTAGAAATGCTTTAGTTATATAAGGGAATTGATTGTGGGATGGAACGTAAGGCTCTTTTTACTCCTTATACCTCATGGCCTTCTGATCTGAGTCATCCTCTTCTCTTCTACGGGGATTAAGAACTAGGCCTTCTCATCTATCTATCAGGATGACGTGTTACTAATCCATAGACTTATAGAATTGTTAGCTTCAAATCTCAGTTCAGTTTCTACTACTTCCGTATGTTCATAGCTGGTCTCAGAACCTTGATATTGTGATATTAAGTGGTTATGCCACCATTTCTGTTGTATGTCTCCAAACGTTTGAGCATTTACAGCCGTTATGCTGTCCGAGTCATCCCAGGTTTCTAAATAGTCTGAAGCATTTGCAAAATCCCTTCCTCCCGTTCCGATGTCCCTTTGGGCCAGATTAAGCACACTAATCGGTGAGTTGAGGTACTCTATTGCCTCGACATATATGTTGGAGTTAGTATTATGACCCTAGGTGTTTTAGGGAGTCAGCTAGTAATTTAACCATGTTATGTGTTCCCAGTGTGATAATTCTGGCCTTTATTGTCGAAAGCATCCCGTGATGCCACTTAGTAGTAGGTATTCTATTCCTGGGTTCTTGAACCCAAGATTCACCCACTTACTTCATGTTGATAGTGCTTGCTCGTTCCTTCGGGATATTAGTAACCTTTGTATTAGTCCTCGAGGTCCGTGGTATTTCCTCCTTCCAAATACTATGAACCACTTTTGGCAGAAGTTTGTTGGATCAAAAGATCACAACAAGAGTGCTCTCGATGAGTTCTCCATTCTATATTGCGACTCTGCCAGTTCTACCTTCTCTGTACGGGTTATCCGGAAGAAATGTTGAACTTGATTCGACATACTAATCCATGCATCCACAACTCAGAAAATGATATGTTCTTTTGAGTTGTCCCTCTTAGTTGTCTTCTGACCATCGTCTATCAATTGATAGACAGGAGTAGTTGTGCACTCGAGCTCATCGATGCTTATTACTCTTGTGGTCCGTCAAGCCATTCTATTCCGGAATGACTAGGAGAAACAAACTCCAGCACCTCATCCATTTCTTGGAGTGGTCAAAGTAGTCGTGTTCTACAGATCAATTGCCAATCCAGCTTTTGCGCTGTTGTACCCTAGAGTATTACCCTCTTTATGTCAGGATTGTCATGAGAATTGCACCATCTCTTATGAATTCTTGATGTAGTGATACTTCTCGCCATCATTATTCATTCCCCGGTTCCGTGTTATTGTAACCGGGACACCGACAAGTGGATCGTGATGTGTGAAATCTATACTCCTAGCAACTCTGTTGCTTGGTAGTTAAATGGACAATAACCTCATTCTTAGCGTGCTGATTATTAAATCATCATTCTAGGACAGATCGTGCTACCTAGTCCTTATTTCTGGTGCACTATTCGATCAATGAGTTATGATTTTGTCAATCCCTCGCTCATTTGATCATATCATCTTGCCTTGAAAAGCAAGATTGTTCTCGAGCTTAGTAACATATCGGTGGTTCGAGATTTTCTGATTATCTTCTCAGAAGTATCACCAAGTCGTCACCTGACCGCTATGTTGAGTTCGTGATCAAGTTGGTTTATTCCTGTAAACCACCCTTTCTCCAAGAATCCATGTTGGATACCCCTGAGCTGGTTGGTTAAGCTAAACAACAACTTGGAGAGTTGGAAGATGAAAGCTTGTCCGACTCAGTTCATTCCAAAGGGATATCTTTGTGTATGTGTGTTGAAGAAAGGTGATATCTTCATTGATTGATCCTCGTGGTCAATTGTTGGATCTACTGTCTTACCCCAAACCTTTGATTTGAGTATGGGCTATCGTCAAATCAAATCAGAACCAACAATGTTCGTAATGTTGTCCTACTCGTGGTTGATTCCTCGAGCATACACTATTACATCTTTTGGTCTGACCAATGCTAACACCGTGTTCACATGATGGTGGAAGTCCAGTGATATGGAATTCCGATGAGTTGTTGTTGAACCCATCAGCAGCATTTTGTCTCCCCCATGATTCATGTTGAACATCAACCTAGTGTTGAAAACTTTGTAAGCGATGCCTTCATGTTCCGTTCATGAAGCTTATGTTTGGATGAAAGAAGTGACTTCCTCGAATTCATGTGCTTTAGGTGTAAGTTGTCGCCATGAATTTGAGAAAGGTTTGTTTTGTTTCCTCTGGAATCATCCCAAGTCAGTCATGCATGTGCGATGTATTCTATGGTCTGATAGACTGATCATCTTCATTCCATGTGAATTTCCTAGCACATAGAGCCACTGATTGGTTTGTTCGAGGGAAAGGAGTTGTTGTGCGAATACTAGTTCATGCACAAGATTCCAACATCCTCGAAGATGGTTCCCCACCTGAACTTGGTAGTGTTTTATCATAAGACTACCACGTGGTCATGCTTGTCTTGGACAACATGTTCACATGTGAGTAGCAGTACCAGCTCATGTTTTGGAGCTTGCGACCATAGTTCATCTCCCGAGAATCTCGCAAAGCCATCTCGTCGATTTTTGTTGTAAACTTCATTTTTCTTTCTAGACTGGATGGGTTTGGAATATCCTGACACCAGCCAGATCTGAATCTCAGGCAGATATGATGGTTGGATCATTCCTAGCATTTGCATTTATTTTCCCAGATTGCACCGCCATTGTGCCAATCCCCCATGGGCTGCCCTTCTTGGTAGTTGCTGTCCAATATCATCTTCAAAAGTGGACTTACCATGGGTCCCATCCATTTCCGATGATAAGCAAGGTCATCCAGTGCGTTGTCTTCAACAAGGTAGTCCACATCATCCTTCCTAGTCCGAGTATGCCATTTCCTCGAGCTCTTCCAAATGATCAACTATAAATTGCCTTAAGCTGGTATGAAGGGTTTCAATGATCTCTGAATCAAAAGTAATTCTTTTTGCCACTTAAGGTAATAACTCTACGAGTCACCTCCCCCAAGGTGCCCCGTTATGGAATCATGGCAATTATTTCCTCGCCACCTTGTCACCATCCACCATCTCTCTAAGCGTGGAATTGTTGCCCACCAAATCAAACCTCGTTGTTTGTTCTTCCATCCCTCTCGATGTGTTTTGTGTCTCAACTCGAGATGTTTCAACATCTCATTCCACGAGTTGATCTTGAGTGCTCGATCTTTGAGGAGATCGTTTTCTATAGAGTTTCTTCCTGTCGCCATCGTGTTGGATGAAGATCTCGAAAGCAAAGACCTCAAGATCAATATGATGCAATGAAGCTACTTCTTCGAGAAGGGCAGTTGGATCGAGGAGACTGTGATAGTTTGTGACCTCCTTTCTTCTTACCTCACGTCTTGAATCTCGGGACGAGATTCTTGTTTAGTGGGGGTGATTTGTCACAGCCCTAGAATACTTCATGTAATTAGTTGCATCAGAGTGCATCATGCATCATGTTTAAATTCAGTTGAAATTTGAATTGAGGAATTTTCAAAGCCTCAGAAACCTTTTAAAAATGATCAACATTAAAATCTTCTCAAAGAAGCCCAAGAAAATGTTCCTGTTAAACCTTGAAAAAAATATTGGCAAGAATAAAGTTCAAACCAATATTTTTGGAGGCTTTAAAATATTTATTTTGGGCCTTTGAATTAAATTAATAACATATTTGAGTTGGACTTATTTCTGTTATATAAGAGATAAAGTTCAAATAATTTTTGTAAGTTTGCATGTGGCCTTGGACAAGTTTCCTGAGCTCACATAAAAATTTACAGAAAGTTCTAAATGATTTGATGCCTCAAATCAAATCAAACAAATTACAGAAAATAGCAAAACAGAAAGAACATTAGAAAGGACACGGAGAGAGAGAGAGAGTTTACCTGTGCAGCCTACCTGGTGGCCCACTCACCTGGCCCAGCCCACCAGAGCCGCCACCGTCTCCCACCTCGCGCTAGAAGGACGCAAGGCGTGTGGCCACTGCGCGCCGGCACGCGCCCGGCCACCTCCTCCCTGCCTGGCTGCCCCCTTCCCCCTCTGGACGCCCAGGACGTCGACACGTACCCTCCCCGGCCCCTCTCACTCTCTCTCGTTCCCTCCCCTCCTCTCCCTCGCTCTCTCTCACCGCGCCCGAGCGCTGCCCTCGCCGCCGCACGCCGTTGCCGCGCCACCACCACTGCCTCGCCTCTCCGTCAAGCCCATTAGCTCCGCGCTGCCGTCCTCGACTTCTATGACGACTCACGCAAGCCGGGATGCCCTGCAGAGCTGCCCCGACGTCGTCCTCCTCGTTGGTGCCGCAGATCGCCGCCGTCAAATTCGTCGCCGTTCGGGCTTCCCCGACCTCGCCGTCCACCTCTACAGGATCCACGTGAGCTCGCCGTCCGTGCCCCCCTCTCCGTTCCTTTGCTCGTGCGCCGTAGCCGTGCTAACCACTGGACCCGAGCGGTCGCGCCGCCGTGGATTCTCACCTCGTGGCCAGAGTCACCGCAGCTCGCGCCCGCGCATGCCATCGCGCTCAGGAGCCTCCCATAAGACCAAAGCCGCCACCCGCAGCTCCTGCCGTGCCCTGCAGCACCCCGCGCGCACCTGGCCGTGCTCCGGCCACCGCCCCGAGCTCGTTCCCGGCGAGGTCAGGCCGCCCCCGCTTCTCCTGCTTGCTCTAGATGATGCGGACGAGCCGTGGCTCCTCGCCCGTGCCCTCTGCCGCCCAAATGGTCGCCGGAGCGACGTTTCCGACGTCCTCCGCTGCCTCGGGTCGTCGCCGGCGGCTAAACGCCGGCCTAACCCCGTTTTAGTTAGTGTTAATGACGCCTCTAACTTAACACCCTGACCCACTTACAAGTGGGACCCGTGACCTAATTAACCACGGGGTAAACCCCTGTTTAGTTTTAACTAATCACCATGGCCCCACGCGTCAGCGTTGACCATGCCGACGTGGCACTTGACCGACCCCACCTGTCAGCCACACAAACCAGCACTGTGTCACCGACCAGTGGACCCCACTAGTCAGGTTTGACCCGGACCAGCCCCAGTTGACTTGATGACGTCACACCGACGTCATGCTGACGCAGTTAACCATTTTCTGGATTTACAATAATTCAAGAAATTTCAGAAAATAGTATAAACTTCTAAAAATCATAGAAATTCAACCGTAACTCCAAATAAGATAAATTATATATGAAAAATGATCAGAAAAATCCAATCTATCCATCTGTACCATTTTCATGCATGATAGAACAACTTATGGCTGCTGTTTAGGACAAATCATATGAATGGCATTTAAATAATCACAGGTGGAGTTTGAATTTGATCCTAGGGTTCAAACCAACTCCATTTAACTTGCTGCTAGTTGCATTAGCTCAAATCACAGCATATTGCCATGTCATGATCATGCATCAGATTGTGCATTGCATTGATTTTGTTCTTCCTTGTTTGCCGGTGTTTGTCCCCTCTCAGTAGACGACGTACCGACGACGTGATCGATGACACTGATGAAGAGCTATATTATCTTCGGAAGTGCCAGGCAAGCAAAACCTCCTTGTTCATTCCGATACAATCCCACTCTCTCGCTCCTGCTCTATTTTACTGCATTAGGACAACAACGATACAACTGTTACTTGCTGTGGTAGTTGAACCCCTTATCCTCTGCATGACCTGTCATTGCCACAGTAAATATATGAAACCCACTAGCATGAGTAGAAGTTGTTTGAGCCCTGATGTGGCTACTCATTCATGCTTGTTTGTCATGCCTGCTATTGCTTAGAGTTGTGTCAGGTCTAATTCATCAGGAATGAATCAGAGGGGTGTGAACATGTCCTACTATGTGAGAGCTAAGTGTGTGAACACGATTTGGTAAAGGTAGCGGTGAGAGGCCATGTAGGAGTACATGGTGGGTTGTCTCATTGCAGCCGTCCTCAGGAACTGAGTTCTGTGTTTGTGATCCATGAACAGCTACTACCACGCATTGGAATGCTTAAGTGCCCCTCTCGACTTATTAATCAACTTGATCCCTGTCCTGGAGTTGCAACTAGTTTCTGGTGTTTGTAGGTAGTGTTAGTAGTCTACCAAGTGGCACCCGGTACAGGTGGGCTTGGGACAGACTAGGCACAGTGGCACGGTGTACCAAGTGGCACCAGGATGGTGGGCTTGGGAACCCTACTCACATCATTTGGGGCCGTGAGCGACACCCCGGCCGGATCTCCTTGCGGATGGAACCCGAATAGGCGATAAACATGGACTAGAGACTTGTGTGGTTAGTCAGGTCGTGGCCGACTCCCTCGCTCGGCTTCCGCTTGAAGGTTGCCGAGGTACATGACGTGTACAGGGCGATAAGTGGCGAGAGCGTGTGTGAAGAAGTACACCCCTGCAGGGTTATCATTATCTATTCGAATAGCCGGATTCCTCGAATATGGAAACTTGGACCCCTTGCATAGTTCATAGACAAGTGAAAGTGGATACTCTAAAATACGCAAGATAAGCGTGAGTGCTATGGATGGCATTCTCGTAGGGAGACGGGAGTGGATCCATAGTGGTGTATTGATATGGTGAATATGTGGACTCGTGTGCGCCACCTCAAAAGAGTTACATTGCAGTCGTAGTTCAGGTTAGCCACCGAGTCAAAGCTGGCTTGCTGCAGTTAAACCCCACCATCCCTTTGTTGATAATGATGCATATGTAGATAGTTCTGATGTAAGTCTTGCTGGGTACATTTGTACTCACGTTTGCCTATTTTACGTTTTTGCAGAGACTTCCATCTCACTAGTAGTTCCGCGTGGACTTCGACATTTAGCTTGTTACCTCAGCTACGATCTTGTGCCCTCGACAAGATCTGGTAGATAGTCAGGCTTCTCAGCCTTTTTCTTTTGTAGATGTCTGTACTCAGACATGTTAAGCTTCCGCATGTGCTTTGACTTGTATGCTCTGAATGTTGGGTCGAGAGACCCATGTTTGTAATATCTCGCTCCTCGGAGCCTATTGAATAAAATACTTGAGTTGTAGAGTCATGTTGTGATGCCATGTTGTATTTGCACATATCGAGCATCTTGTGTGTATGTTATTGAAATGCTTGGTATGTGTGGGATCTGACTATCTAGTTGTTTATCCTTAGTAGCCTCTCTTACCGGGAAATGTCTCCTAGTGCTTTCACTGAGCCATGGTAGCTTGCTACTGCTCCGGAACACTTAGGCTGGCCGGCATGTGTCCTTCTTCGTTCCTGTGTCTGTCCCTTCGGGGAAATGTCACGTGATGAATACCGGAGTCCTGTTAGCCCGCTACAGCCCGGTTCACCGGAGTCCTGCTAGCCCAGTGCTACAGCCTGGATTCACTCGCTGATGACCGACACGTTCGATGTTGGGTCATGGATGCCTGTCCCTGTAAGTTTGTGCCACTTTGGGTTTACGACTACCCATGTCAGCCCGGGCTCCTTATCATATGGATGCTAGCGACACTATCATATACGTGTGCCAAAAGGCGCAAACGGTCCCGGGAAAAGGTAAGGCGACACCCGTGGGAATACCGTGCATGAGGCCGCAAAGTGATATGAGGTGTTACATGCTAGATCGATGTGGCATTGAGTCGGGGTCCTGACAACAGAACAATAATCAAGACAGGAATCAAGCACTTACAGGTCGTCGCTTGCGGGCTCAAGCAGCCTCCGGCCATACTTAAAGCCCGAGAGCCGGCTGCAAGGGTCAGCTTCAAGGAGCTCGGGAGCAGGAGGTGCGCCTGCAGATCGCCTCGGGGCCGGGGCAGACCCGTGGGGGATCAGCCTGGTCCGGTCCTTCTTCAGGATCAGAGGCAAGCTCCCGCCGCCCTGCTCATCATCATCCTCGTCGTCGTCACTCAGAGAAAGGCGGAGAGCGCGGGACCTGCGCCGAAGGGGGGGAGCCCTTGACTCTGCCTCAGAGTCAGCCCCCTCTTCCTGCTCCCCTCCTTCCTTCTCTTCGCTGGAGGCACCGGAGGACACGTCCACTAGGTCCTTTGGAGCCTCCGTGGGCACGGGCCCGTCCCCGTTGAAGGTGGGCATGGACCCCACTACCTGCTCCCAGTCCTCGCGGAGGAACAGGGGCGTAGGAGCGCCCTCCAACCTCGCCACATCGCCCCCAACCAAGGATTGGAGGACCGCAGCCAGATGCTCATCGGCCAAGACCGCGGGGCTCGGGTGGGGCCTCCACATCGGAAGTGAGTACTGACGAAGTAGAGCCAGCTGGTGCTCCAGGAATTCCCTCAGCAGCGATGCACCGGTCAGCTTCGCCGCCGCCATGCTGGCCGGCCTCAGATCTGTGTCCATCTTCTCCAACACCGGCTTCGCGCGGGGATCCACAAGCTCCACTCGGGACTAGTCGTCGGTGCTCGCGGGGTGCCCCGTGGGCAGGATCAGCCGAGGGTGGATGCGCCCAGCATCCACCAAGACCCACTTGCTCCTGAAACCCTCAATCCTTTTCCCAGGGTTCGAAATGGCGATGGAACTGCCGTACGCGACGAAGCTCGCGCACGCAGAGACGGAACCACGGGAGATCCGGAGGGAGAAGTAGTGGCGCAACAAGGCAACTGAGGGCTTCACCCCTACGTGAGCCTCACAATAATAGGCGAAGATCGCCAGAAGAAGAATAGAGTTGGGATGGAGATGCAGAGCTTGAAGCTTGTAATGGCAGAGGACAGAGAAGAAGAACTCAGAAAAGGGGGGCACCAGACCGGCAACAATGGCGCTCACGAAGAGAGGATAGAAGGTGCTCCCTTGGCCTTCAGGGACGGTAGAGCCGGCCTTGAACACCTTCGCCCCGTCGATGCCCTGCGCCGCCGCCATCTGGTGCACCCAAGAAAGGCTCGCCTCCGACACGTTCGGAGAGTCCAAGGAGGACGAGTACCAAGCTCCGACCGGGGCTTGGCGAGGCGCCATGTCTGGCTAGGGCACGCGGACGGAGTAGATCTGAAGATTTCGGAGGGGGGAGGAGAGGCGCAAGAAAGGGGATCTGAGCAGCAACTGGAGAAAGCAAGGGAGGCAAGGGCCAGATGCCGCTCCTTTATCAACTCGCACAGTTGCAGAGGCGCCTACGTCCAATCAATTGCCACGCGGCGCCCAAGGCCGCAGGCTGTTAGGGCCCGCGACGCTTCGCACTTGCCCTTTCGCCTCTTTGCTCGGCCAAGTCCGGGTGCGCCATGGGCCCGGGGGCTACTGTCGGCGTTCGGGGAACGGGGGTCCCCAGACTTGCCTGCCTGTGGCCTGCAGCGTGGCTCAAGGGAGGCCCAGCACAGCCCATCTTCATCAACACAAACTCAAGACCCTCGCGAGGGGCCAAGCCTCGCGGGGCAGACGACAAGGAGCTTCCTCAGGCACGGCCTCGTCAGGCTGGCTCACTAGGAGGCGGAGAGTTCAAGGCGGGGTACCTCGCGAGGTGCCCATGACGCAAGCCATGACGACCAAGGGCGCCAGTCGGGCGCCAGCCCACGCAGTGTCCTCCTTTCCTCTTTGGTGCAAAGGGAGCAAGTGCAGGCGAGAGCATCAAGTAAAGGCATCCATTTCGGCGCAACAAGACCAAGACCAGCCCAACGGCAGGAAGGAAGTCGTTGTGGAGCCCAAGCAGGCGTCACCACCAGAGCCTTTGACCGGCGAGGACCAACTTTAGTCAGGATAAGTGTACCCGATGTTCCCCTTCAAAATGGCCAATTGTTGGCGCCCTTCCCGCTCAATATTTGGGAAGAGGCCCAGGGCCTTTGCCTATAAATAGGACTAGCCACCCCCAGGGTAGAGGCATCTGGACCTGACTTAGCAATCCGGATCCTCACCATGAAACCAGTAGATAGAGCGATTGAACTCCTCCTAGCAGTTCGTCGCACCAGCCAAGAACGGACCCTCGCGAGGCTGTTCTTCCTTGTATTGTTCATCATCAGCCCAAGAGGCAATCCACCACACCACACACTGGAGTAGGGTATTACACCACAATGGTGGCCTGAACCAGTATAAATCTTGTGTCTCTTGTGTTGTTCTATTTGGTAGTTTAGATCCTAGCGATTCGGCGAGGAGCAGGCAGGCAGAGGGTTAAATCTCCGCGCGCACCCCAGTGTTCGAACCTCAAGGGTCTGCCGGAACCCGAAATCCGACAGCTACCCCCATAGACAAAGAGCTTTTGCTCCTGTACGTGGTGGCTAATAATAAGGCTGTTAGCATGGCAGTTGTGTGGAGCGCAAGGAGGCGGGTAAAGAGTATCCAGTCCAACGGACGGCTTACTATGTCAATCAGGTCCTGACCGAGTCTAAGCAAAGATATCCACATTGGCAAAAGCTGGTGTTTGGGGTGTTCATGGCGAGTCGCGAGTTGAAACATTACTCTCTTGGGCATCCTATTACGGTGGTTAGCTCTGCTCCTTTACTATTCAAAACAGAGAAGCCACTGGTCGGGTTGTTAAGTGGGAAATCGAGCTTGGGCCTCATAATATAAAGTATGTGCCAAGAATAACCATCAAATCTCAAGCCTTGGTGTACTTCATAAATGATTGGACAGGATTGCAAACACCTAAGGAGAAGCCTGCACTACAAAAAAATACACTTTCGTGATGATACATGTTTGTCATAGTAGGTGATGTTTTCTGTCATGCATGTACATCCATGACGATTTTAACAGAATCAAGATAGTCTTACCTGTGCTGTTGTAGAAGTGTTCCATGACATTACCAAAATTATCATCACAGAAGTTTCCACTTCCATGACGATAAAATCACACGTCATAGAATTGCTTTCATCAAGGGTAACCAACACGTGGCATCCACCATAACGGGTCACTATTAAGCTATCAGTTTGGATCCGATAACCCGTTAGCAGCCCGGACCAATGAGGATTTTCCACGTGTAAAATTCTCAATGGCCAAAGGAACCACGTGTCGCCTCGTCGTTGGGACAGATGTCATCCACTCATTGGACCGAAGGAGCCAATGATACATCGAAATGTGGCACGACTCAACAGAGGCCCATTCCGGTGAAAAGGCCAACCCATTTAACTTGGTCAAATAGGTAGCAGGCCGACCCATGGAAAGCCTGTTAACGACATGTTCACATATAGCCCATTTACCGCCCGCTAGGTCACGACCCGTTAAGGCTTATCCGAATAAGGACCAGTAGCGTCATCTGGGCTGTCCAGTATGATTCCAGCCCGCTGTAACTTCCGGCCCATGTATGGCCCATGACGTCTTTCTGCCCATATGAGGCCCTTTGTAACTCTTGGCCCATTAACGACCCATGGTGAAACTGGCCCGTAATGAACAATGTATCACTTTATACCCATTAAGTCCCATTAGTCCGTCGGCCGTTTCTAGCTCGTGTTAACTTTCGGCCTTGTAAGGGCCCATTTATTCTTGGGCTCATTTCCACAATTCGATTACTTACGGTCCATTCCTGGCCTATTTAGCTTGTGGGCCAAATTCATCCTGTGGTTACAGTCGGCCTGTTTGTGGCCCGTTAACACATTGGGTTGTTTCGTAGCATCATCAATTACAGCCTATTAATGACCCGTTATGGTCAGGCCATAAAACAGACGATTTCCACTCTAGCCCGTTTACGGCCCATTTTTTGGTCCGTCATTGGTGCACGAATAGTATGGCCCATGTTTGGTGAAATGATTATACTGCCCGTAGAAGGCCCATGGATGAGACGACCCGTAGAAGGCCCATGGATTCTACGGCCGATAGAAGGCCCATGGATCGTACAGCCCGTGGAGGGCCATGGTCACTACAAGAAGTAGCAGTACCATGGTCACAACAGTCTGTGTGTTGCCATGGTTATTGTGGCCTAGTTTATTATGGCCACTAGAAAAACACGGAAAAAGAACTACAGTGACTACAAGCAAACAACTAAACAAGAAAATATGGAAATAGATAAGCAAGCAACTAACGCTAGGCTATTACAGCTATTACACATATTACATCCACTGGGCATCAAAGTTCACCACCAGTGCAAATACAGGGAACAAAGCAGTATATTACATACACTGGCTCTAAATTGGCCACTAGTGCAAATAAACGTGGCAGCAAAACAAGTCCCTAACTGAAACAACTTCAGAATAGCTCAAGAAACGTTATCCTAGGTGTCCACCATGCTGACAATAAGCTTAGCAATCTTATTACCTTTGTCGTGTTTGGCGCTAAGATCCTCCAACGCTTGTTGTTGCACCAGAAAGTATGCATCTGAATGCTCCAGGGACTTCTACAGTCCTTCCGCTTCTTGTCACAGCACAGCTAATCGATGTCTTTCAGCTAGTAGTTGAGACTCAAGAAACCGAACTGATTCGGACAGTGAGTTTGAATAGCTTGTGCAAACAGTAGTCGCCAATAACTCGAACACTAAACCAAGACAAGACTTTGGGGTTGTCTCACTATCGTCAAGATAGTTTTCCTTAGCTGTTTAATCAGCTTTGTTGGAGACCAACAAGGATGCCTCACTATCCTGAACCTTATCTGCATTACTTCCTTTACCATTGCTTAATAAGGCACTCTTCCCCAATATTCTGTCAGCATTCTAAAAGAAGAAACAAGCAGACACATAACAGGTTTAGCATGTACTAGTATATGCAACTCATTTCGGTGGACCAGTTCATTAGTAAGGTGGACATGATTAAACTACCAAGTCTTCTATTGCCAAGTAGTACAAAATAAAAGCATCAAACAAACATATATCTATGTCCTATGGTCACTGCATTGTCTTGCAAAATCAAAATAGAGACACAGTTCAAATCATATCAGTTCAAGACAAAGCAGCATTGAAAGAATACAAAGTGTGGGAAACTACATGACACATCAAGATTTCAGATGGGTACCACGGGTCTACATGTACAACAACACTATTGGTTTTGTTGTGATGCTAGTAATGTGCATGATATGAGAAGTTAACTGTATACACAATTGAAATTTAAATCAACAGAGCTATTTATAAGAGCAAACCTGTTAAAAACATGCGTAAACATACGTGTTGTGCCATTGGAGTTTTGATTGGATCCTTCAATTTTAAAAATAATTTTGTGTGAGTAAATACTATGATATAAGAGCAAAGCAGTATGCACGATAGCAATGTAATCTTAAATGAGAACAATTGTTCTTCAGGTTTAAGCACTTGTTCTACATGAACAGAGTACAATAAGATACAAGAATATAGTACTTAAAAATAGAAAATGATCTCATAGACCTTCCCACATTCTTGGTTCGGGACCGGTACAGAACAAGGCATTCCCAAGCATCATCTAGTAAATGTGTCTCAGGAGAACGTAAGGGAATTTGATGAGTTTCTTTGCCAGTGAAATACGTTTTCTTCAGGTAATTCCGATATTCGCACCAATCATTATTGAAGATAGCAGAGGTATTAGCATAGGTTACCTCAGCCTGAGTTTCCAAATCGGTCCTTCTCTATAGAGAAAAATGGGAAAATTTGTTGTATTATGACCATCATGGAGATAGAATGTATGGGACAAAGCAAAGTAATTGCCATGAATAACATTACTTACACATAACTCCTGGACAAACACCTGCAACTGGCATTTTCCTTCATCTTTAGTATAATATTTCCATGATGGGAAGATACACACATAGGATTAACAACATCAAATGCGATAGATGCTAAACTACGACTAGCTGGTTGTGCTTCCTCCACAGGAATAGGAGTACTAACTGGTGAAGTTGGGGTTTGCCGTGGTAGTAGTGGCACTGGAGCTTCCTTACTAACTGCTCTTGTTTGGGAGCTCTGTGGTGGAGATGGTGTTGTGTCAATAGGAATTGGGTTACTATCTGCTGGGGTTGGGGTTAGATTTGGTGAAGCTGGTTCTCTGTCCATCGCAGTAGGGGTACAATCTGTGAGTGTCTAGGTTATGTGTGGTAGGGCTAGTTCTTGTGCATATATAACTAGGGTGCTATCTCCACCAAGAGGTAGCACTGTTTTATTTGAAGACCGTGTTTTTACTCCGCTAGATACTACCATCACCCACTCCAATTCAAATGGCTGATAACCAGGAAACATTGTCGAATGTATAGGCGTTGTATGAGAGACAGATGCAATAGATAGTGTGGAAAAAAGAGGGCATGAAATAGTTGACATGTATATTGTTTAAATAAATGGATAGCATGACATAATTTCACATATATGATGTCTATCTAAACTGGATAGCATAGAATAACATAATTCAAAGATATGATGAATAACTAAACATGATTGTCGGATTTCGGGTTCCGGCAGACCCTTGAGGTTCGAACTCTGGGGTGCGCATGAAGATCTTTCCCCTACCAGCTCACGTCTCGAAGTCTCGCAAGGATCTAAGCTAGAAAGAAGAACACACAAGGGACACGAGATTTATACTGGTTCAGGCCACCATTGTGGTGTAATACCCTACTCCAGTGTGTGGTGTGGTGGATTCCCTCAGGGGCTAATGATGAACAATACAAAGGGAGAACAGCCTCGCAAGGGCTGTTCTTGAGCTCGTGCGATGAACTGCTTGGGTGAGTTCAGTCGCTTCTCTCTAGTCTATGCGCAATCTTGATCCTCCTTTGCCCTGTGGTGTCTAGTCCCATTTATAGAGGGAGGCCCTGGGCCTCTTCCCAAATAATGAGCGGGAAGGGCGCCAACAATTGGCCGTTTTGAAGGGGAACATCTAGTACACTTATCTTGACTAAAGTTGGTCTTCGGCTGCCAAAGGCTCTGACGATGACGCCGTCCTGGGCTCCACGATGACCTCCGTCCTGCGGTTCTGCTGGTCTTGGTCTTGTCGCACCGAAACGGTAACCTTTGCCTGATGCCTAGGCTTGTGCTTGCCCCCTTTGCACCAAAGGGGAAACAAGGACACTACGCGGGCCGGCGCCCGCCTGGCGCCCGCCTGGCGCCCGCCTGGTCTCGATCGTCATGGCTTGCGTCACGAGCTCCTCGCGAGGTGCCCTTGCCTTGATCTCTTTGCCTCCTCGCAAGCCTGCCTGACGAGGCTGCTCCTGAGGAAGCTCCCTGTCGTCCGCCCCATGAGGCTTGGCCCCTCTCGAGGGTCTTGAGCTTGAGCTGATGAAGCTAGGCTGCACTGGGCCCCCACTTGAGCCGCGCCGCGGGCCGCAGCCAGGCAAGTCTGGGGACCACCGTTCCCAGAACGCCGACAGTAGCCCTCGGGCCCAAGGCGCGCCCGGACTTGGCTTAGTAGAGAAGCGAAGGGGCAAGTGTGAAGCGCCGCGAGCCCCAACAGCCTGCGGCCTTCGACGCCAAGTGGCGATTGATTGAACATGTGCGTCTCCGCTTCCCCACGATGCCTCGGCAACCGCACGACTTGACAAGTCCCTGCATGCAAAAATGGGTCATGATTACCTGCGATCATGGAGATCGACGGTTGGCCTTCTCCGGATATAAGTACAGAACGGCACGAGCCCTTCCAGTCTATCCCTTCTTGCTACTCCTTTCTCTCTTCCCGGCTACTCGCCACTCCCATGGCTCTGCCGAAGAGGTTCTCGACTGCGGAGAAGGTAAAGGCCCGTCAGGAAGGGCCTGACTCTCCTCCGACCAAGCGTGGCCGAGGCCGCCCTCGCAAGCATCCTGCGACCCCCGTAGTGGCTTCCCGTAGTCGTGGAGGCGGTCCCCTGCGCGGCGATGAGCGCCCGGTCACCGATGGGAGGCACACCGTGGTTGCACAACCCCCCAGGCCGCGCTTCCGCTCGGTGGAGGTGCTGCCGGAGTTTGTCGTGTGGTCGGCGGACCCGACCAGCACCTGGCTCCAGCTTCCCCGCTTCTTTATAGGTGAACTTCAGGCTGGCGCTCCGGGCGGCCTCTGGCTTCAGGCGGATGGTTGCTGTAGCAGGGCCTCCTGGGCTTCGCTGGAGGTCTCCGTCGCCGGGGATGCGGCCCCGACCCGCGGCTGGCAAATGTTTGCCCGCGCGCGTGGCCTGAGCTGGAGGTGCACTATGCACTTCAAGTTCGACGGCAACGCCACCCTCTACGTGAGGGTGTTCGGGGAAGACGGTCGCCGTGCTGGGTGGTGCCCCGAAGACGATGACCGCGGCCGGGTGCCCAGTCCCGGTGTTGATCAGGACGAAGACGGCGGCAAGCGCGTGGGCAGTGGTGCTTAGGGCTCGCCAAGCTTCGGCGACTCTCCCTCAGACAGCAGCTCCTCTAGCGGGGGTCGCGACCAGCCCCCGCGTCGTCGCGCCCGCCTGGGGGAAGGTAGCGGGTTAGTCCGTTGTCGCGCCCCGGTGAAGCGCGAGCGGGGAATCTGACTGAGCTCGGGAGGCAGCACGAGCCCTCGCTGCGAGTTGGTGCCGAGCAAGTCGTGCCTATTTTGTTTTTCTTCCTTTCCTGCACAAAAAAGAAAGTGGTGTAGGGCCCCGCAGGGGCGTGTTGAACTGCTGCTGTTAATTATCGTGTTGTTTCCGCTATTTCTGTGCTATGTTTCAGTGCCGTGTGCCCATGTGGGGGAGTTACTTAGCTCGGGGAGGCTTGTCGCAGTCTTCACCTCCCGAGGCCGAGGCCTCGCCGCGCGCTTCATGTCCTGCGAGGATTAGTCAGGAGGGGTAGCTTCCGGTCTCGGTCGTGGAGGCGACCGACCCAGGTCCTGTGCTAGCGTCGCTATGCCCGTGGGGCACGGACTGGGAGGGGTGCTCCCGCGGCGGACTCGGATAGGAAAGCTTCAAACGACCGGGGCAGAAAACACTTGCGAGGGTGCCCGCCTACCTCCCTCGCGACACTTGCGCGAGAGAAAACGAGGCAAGTGAGTGAAAAAGACAAAGAGTCACAAGCCAGAGACGGCAACAACTCCAATAAAGCTTCAAATGGGAACGAACAAGCCAACTGCAGAAAGCAAATGAAAAAGCCGCGTCCAACACCTAATCTAGTCTTCGACGTCTTCTCACCAGCGCGGAGCTAAGTGCTGCCACTGGGCGCGGGCGGGAGCTCCCGAGGCCCGAGGGAGGCACTCCGGAGACTCCGGGGTGTGTACAGCCCCACTCATTATTACGTGAGAGTGTCACGGGCGGCGAGCTTCACAAGCATTCGCCTTCTTCATAGGCACCGGGTCTTCCAAAATGCGGCTGCTTCATAGGCATTGGCCTTCTTCACAGGCACCGGGCCTTCCCAAAATGCGGCAACTTCACAGGCATTGGCCTTCTTCACAGGCACCGGGCCTTCCCAAAATGCGGCAGCTTCACAGGCATTGGCCATCTTCACAGGCACCGGGCCTTTTCCATAGGCACTGGGCCTCGCTCAGGGGTAGAATCTTCGGAGATGTTGAATGTTCCATGCGTTCTGGATAGGCACCCCCTCCTGGGTCTCCAAGCACGCGGAGCCGGGCCTGGAAACATGAACAACCTTGAATGGGCCCTCCCACATGGGAGAGAGCTTGTGCAACCCCTCCATGGAGAGGACCCGTCTGAGCACGAGGTCCCCTACCTCAAGAGTTCTGGGGCGGATGTTGCGGCAGTGGTATCGTCACAGCGCCTGTTGATACCTTGCCGCTCGCAGCGCGGCCTCTCGACGTCTTTCCTCCCCCCAGCACGAGATTCGTCCCCCGCATGGTGTCCTGTTGCGTCTCGTCGAACGCCAGGACCCGTGCGGAGCGACGCCTGACCTCGTGAGGGAGGACAGCCTCAGCTCCGTAGACGAGGAAGAACGGGGTCTCGCCAGTCGGCTTGGTTGTGGTCGTGCGTATAGACCACAACACAGACGGGAGCTCGTCGTACCAGCCCTTGTCGCAGGCCTCCAGTTTCTTCTTGAAGGTCCTGGTTTTGAGGCCCCTCAGGACCTCCGCGTTGGCTCGCTCGGCCTGGCCGTTGCTCCGGGGGTGTGCTACCGAAGCGTAGCATATCTGCGTTCCAAGGTTAGCACAGTACATTTTGAAGAGATTACTGGTGAATTGCGAACCATTGTCGGTGATGATGCGGTTAGGCACCCCAAATCGGCTCACGAGGCCCTTGACGAACTTGACTGCGGAGCCCGCTGGGATGGTGCGGACAGCTTCCACCTCATCCCACTTGGTGAACTTGTCCACGACGATGTAGAGGTAGCGATAGCCCCCTAGCGCCCGAGGGAACCGGCCTAGAATGTCCAGCCTCCAAACTGCGAACGGCCATGAGAGGGGTATAGTCTGCAGACCCCCCGCCGGTTGATGGATCTGCTTGGCGTGGAATTGGCAGGCCTCACAAGCCTTCACCAGCTCAACGGCGTCACTGAGTGCTGTGGGCTAGTAGAATCGGCTGCGGAACGCCTTGCCAACGAGGGTTCATGATGATGAGTGATGCCCACAGTCTCCACCGTGTATGTCTGCCAACATCTCCTTCCCTTGCTCTCTGGAAATGCAATGTAGGGACACGTCATTTGGTCGCCTCAGCTAGAGCTCTCCATCCTTGATACAGTAGGCTGTGGCCTGCCGCTCCACACGCTCCGTGTCCTCCTCCTTCTCCGGTAGGGTCCCTTGTGTCAAGTAGTTCTTGAGCTCTGTGATCCAACATCCTTCCTGAGGTTCCAACGCCAGGAGCAGGCGTGCCCCTGAGGCCGGGCCGCAGGCCTGGGCTCCCAAGGCAGGCGGCTGAGGGGGCTCCTCCCGAGGTTGTGCCATGCTTGATAGTGATGGTGCCGCTGAGGGCTTGAAGTGTTGCTCCTCCAAGACGCCAGGCTCCTGAGGCAGCCGCCTGGATGCCCTCTTGGCGATATCATCAGCCTCTTGATTGGTGCCATGAGGCACATGCTGCAACTCCAGCCCCCAGAATTGTTTCTCCATTCTGCGAACCTCCGCGAGGTAGGATTCCATGTGCTCATCCTTCGGCTCGTATATCTTGTTGGAGAAGTTGACGAGGAGTTGCGAATCGCCCTTGATGATGAGGCGCTTTACCCCCAAGGCGACTGCTGCTTTTAGGCCTGCTATGAGGCCTTCATATTCTGCTATGTTGTTGGAGAACTTTTCTCCGTGCTGGAAACAGAGTTGTACGGCGTAGTAGAGCTTGTCCTGAGTAGGAGATACGAGCACCGCGCCGGCCCCCGCGCCATGTCGGGAGAATGCCCCGTCGAAGTACATGACCCAGCCGTCCGGTGCCTCGCTTCCCGGGGAAAGTGATCGGTCCTTGCCTGCCTCGAGGCCCAGTGCCTCTGCCCATTCTGCCACGAAATCTGCAAGTGCGGCTCCCTTGATGACTCTGGTCATGCTGAATTCTAGCTGAAACGCTTGCAGTTCGATGTTCCATTCAGCGACCCTTCCAGCTGAGTTGGGGCTCCTGAGTACCCTTTCCAAGGGGTATGCTGAGACGACCTTGATGGGATGGCCTTGGAAGTAGTGCCGCAGCTTGCGTGAGGCTACCAATAGCACGAGGAGGAGCTTTTGAGGCATGGGGTACGACGCCCTTGCGTCTCGTAGCACCGTGCTAACAAAGTACACGGGGTGGTCGACGAGGTTGAGGGTGCTGGCGTTGCTTGCGTCATTCGGAGGTTGCGGTGCCTCCTGAGACGACGGAGCCCCCAGCGCTTGGTCGCTGGGAGAGGCCTCTTCTGCTCCAGGTGCGCTCCCCTGCTGCGGCTGATCCTTTTCGGCTGTGGTCACGGTCTTCGTGAGGCTTTCTTGGCTCCGCTTTGCTTCGGCGCAGATGGTTGCTGCGGCCTTGGCCCGGCGCTCCTCCCTAACCGCCACCAGGGCTGCGCTGGCGGAGTAGGGGGTGGCTGCAAGGTAAAGCACCAGGGGCTCCCAAGGACGCGGAGCTTACCATCACCAGAGGGCTGGTAAGGTACCTCTTGATATCTTGGAATGCCTTGTTGGCCTCTTCAGTCCATTCGAAGGGGCCCTTCTTCTTCATCAGCTTGAAGAAGGGCAGTGCTCGTTCCCCCAACTTGGAGATGAAGCGTCCTAGCGCGGTTACACGCCCGGTGAGCTTCTGCATTTCTTTGAGGGTCTTCGGTAGGCTCATGTCCTCGACTGCTTTGACCTTCTCCAGGTTGGCCTCGATGCCCCTGTGGGACACGAGGAAACCCACGAGCTTGCCCGAGGGAACTCCAAACACGCACTTCTCCGAGGTAAGCCGCAGGTCCACTTCACTGAGGCTCGCGAAAGTTTCTTCCAAGTCCTGTATCAGGGTTTTTGCCTCCCGAGACTTCACCACAATGTCATCGATATAAGCCTCATCGTTCCTCCCGAGCTGCCGACCCAAGGCGATGTGCATCAGCCGCTAAAAGGTCGCGCCTGCGTTGCGCAACCCAAATGGCATGCATGTATAGCAGTACACTCCACACGGGGTCAGGAAAGCCGTTTTTTCCACGTCTTCTACCGCCATCTTGATTTGGTGATAGCCTGAGAAGGCTTCCAAGAAGCACAACAGGTCACACTCCGCGGTGGAGTCAACGATCTAGTCGATGCGAGGGAGCGGAAATGGATCCTACGGGCAGGCCTTGTTGAGGTTGGTGAAGTCGACACACATGCGTTCCTTTCCTCCCTTTTTCGGCACAACAACCGGGTTAGCCAACCAATCTGGGTAGCGAACCTCACGAATAACCCCTCCGGCCTCTAGCTTGCGGGTTTCTTGGACGATGAAAGCTTGCTTCTCAGTGGACTGCCACCTCGCCTTCTGCTTCACGGGGCGCACGTTGGGGCACACATTGAGGTGATCCTCAATCACACCCATTGGGACCCCTGCTAGCTAATCAGGCTCCCATGCGAACACCTTCTTGTTCACGCGTAGGAACTTCACCAAGGCCTCCTCCTGCTCGGGTTCAAGGTTGGCACCTATGGTGAAGGTGGCACTAGTGGATCCATCCTCATTGACTGGTACCTGCTTGGTTTCCGCCTTGTCTTGGCTGAATAGCTGCTTCTTTTTAGCCGGCGCAGCCCCCTTGGGCTCGAGGGCGTCAGTGCTGGCGGGCTGTGTCACCGTGGCCGTCTTGAAAGGAAGCTTGAGCGCCTGCAGTGCATCTCTTGTGTCTCCTGACACGGTGAGGACGCCGCCGCTTCCGGGCATCTTCATGAGGTTGTACGCCGGGTGAGTTGTTGCCATGAACTAGGCCAAGGCCGGGTAGCCGAGGATGCTGTTGTAGGGGAGGCTGATGGGGGCGATGTCGAAGTTGATCAGCTCTATGTGGAAGTTGTCGTAGGTGCCGAAGGTCACCGGGAGGCGAATCTGCCCCAAGGAGGCGGTGGAGCCGGCTCCGACACCCAAGAAAGGCCTGCTGGGCTGAAGCCACTCTAGTGGTACGTGGAGGAGGCTAAATGCCTCCACAGAGAGCACATTGAGGCCGGCACCACCGTTGATAAGGGTCCTGGTGACGGCCACTTGGCAGATGGTGGGGGTGCACAGCATCGGGAGCACACCCGAACCGGCAGGGTTGGAGGGGTGATCGTCCGAGTTGAAGGTCAGATCGGCCTCGGGCGCCACCCAGCCTGGGGGGGCTTCTTGGTGCTTGGAGGCGGTGCCGATCTGGCGGGTGAACGGCTTGACGTGGCGGCTCGAAGGTGGCGTCTGTGAGCCTCCCAGGAGAGCTACGACGACCGGGGGCACTAGCGCGGCGTGATGGGCGAGGAAAAGGTCGCGCAGCTCACCCCAGGAGGTCACAGAAGCCATCGGTAGGTGGAGCAGCCACATGCGCGGAACGCCGGCGAGGGCCATGGGAAACCAACTGGCCATCACCCTATCGTCGCCCCCGGCCTCGAGGACAACCTCCTCGTACGCCAGCAGGAAAACCAGCGGATCCATCGCGCCGTTGTAGCGCGGCGGCATCTCTGGCTTGAACTTGTGCGGCCACTGCACCTGTTGCAAGGCGGGGGCCAAGGCTCAGAGCCCCCTGGCCCCTGTGCCGGCGTCGGTTGCTGGAGCGGGCGGCGCGTTGTCCGCCATGAGGGCGAAACACGATGTTGGTGGAGAGCGGGTCGTCGGAAGGGAGAGCTTCGGCGCACCCCTACCTGGTGCGCCAAATGTCGGATTTCGGGTTCTGGCAGACCCTTGAGGTTCGAACTCTGGGGTGCGCGCGAAGATCTTTCCCCTACCAGCTCACGTCTCAAAGTCCCACAAGGATCTAAGCTAGAAAGAAGAACATACAAGGGACACGAGATTTATACAGGTTCAGGCCACCATTGTGGTGTAATACCCTACTCCAGTGTGTGGTGTGGTGGATTGCCTCAGGGGCTGATGATGAACAATACAAAGGGAGAACAGCCTCGCGAAGGCTGTTCTTGAGCTGGTGCGATGAACTGCTTGGGTGAGTTCAGTCGCTTCTCTCTAGTCTATGCGCAATCTCGATCCTCCTTTGCCCTGTGGTGGCTAGTCCCATTTATAGAGGCAGGCCCTAGGCCTCTTCCCAAATAATGAGCGGGAAGGGCGCCAACAATTGGCCATTTTGAAGGGGAACATCTAGTACACTTATCCTGACTAAAGTTGGTCTTCGACTGCCAAAGGCTCTGACGATGACGTCGTCCTGGGCTCCACGATGACCTCCGTCCTGCTGTTCTGCTGGTCTTAGTCTTGTCCCATTGGTGGCTAGTCCCATTTATAGAGGGAGGCCCTAGGCCTCTTCCCAAAAAATGAGCGGGAAGGGCGCCAACAATTGGCCATTTTGAAGGGGAACATCTAGTACACTTATCCTGACTAAAGTTGGTCTTCGGCTGCCAAAGGCTCTGACGATGACGTCGTCCTGGGCTCCACGATGACCTCCATCCTGCTGTTCTACTGGTCTTGGTCTTGTCGCACTGAAATGATAACCTTTGCCTGATGCCTAGGCCTGTGCTTTCCCCCTTTGCACCGAAGGGGAAACAAGGACACTACACGGGATGGCGCGCGCCTGGTGCCCGCCTGGTCTCGATCATCATGGCTTGCGTCACGGGCTCCTCGCGAGGTGCCCTTGCCTTGATCTCTCCGCCTCCTCGCGAGCCTGCCTGACGAGGCTGCTCCCGAGCAAGCTCCCTGTCGTCCGCCCCGCGAGGCTTGGCCCCTCGCGAGGGTCTTGAGCTTGAGCTGATGAAGTTGGGCTGCACTGGGCCCCCACTTGAGCCGCGCCGCAGGACGCAGGCAGGCAAGTCTGGGGATCCCCGTTCCCAGAACGCCGACAATGATAGCATGAAATAATTCACATACCTGTTACTAAGTAATTAGGACCGCATGATTTAATACACATATGTGATTTATATGCTAAGCAGAGGGCATTCGCATATATGACGTCTGAACTAAGAACATGGTGTTGAATATTGTGTATATGATGTCTAAACTATGCAATGCAAGATACCATATGCATGATATGAGCAGTATAACCGTGCCAAGTTAGAGCATACACCTTGGTGGGGGAATAGGACTGGTCATCTGTCTCTGAATCCATCTCCGAGGAGCTATCAGGACCCAGCAAGAGATTTGCTTCGACAGGTAGCACGGTCTGCTCTGAAGGCCTTGTTTTCACTCCAGATTTTTCCATCACCCACTTAAATGGATGATTCACAGGAAGATTTGTTTAATGTACAAACATTGTCGACAAATGGAAATTTAATGAAGAAAAGGATGGGCAAGATATCATTCAAATATATGATGCCTGGTTAAACAGGATGGCATTGCACATTTGACATATATTATAGCTGGCTAAAAGACATGAGACTGCATAATTCCCATATATGATATAGAAACTAAATAAGTGGCATTATGGAACATGTCTAAACTAAGCAGATGACATATATGATGTCAAAAGTAGGCACTGCAAGGCAACATATGCATGACATGACTAACATCATCATGTCAATTTAGAGCAAACACCTTGGGGGTAAATAGGAGTGGTCAGCTGCGCCTTAATCCACCTCAGAACAGATATCTTCCTTTGGATTACAATCTGGAGAGGGGGGTGGGGTGGGGTTTGCCATTGAACCCACCATGGAGCGATGTCTACATGACATTGTATTGCCGCGCAAAACTCTTCTCTTTTTCTCTACATGTTCAGCATGACTATGTGCAATATCTGACATCCATACGAAAAAAATATGGTGAGATTATGTAAGGAGAGCATGCAGAAATATAGAGTGATGGTAACAACCAGTCGGTGGATCCAAAAATAATGATAGCAGGCTGATGATTGCTTTAATTTAATAAAAAGACAAATGATGATTGCTTTACTATTTGTTTCCCACCCAAGATGAACAACATAGGCATACCCTAGGTGAACCAGATATTAGATAGAGATACTATTCATTGTTGCCTCGATAACCACAACTAATTTAGGACTCAAGTTTGAACATTAATTTGGACCTGACTTGGAGTCTAAGAGGTGAACATGATGATAAAGTAGCAGGTAATTTTAAGCAATGCATAACATAAGCAGAAACAAAAGAGTATGACCTCTCTTTGTGGACCCGTGTACTCCTCAGGTTCATCTGCTGAGTCAATGATGGTGATGCCGTTGCGGTGGGTGCTGGCGGCAGGGAAGGAGATCTGAGGCGGCGAAAGATGGTTAGGAGTCGTGATGTCTGGTTTGGTGGATGCTTCTGTCGATGGAGCAGCTCAGGTGAGGTGGACGACATCGCGGCAGGAGCAGGACAAACCACACAAAGTTTTCTTCGACACCTACCTGTAACTGAAGTAATTCTGTAAGGGCTCATTTGGCTTGCATGATTCTAAAATCTCAGGGATAGAAAAAACACTGGAACAGGATAGGTATGCACATGGGAAATTGAGCATTTGTAAACATAGGATTTCTGTCAACTTGGGTGTTTGGTTCACAGGAATTGGAAGAGCAGAGGGATGCAAACAAACATGGCCAAAATAAAGTGAAAGCATGTACAATTAGAATGTTATTCTGCCACTAATGCACTTGGTCCTGTTTTCATGCATAGGATTTTGAAAAGTAGGTCCAGGTGGATGTTTTTCTCCATTCCTTTCAACAAAATGCATAAATAATTGAATAGTAGAGTGCCATAGGAAAATTTCCTATTGCTATGTTTTTCCGTTGAACCAAAATATCCCTAATGGATCGACATGAATGTAGAGTAATAAGTGATGCGACAAGTGTACAACCTCTTTGCCGTAGCCGTGTCGACCTCAGCATCATTGTGTTGGTCACTGAAGAAGTTGAGGCAGAGGTGGCTGTCGGAGGTGTGGAGGAAGATCTGAGGAATCTGTAGACAGCGTCCAGGGGATTGCTCTGTTGTGATGGATCGTTCCGTTGCTGGAGCAGCTCCGGCGAGCCATAAGACATTGAGGCTGAAGCAGCGCAAGATAGACATCGTTAATCTCAAGTGGGATTCTAATAGCATCTCCAATATATGATGTAAAATACATTACCAAAAAGTGATAGATGTAAAATTTACATCACCAAAAACCACCTGACTACAACAGATGAGGTAAAAACTAATGACTCTGAACTTAACTGTCAAAACTGAAATTAACTGTGGAATCTGAATGTTACTGTCGAAACTGAACGCAATGGTAGCAGAAAGGCACTTCACATGTAGTTCAGGGAGGGCCTGCGGTTCATCTTCAACCTGCACCCCCCTAAGCTGCCAGCCACCACCGGCCACCGCCGCACGCGGCCGGCGGCGCTCCCGCGCCACCTCGCCGCCCCGAAACCACTCCCCACCGTCTGTCCACTGCCGCCATGGCAAGCCCTCTGCCCCCCGCCGAGCTTTTTCTCCGGCGATCCCCACGCCACCGCCCCATCACCGGCGACCACCGCCCCACCCTGAACCCTATGATAGATAGTACGGTACCTCTCCGGCGAGCCCCCTGTCGGTGTCAAAACCGGCGGATCTCGGGTAGGGGGTCCCGAACTGTGCGTCTAGGCGGTTGGTAACAGGAGACAAGCGACATGATGTTTTACCCAGGTTTGGGCCCTCTTGATGGAGGTAAAACCCTACGTCCTGCTTGATTAATATTGATGATGTGTATTACAAGAGTGGATCTACCACGAGATCAAGGAGGCTAAACCCTAGAAGCTAGCCTATGGTATGATTGTTGTAATGGTTGTTGTGTCCTACGGACTAAAACCCTCCGGTTTATATAGACACCGGAGAGGGCTAGGGTTACATAGAGTCGGTTACAAAGGTAGGAGATCTACATATCCGTATCGCCAAGCTTGCCTTCCACGCCAAGGAAAGTCCCATCCGGACACGGGACGGAGTCTTCAATCCTGTATCTTCGTAGTCTTGGAGTCCGGCGGACGATGATAGTCCGGCTGTCCGGACACCCCCTAGTCCAGGACTCCCTCAGTAGCCCCCGAACCAGGCTTCAATGACGATAAGTCCAGCGCGTATATAGTCTTCGGCGTTGCAAGGCGGGTTCTCCTCCAAACTCCGTGCGTTTGCTGGACAGTGTCCGGCTTTCTTATCAATGTTGCACTTCTTGGCTTCCACGCCCAATAATGGCCATCTTCCACGCGTCGCACGAATGCGAAAAGCTAGGGTACCTTTTATGTTTTACCCCCTAGCTGTGCAAATAATCTGCCTATAAGAGAGGCAAGAATCCAAATCCAAATCACACCATCTTCCTTCTGCGAGTACTCATCGGAGCGCCTCCGACCGAAAAATCCATTCCATCATGGATCGTCGATGCGGCTCCTCCTCTCATGCTCCCAGCCCACTGCCAGGAGACTGGCGGAGATGTTCTGTCCCGCACAACGAGCTGGTGACGCTCCAAGCGAAGGGATATCTCCCTCCGGCCTTCATGGTCCCGGTTCGAGCCGGGTTGGCCACCTACCAAGGTGGGAAGAAAGCGGAGGCTACCCCAAGTCCCAACAAAGGGGAGCGGGTATGCTTCGTCCCCTATCTGATAAGGGGACTCAGATTTCCTATACATCCGTTCCTCCGCGGGCTCCTGGAGTTCTACACACTCCAGCTCCATCACCTTACGCCCGCCTCTATCCAGCATATCGCGGGTTATGTAGCTCTTTGCGAGCTATTTCTGGGCATCGAGCCCCATTTTGCACTGTGGAAGAGGTTATTCTACCTCGTTCCCCGTTCTCACGAGGGGTCCATATATCAAGTGGGCGGCGCCGAAATATGGCGCATTGCCGGGACCGGATATCCATCCCGAACCCCTAAGAAGGCGTCCGAAGACTGGCCTTTGGAATGGTTTTACATGGAAGACGCTCCGCTGCCGGACCCTGTTCGGATCGGCCTCCCGGAGTTCAGTACTGCTCCTCTGAAGAAACGCCTTAGTTGGCGCCCGCGGAGCACCCAACTGGAGGAAGACAAGAGCGTCCATTATCTGATGGGCCGAATAAGATTACTGGCCCATTCTGGGTTGACCATGATTGGAGTCATGGCAACATGCATTACGCGGGGGGTGCAGTCACTGCAATATAGGGGCCACCCCATGTGGGATTTCAACGGGGAAGACGATGCCACCCGTCATGGCCGCAAAGGACCGAATTCGGCCGAGGATCTGGTGCAAATCCTGTCCGGCCTGTACAAGGGGGAGAAGGAGGACTTCCTTCAGACGAACCCGCTGAATGGGTTCTCCATGAATAACCCTCGGCGTTGGGTAAGCGAACACTTTAAGGGCCTGACCCATGCTTTCAAAGTTTAAGCTTCTTATATTATGTCTTCGACGCAGGAACTGCGTCGGATTGTGGAGGACATGATAAGTCCAGCTCCGCAACCCAAGGATCCAGAGAGATCCCAGGATCCGGCCTCCGAAGAGGATCCGGACATTCAGGTGGAGCTAATCGACGGGGTGTTCCACCAGCTCAGCATGGATAATGCTTTAGTCGCCATTACGGCTGACTACCCCGGACTATATCCGGCTTCCCAGGTGATTGTAACCGAAGTCCCGACACCATTATTTCTTTCTCGCTCATTTCTGACCTTCGCATACGATGGTGTTTTGCAGGAAGCGCCTTCAGGGTGGGAAGCCAAACCTGCGGCGGCTGACCAACAAAGGCCAGTCCAGACCAGTAGGCGGAAGAGGAGCGCGGTGTGGACTGAAACATCGCCGCAAAGGTATAGCTCACAGTTCATTATTTGGAGCAACGTTCCTAGGAAGCGTTTGAGTGCTCATGACTTTTGTAGGAGAAAAAGCGCCTGCCGGACTGCGGGCGTAGAGGTTGCCAACCCAACCTCTACTAGCCAGGCTTGAGCACCTGGTCTGGAGGGGGAGGCGAGCGCAAGGCGCGAGTCGGATACTCCTCCGACGGAGGATGCCGATAGACTGTCCGCCACCAAGTCTGAGGTGGAGAGCGCCATGAACCACAGGCGCCGCCGGACAGTATTTCATGACGCGTGCTTCTCCCCTGAGGCATTGAATGCCTTTAACGCGGGGGACGTGCACCTTCGTGCTACTCAAGATGGCTTTACCAGAGCCACGGAGCAGTATGTAAAGGACATACGGGTAAGAAAATTCAATAGTTGTATATGCCAGTAGCCCCCGAGACTTAAAGTAGTTATATTAACTGATTTATGGATCATTTGAAACGCAGGATCTTACGGAGAAGAATACCCAACTGTCTCAGGAGCTGCAAGAGTGCAAGGCCCAACTCGAGGCCGCATTTGCTGCCGCAGGAGGAAACACAGAGACCCCTCCTGGTAACACATTATTTTAAAAAGATAAGTGGTGTGCGGCGTGCGCGCAAGTCTAATAATGACGTTGCAGGTGCTGCCGGACAAGATCCGGATAGGCAAGAACTACTGCGCCAGCTGAAGGCCGGCGAGAGGGTGCTGAATAGGGTGCAGCAGGAAAGGAACAAGCTCCAGGATGCCCACGCCCAGCTCGGAGAAGAGCTGGAAGGTGTTCGGGCCGAGCTGTCCGGCTCCGTCAAGGAGACCGTGCGGCTTCGTCGTGACATCTATAGTAAGTGCTTGAGCGGACTCCTTTGAAAAGAAGAGTTCGGCGAGGAAGTCAATTGACAAAATATGTCTTGTAGGTATACTCACAGGTCGCCCTGCGGAGGAGATGCCCGTATCAACGGGTGATCAACTTCCCGAGCTGTTGCAGCTGCTCGAACGAGTTCGGCAGGCAATGAGCGGCGTCGTCCAGGCTTTATGGCCAGCCCTCTCCCAACCCGAGGGCCTTGGGGAGGTTGCGTAGAAGCTTCAGGGAGTGCGGCAGCGCTTCCGTTTATGGAAGATTTTGGCCTGCCGCCAAGGTGCCAGGGAGGCTTGGGCCATGGTGAAGACGCGGTACAAGAAGGCGGATCCCAACCACATGGCCGAGGTCGGACCTGTGGGGCCCGATGGGAAGGAGATCCCTGTGAGTATAGTATACGGCCAAGTAGAGTTGGCCGCTAAGTTTTCCCAACGGGACTGTAAATTAGACAGCCTGTTAGACGGGATTGAGGAGGAATACAGTTAGTAGATTTGACAATGTATTTTAGAATGACATGTGAAATGCCTTCTAGCCGGATTGTAGATCGTTTGTCTTTGCCGACCTTTTCGCTTCAACCTCGGGACCCTAGAGTCTGGAGTGTGTCCGAATACCTTCTCGGTTAAGAAACAACCGGGGTATGCATGGAGACCAGGCGTAGGGGTCATTAGTGCTTTATCAGACAAGTGCCCAACTAGTTATGTTATATTACATGGTTAGTAAGAAACATCTTCCAGGGAGAATAGTTCCGTTAAGGGTTCCTTTCCCTGGGAGGCATGCCCTAAAGTGCATGTCCGGACTGCAAAAAAAGCAGAAAAACATCTGGGGGCAGATAAATAAGTAGGTTAAAAATCATCTTTCAAGTCACCGACCGAATATTCCCTTAAGAACGCTAGCTTTCGGCTTCACCCAGTCTGAGGTACACATCCGGCTGACCTGGCAGTAACAATCGCAGAGGTGCTCCCTTTACCTCCTAGCCGAACAATCGGGAACGTAGGGGTAAGCACAGGAGCCAGGCAACCCAGCTTGGCCAAAACTTAAGTCATATCGATGCATATAATGGTGAATAAAAGGTACATGTGGAAGCTTGACACATGTGCTGGGCATGAAGCCCTTATAATTAAGCTTCTGGTAAAGAAGCCCCCAGGTATAATGAGTGCGGATGGCACATCAAGTGAATGCGAACAATGCGCAAGTAGGCCTTTAAGGGTTTTTTAGAAAAATTGTTGAGAGAAGAAAGAGAAACAAAAGACAGCTGCAATGTAAAAGTTGGGACGGGGGAAGGGGACAAACCCTTAGTCCGGCGCTAGGCATAGAATCTTCGGAGGCGGGCTGCATTCCATGGGTTCGGCTCGAGCCGGTTGTCCGACGCATTTCGTAGACGGTACGCTCCGCCAGTCAGGACTTGATCGATGATGAAAGGGCCCTCCCATTTGGGCTTGAGTTTGTCCTTTTTCTTGTCCGGCAGGCGTAGAACTAGTTTCCCAACGTTGTAAGTCTTGGCCCGTACTTCTCTGCTTTGATATCTTCGAGCCTGCTGCTGATAGAATGCGGAACGAGCCTTGGCGACGTCGCGCTCTTCCTCCAATGCGTCCAAGTTATCCTGCCGATCCAGCTCGGCTTCTCTTTCTTCGTACATGCGCACTCGAGGTGAGTCATGAATGATGTCACAGGGCAGAACTGCCTCTGTGCCGTATACCATAAAGAATGGTGTGAATCCGGTAGTACGGTTGGGCGTTGTCCGCAGCCCCCAGAGTACGGAGTCTAGCTCCTCTACCCAGTGCGTGTTAGATTTCGTAAGTGACCGCACTAGTCTGGGTTTGATGCCGCTCATTATTAGACCGTTCGCTCGTTCCACTTGACCGTTGGTTTGAGGATGATAGACTGAGGCGTAATCGAGCTTAATGCCCATATTTTTGCACCATGATTTAACCTCGTCGGCCGTGAAGTTCGTGCCGTTATCGGTTATGATGCTGGTGGGGACACCATAACGGTGTACTACCCCGGAGATAAAGTCTATCACTGGTCCGGACTCTGCCGTTTTTACTGGCTTGGCCTCTATCCATTTGGTGAATTTATCCACCATGACCAATAGGTACCTTTGCTTGTGGGTTCCCCCTTTAAGGGGTCCAACCATGTCAAGCCCCCAGACCGCGAACGGCCAGGTAATGGGTATAGTTTTGAGGGCGGTGGGTGGCATATGGCTCTGATTAGCAAAGAGCTGACAACCGACGCATCTTCGGACTAAATCCTGAGCATCTGCCCGGGCCGTCGGCCAATAAAATCCTGTACGGAATGCCTTTCCTACAAGGGCCCGAGCTGCTGCGTGGTGTCCGCCTAGTCCAGCATGAATTTCAGCCAGAAGGTTTCGCCCTTCCTCTTCGGAGATACACCTTTGAAGGACTCCGGTTGTGCTTTTCTTATAGAGTTCTCCCTCATGGACCTTGTAGGATTTAGATCGCCGGACTATGCAGCGGGCCTCATTTTGGTCTTCGGGAAGTTCCTGCCTAAGCAAGTAGGCTAGGAATGGCTGTGTCCACGGGGCGATTACCGCCATTATGTCATGGGCTGAAGGTGTTATTTCATCGGCTGGATCGCCGGTTATGTCAGATTGCTCTGTGTCGGTTGGTGTGGCTGCTTCCGGTTTGTTATTTCCGGGCTCCTCCTCCCATAGTACGGATGGCTTAAACAGCTGTTCTAGGAAGATGTTTGGAGGGACAGCGTCACGTTTTGCACCGATGCGTGCCAATACATCGGCCGCTTGGTTATTATCCCTGGCTATGTGGTGGAATTCAAGTCCGTCAAACCAAGCTGACATTTTTAGGACATCGTTACGATATGCTGCCATTTTCGGATCCTTGGCATCAAAGTCTCCATTTACTTGGGATATTGCCAGGTTTGAGTCCCCGCGCACCTCTAGGCGTTGAATGCCCATGAAGATTGCCATCCGGAGGCCATGTAAAAGGGCCTCGTATTCGGCTGCATTGTTGGAGTCCGTGTACATTATCTGAAGTACGTATTGGACTGTGTCCCCGGTTGGGACGTCAATACGACGCCAGCCCCCAATCTGGCCAACATTTTAGAGCCGTCGAAGTGCATAATCCAATTGGAGTATGCGCTGTACTCTTTAGGGAGTTCGGCTTCGGTCCATTCAGCGACAAAGTCAGCCAAAACTTGTGACTTTATAGCTCACTGAGGTTTGTAAGTTATATCGAATGGTAAGAGCTCAATGGCCCATTTTGCAATCCTGCCCGTCGCGTCGCGGTTGTTTATGATGTCGTTGAGGGGCACTTCGGAGGCCACTGTTATCGAACACTCTTGAAAGAAGTGTCGGAGCTTCCGGGATGCCATGAATACCGCATACGCTATCTTTTGATAGTGCGGGTAACGGGACTTGCAGGGTGTTAACACAGTGGATACGTAGTACACTGGTTTTTGAAGAGGGAATTTATGCCCTTCTGTCTCTCGTTCGACGACGAGCACCGCGCTTACCACTTGATGTGTTGCCGCGATGTATAACAACAATTGTTCGCCCAGGTTGGGCGCAGCCAGGACCGGATTTGTTGCCAATATGGTTTTTATTTCTTCGAGTCCGGCAGTGGCAGCATCCGTCCACTCGAAGTGTTCGTTGCGCCTAAGGAGGCGATAGAGGGGAAATGCCTTTTCTCCTAAACGGGAGATAAAGCGGCTTAGGGCCGCCACGCATCCAGTTAACCTTTGTATTTGTTTGAGGTCTGTTGGAATATCTAGCTGAGACAGAGCTCGGATCTTGGCTGGATTTGCTTCAATTCCTCTACCGGATACAATGAAGCCCAGGAGCTTTCTGGCTGGTACGCCGAAAACGCATTTTTCTGGATTTAGCTTGATGTCGTATGCTCTGAGGTTGTCGAATGTGAGCCTCAAGTCGTCTACTAGAGTTTCGACGTGTTTGGTTTTGACGACTATGTCGTCTACATATGCCTCTACTGTTTTGCCGATCTGGGTAGCCAGACATGTTTGAATCATGCGCTGATATGTTGCGCCGGCGTTTTTAAGTCCGAAGGGCATCGTGTTGAAGCAGAATGGTCCATATGGAGTGATGAATGCTGCTGCGGCTTGGTCTGCTTCCGCCATCTTGATTTGATGGTAGCCGGAGTATGCGTCGAGGAAGCACAGTGAATCGTGTCCGGCGGTAGCATCGATTATCTGGTCGATGGGGGGGAGGGGGAAGGGATCCTTTGGGAAGGCGTTGTTGAGGTCTTTAAAATCGACACATAGGCGCCAGTATTTGTCCTTCTTTGGTACCATTACCAGGTTTGCTAGCCAATCCGGATGTTTGATATCTCTGATGAATCCGGCTTCCAATAGTTTGGCTAGCTCTTCTCCCATTGCCTGTCTTTTGGGTTCGGAAAATCGTCGAAGATCCTGTTTGACTGGCTTGAATCCTTTTAGGATATTTAGGCTGTGTTCTGCCAATCTGCGTGGGATTCCGGGCATATCCAAAGGGTGCCAGGCAAAAATGTCCCAATTTTCCTGAAGAAATTCTCGCAGTGCGGCGTCTACATCAGGGTTCAACTGTGCCCCGATGGAAGTCGTCCTTGTCGGGTCCATTGGATGGACCTGGAATTTTATTATTTCGTCCGCTGGTTTAAAGGAGGTGGACTTGGATCTCTTATCGAGTATCACATCGTCTCTATTCACAGTAGAGCGTAGCGCGGTAAGTTCTTCTCCCGCTAGGGCTTCGGATAGTGCCTCCAGGGCTAATGCGGCTGTCTTGTTCTCGGCGCGGAGTGCTATGTCCGGATCACTAACGAGAGTGATTATTCCGCCGGGCCCAGGCATTTTGAGCTTCATGTACCCGTAATGGGGTACGGCTTGAAAAATTGTGAATGCCTCTCATCCTAATATAGCGTGATATCCGCTGTTGAACGGGGCCACTTGGAACGTGACTTCTTCGGATCTGTAATTGTCCGGCGAGCCGAACACCACATCGAGTGTGATTTTTCCGGTGCAGCGCGCTTCCCGGCTAGGGATTATTCCTCTGAAGGTTGTACTGCTTCGCTCAATGCGGCTCCAGTCTATTTCCATTTTTTGAAGACTTTCCTCGTAGATGAGGTTTAATCCGCTGCCGCCATCCATGAGGACCTTTGTGAGTCGAAAGCCGTCCACTATTGGACTAAGTACCAGTGCGGCTGGTGCTCGGGCTGTTCGGAATTTAGGTTCGTCGCTGGCGTTGAAGGTGATGGCTGCCTCGCTCCATGGATTGGTTGTTGCTACTTGGTAGACTTCGGCGAGGCTGCGGATTGTTCGTTTCCGCATATTATTTGATGCGAAGGTCTCGAAGACTGTTGATACCGTACCGGTATTGTTGGAGTGGTTTTCCGGGGCTAGAAGCTTCTCGCCACTTTTGGCCACCTGCCGTAATATCCAACATGCTCGAAGAGGCTATGAGTTGGGGTGGCGCCCTCTGTACTGTGAATTTTACAGGGTCCACTAAGCCACCCCTCCAGTACGGTTCCATGCCCTTTATGGGGTTTTTGCTTTTTGGTTTTTGTATCTGGTGCCTGAGTGTAATGCACCCTTTTGTTGCAGACTAGGGTTGGGGCCGGATTGTCCCAAAACTTATTTTCGGTTTTCCGGAAACTCTCCATCGCACAGTACTTTCGTACTATGGACGCTAGGTCGGCGAAGCGTGTAATTTCACGATGGCTGACGGCGTTCAAGATTCCCTGGTCCGTGCAATTATTGCAAAAGATTGAGATTGCGTTTTCCTCTCGGTAGTCCTTTATCCTGTCCATAACCAGGAGGGATCTGGCCCAGTAATGATGTACTGTTTTGGCGGGCTCTTGCCGGATTAGAGATAGATCACATATGTCTGGGCGGGTGGGTGGAATTGAGTCCGGAACCCTACCCATCTCAAGGCTCAAGGGCCGAGAAGTTTCCGAATTTGGAAGCTTGGAAAGTGGAACGTTGTCCAGCGAGTCCGGTCCAATGCCTGACTTTAGGTTCAGTGCTTGATCGAAGTCCGTTCCTCCGCGGGAATCCGGCATGGAGGATTCGGCAGCCCGGACATGACTAGTTTTCAATACAGAAGAATCGCCGCATTGTTGCTCTACCACTGCAACGTGGTGAGTGACCTGGGGAGAGTTAATCTCTCTCAGATCGGTTTTAAGCCCAATCTGATTGTAGTCTGTAGCGACTCCCAGGGCGGCGATGCGATCCAAGAGCTCGTTTACGGACGAGAGCTCTATTGGATCCAGCCGCTCGGCGAATTCCAAGCTGACGTGAAGATTGCTTTTGACGACTTGAGAGGTCATTGTCGAAGCGGTGGCCGGACAGGCGGTCATGAGAAAACTACCTAGCCGGACAGTTTGGCCGGCGGCCAAGGCTCCTTTGGCGAAAATACCGTCCTTGAAGACGGGAGTAGGCATCCTTCCTATCGGTGACGGCACAGAGGAACTCTCAATGAAAGCACCAATGTCGGTGTCAAAACCGGCGGATCTCGGGTAGGGGGTCCCGAACTGTGCGTCTAGGCGAATGGTAATAGGAGACAAGGGACACGATGTTTTACCCAGGTTCGGGCCCTCTTGATGGAGGTAAAACCCTACGTCCTGCTTGATTAATATTGATGATGTGTATTACAAGAGTGAATCTACCATGAGATCAAGGAGGCTAAACCCTAGAAGCTAGCCTATGGTATGATTGTTGTAATGGTTGTTGTGTCCTACGGACTAAAACCCTCCGGTTTATATAGACACCGGAGAGGGCTAGGGTTACACAGAGTCGGTTACAAAGGTAGGAGATCTACATATCCGTATCGCCAAGCTTGCCTTCCACGCCAAGGAAAGTCCCATCCGGACATGGGACGGAGTCTTCAATCCTGTATCTTCGTAGTCTTGGAGTCCGGCGGACGATGATAGTCCGGCTGTCCGGACACCCCCTAGTCCAGGCCTCCCTCACCCCCTTCTCACTGCGGGTGGTTCTTCCTTAACTCCGGCAAGCCCCCCCCCACCCCCTGAAAATCGACTGACCAAAAAGTCGATTCAGGCGACTGAAGTGTAGCTAAATCGGAGCAAAGCAGCAGCACGAGCGAGGGGAAGAGCAGCAGCAGCGGCGCCAGCGAGCGAGAGCCGGAGCAGCAGCAGCTGCACGAGCGAGTGAGCGAGAGCCGGGGCAGCAACAACATATCTGGCTGGTATGGACGCCACCATCGAAGGGGCCTCGCACTGGGGGAGAGCCGCCGTGGAGATGTCGCCCGCGGCGCCGGCTTCGAGGTAGCCGTGCCATGGGGGTGCGTGATGGAGCACCGTCGGCGCTGGGAGGTCGAGTGAAGGAGAAGGTGTGATGCGATGAGTGTACAACCTCTTTGGTGGCGCCGAGTAGGCCTCGACTTCGTCCGAGGAGTCGGTGAGGATGCTACAGTTTCGATGGAGTAGGTTAAGGCAGCGCTATGGGGATGGAGCAGCCGCGATAGACGAGGCGATTGTCGGAGCAGCTCCTTGGAGGTGGAGGATGGGCGGCTGAACCGACGGGACGACGAGATGGACGACGGTTCCTCATCTGGGGAGGCGGATGAGGGACGTCGAGCTGCTGCGCTGGACAACATCGTCGGGGAAGAGGCTCCGGCTGGGCAGCGGTGAGGTGGCGGACGGAGGAGGGTGGGGTTTCGCGGCTGGAGCGGAGAGGTTAGGGATGCACTTGTCCAAAATGTAGGGTGTGTTACAAAAGTACCCCCACCGATTTGAAATAGCGGCCCTTTTGGCTCAGGGTTAGAATGGGGATTTCACGTGTCGGGATTTGGCAGCTGGAGGGACTTTTCGCGCGCGTTGTAATTTTGGGATAGCAAGGCATGGGTTGTGAAGGCGCGAGTTTTGGGAGCACGATATCTGAACTTTCGGGATATAACAAGGCGCAGGATGAATTTTAGGGACAAGCCTAACGTGTAATATTGTACTTGTACGTACCACATCAAATCGCACTTCCCTCAACGAAAAAACGAAAAAATAAAACTATTCACACCACACAAAGAGAGAGTCTTGTCCCATTTTACTATACAAATGCTATTCAAAGCTACGAATCCATGTTATGTCCAATTAAATTTTTTCGCTGGCTGTATAATGCATGTAACCTACTCATACCAACATTTTAGTGCATTCCAAATGTCTATACTACCGCTGCAATTCAAACTAAATTCGAATTCGTTTCTCTATTTGAATAAGAATCTACAATCATGATTATTGCCAACTTCAACCATCATTCGTGCATTACCTTAACACCACACCACATGATTACTATAGAGATAGATATGAACTATGTGTATTATATGAACTCGAATTCAATTTTTTGAATACACTTGATGTTGATTCCAAATAATAGTACATTTGATGTACTAACTAGATATTCATAATCTAAACCATGTTCCATATGTACACCGTGTTTATCACACAAAGTATAGTGCCCCGCCCCCTACATTATGACAAGTATTTAGCCGTGAGCTGTAAAAGCCACACATTATCCCAAATTATAATCAATGTTCTACATTATGATATCTTCTTCAAGTATCTGTATCCACTTTTTTATAATGAATTATGATCTATGTTTGTCTTTTACACCTTCATGATCCTCTTCTCTTTGTAGCTAGCTAGCGCTAACTTTCTATCGTGCATGCACATGCCCGCCCCCCTCTCACCCTTCCTCAGCGTCCCCTCCATCACGCACATTCGTTATTTCTCTTTAGGTCGTTCACCCACGGTGTGTGTAGGCCCCCCAGCTCCTTCTTTCCAGCACACACCAGTTGATATACCTCTCTAGCCAAGTGTGCCTACCACAAACACACACTTCCCCTATTCTCTTCTCACCGTCCATGCCTGCCTATGTCCAATACGGTTCCACGCAGGTGCACACTCCCGCCCCTCTTTTCATTGATCTCATACTCGCACGCTCCTCCCCCCTCGACATAGTAGGACTCTCGCACCACCCCCTAGCCGCACCCCTCTCCCCCTATCCGTCTCTCCAGACCTTATTTGCTTCTAACACATGCATGCATGTATATGTACCGATCTCCCTACATATAGCTAGGTCGACTATAATTCTTTTTTCCCACGCACAGATAGACTTACCTCACTAGTTACGTCTCACCCTTTCTCGGACACACAATGGTTGATCTTCCTATGTAGTTATGTATGCTTACCACAACCATATCTTCCCCCTCGTCATCCTTGCATACCTCCAGACCCGCCTCTCACACGCACGTGCATAGACAGGCAGACATCCTCGGCCCTCTCTTATTGATATTGCACTCGTACCCTACGTTTGTCTAGCAGGCCTCTCCCACCATTTGTGAGAAGCCACTCCACCACCAAACCTCCGACACTCTACCTTTGTCTTTCTCCCAACCTTATTCCTCTGCTACACATATGCATGGATTCCGATCGATCTCCCTCAATACATGGCTAGGTCTTTCTCCTTCTCCAAACATATAGTAGTCGATCTACCTCTCTATAGTTAGGTCTCTGCCCCCTCCCCCCCCCACACACACCGATAGTCGAACGTTGTAGGTAGGTATCGATGCCACAAAGAAAAACTGCACCTCTCCCCTCTCAAATTCCAGTAGGCCAGCCGCCCTGTATCTTTAACATGGGCAAACACAAATTCGATGGCACTCTTTATCGATCGCGCAGCCACACACTTCCCTGTGTTTGATTCTATCGATATCTCACGCCGATGATCCCTCCACTCTCTTCTCGTGGATCGCTCCCTCTATATATGATATATCCATGAATCTGTTTCACACACATTGCATATGTTACGTTTTTTTGTTTGAGATATCATCGATGCATTGCCTCTGTTTCATAGAAACCATCTCTCTCACACCCACCCACGTATGTACCTGCACCTAAAGAAGAGGTGCATGCAGGACAAGCGTACTCACATCTCGTTCCCGGCCACACCCGTGCGGGTACACGATGGAGTTCATTTTTGTACGAAAAGGCAGCCCACACGATTATTTGACGCGTGTAGCGGTTGTTTACTCGAAGGAGGGTCGTGTACCACGTGTAGATGGAACAAAGTTTGACTTGACGCATTAGTATTAAATAAAGTTATATTCCTCAATGGCACGTACAGAATATAAAATGATTGTCGTTGGAAAAAAATCTGCTCCACTATATACAATGGAGCCTGCCTGCTGAGGTTTGTCTCTCGTCACACCATCTCACACAAGGCGGCAGTGGCCTCTCTCTCTCATGGTTGGTTGGTGATCCGGCCGCATCCCGTCCGCTGGTGGAAAGGGAGGATGTGCATCATTTCTCCGTTCGACGGTGTTGAGGCAGCACGTCCCGATCTGTGGTACTCGTTGTTCTCTCTGACCAAGCTTCGGTACGGTAGGGCCTTCGCCACTTGCTTGTTGCCGCAGTACGGGTAGATCCCGGCAGCCGGCCCCCTCCTAGTTACATCCCGACGACCCTCAGGTACAGCTTCCTCCGACCTTGCTCCACTGCCCATCTTCCCACGTTGCTGCATGTGGAAAATCGTATGTGTGGATGTTCTTTAGTTGTTTGCTTAAAATGTATCTCGGCTGGTGTACTTTCCATCTTGCAATCTCGTCCTCAGACCATTTTTGATAAACCACCATGCTGCTATCTTTCCTTTATTACATGGAATATGCTTCTTTTTTGTCGTCGTATGTGTCTTCAACTCGTGTTATTGGGCAGTAATAACTGGGCTATCCATTTCACCTCGTTGCTATTGCGACCTTTTGGTGAACTGCACAAATCACTTTTTTCTTAAGAGTGTTTTGTGCAGTTTCACGAAAATGTCACACGGGCAACGATTTTACATTTCTGTGGGACTGTAGAAAGGGAGATTGGTTTTGCTATCCTCCTCATCCAACTCCATGCCTAATCTTCTCCAACAAGTAGTTAGTCCTAAAGAGAGATCGCAGAGGTGATCGGCTTCTATTTGTGTGTGTTATGTTTCATCATCTAGTTCCACTATTATTGTAATCACACTGACTGGATATCTTTGCAAACAGGGATGGTCAGCTCGATTTTAGTGGAGTTGCACAAAATGATCGGATTGTGATGTCCTCCATACACCTCTTTTTTGGCTACAGAGCTGGGTGAAACTAGCTGCCAACCAATGAACACTGTGCCCAGGAAATGGAGCCATGCTTATGAACAACATCGATAAATTATATATTTTTCTTTATTTGTACACCTTCTCACAACTTTGTCTTCAGTTGTGATGTGAATATTGGCGCTGATCTGCGTACCATTGAGATGCATTAGCAGCCATGGTAGTTTCATTTGTATTTGATGGAATGTTGTAATGAGATAATCTTGAGGCAAGAGGACACATGAATCCTAAGTTGAAACATTATTTTCCCGCGGGAATCAAAGTTGAAACCTTCATAGCATCACAATACAATTTCAATAAAATTTTGCGTACATATAAACAAATCCTGAAGGATTGATACCAATGCCAGAAACAATTCAACTTCGTTCTGCCGACATGTGGGACATCCTTCATCCGGCTCCAGCTGCCATGCAACAATATTGAGTGCACAACTGCAGCGAAAGATTCACCCCGATCGTTGCACCGCAGTAGTAATGACTAGTGAGCAGTCAAATCACAGAGCCCCACCTTCACCACAACAAGTTGCTCACACGAAGCAACCACCATTTCTCTATACATTAAATCCGCTGGTACTCACATATTCCCAGAGTAATAAGTTGCTCGGGCGAAGCAACCATCACTTCACCTTTCCCACAGTAAGTACTACCTCCTTTTTTATTCTAGAACAACCACACACGAATATTGGACAGTAGCAGCACAACAACTGAATCAAAAATTGAAACCAACCAATGAACTACTACTAATGGTGAGCGTTTGCTAGTATCATGTACTCTGTCTATCCATGTATATAGGGCTTAATGCGTTTTCCGAGACTAACTTTGGCCCTGTTTGGATCCATGGGTTAGAGTTAGTTTGAGCTAGTTGGGGCTCAAATAGCCCTAAAGTATCCAAACATGATGGTTAAATTGGAGCAAGTTGCACCGAACCCACCGAAAAAATCTATCCCACCGAAGAGGTGCTAATTGGTGATAGTTCTCATTGGGCCCACTGAAAAATCACTTTTCTCTCTCCATCAAGTGCATTTATTGTCAATCTAACCCTGTCATCCAAACACCTCTTTGGCTACAGTTAGTTCAGGGTTAGTCATGATTTAGTCTGACCTCTAGCTAAGTTAGAGTATCCAAACAGGAGCAGTATAGGACATGCAAGTTGCTCAAAGCATACAGTCAAATTCGTACGTGAAAGGACCTTTTTTTTAAACGGAACGTGAAAGGATCTTCGCATGATATAATTCTCAAATTATATAAAATCTTATCAATAGTCAAAGGCAACCTCGAAGAATACATTAGGCCCTATATAAAATCTTATAAATAGTCAAAACCAAGTGTTACTAATACACCAAACAAGTTCAAAACGAGAAACTGGAACCACTCACGGCACAGCACGCCTGTCTTGTTTGGTCTGTCGGTCAAAGCGCTTCCTCTTCTTGGCATAACAATAGAGTACATTAATTTTTTTTAGAATGCTCTTGGCATGTCACTAACATGTGATCAGTTAACCGACCTCAATAGACGACAAAAACGCCAGCCCGCCACACTTTGAGAGAGACAAGGAGCAAGAAGCGATACGGGCTGGTGGATTACTAGAGCTAGGTGTCACACGGAGGCCAAGAAATATGGTGATAGCGTGGGTTGGCCATGTATGATGTAACTATACTGGGTTGCCGTGTTTCGTACTCTTCCGCTCTACTGTGGAGATGATTGGTTGATTTTATATCGTTGAATAATATAAAATACTCCCTCCATTCCTAAATATTTTTGTTTCTAGAGATTTCAACAAGTGACTACATACGAAACAAAATTAGTGAATTTACACTCTGAAATATGTCTATATACATCCGTATGTGGTAGTCTATTTGAAATCTCTAAAAAGACAAATATTTAGAAACGGAGGGAGTATTATGAGTGCAGACGCTCCAGCACGAGGTTTCTTGCTCCTTCTCGGTCGTTGGGAATCTATGTTCTTCCACTCTTTTTTTACATGAGCTTTGTTCATCCTTTTGCCAACACGCAGGACATCTAGCATCAATTGCACATGTCATGCAAGAAAATGGAGATAAGCAATGCGTAAGTGAGTCATGCACTACGATGGCACCTAGTACTACGCAATATTTTTCCTCCTTGATGGCACGTGAATAGTGCACATACTCAATGACGGAGCACGGGATGGTAGCCATGGACATGGTCGGCCCTTTTTGGAGAGAGTACTAAATACGTATTAACTTTGATGTGTCCCGTCAACTCGCAGAATGACGAGAAGCACACACTGAATTACGGAGCTCGGGATGGTAGCCATGGACATGGTCAACCCTTTTTGGAGACTAATGCACTACTTTTGATGTGTCCGGTCTACTCGCAAACAAGGAGAAGCTTTGCTTACTATACTACTAGTACGAACTCTCCCTTGCTCACGCCCGCGCGATGGCTCACAAGACGAGGAGAAGCTTTTGCTTTATGATAGTGCGCTTAATACAGGCGGTGGAAGTGCAACAGTTCATTCGATGTGCGAATCTGAGTGGATTGCTCGAGTTGTCATCACACGTGAGCGAATTGATTCACACCCTTCCGCGCTCCATTTTGTCTTGTGTGCCTTCCTTCGTCCAGCACGCTGACAAGTGGGCCCCATGCTCATGTATGCCAACGTGGTAGTCAATTATTTTGCCAGAGTCAGCTATCACACCTTTTCGAAGCCACGTCAATGTACCCACTAGAAACAAGTTATACTTGTTCGGTTCAATCGCCTCCCTAGGTGTTTGTAGAGGAATTGGCTGTCGTGTGGCGGTTCTGTAGGTGGGCAGGTGGCAAAAAACAGGGGAAAACGCGCGAACCAACTAGACGAGAGATTTGGTCGAATTTATATCGCTGAATAATATAAAATATTATGAGTGCAGACACTCTACCGCGAGGTTCCTTGCTCCTTCTCGGTCATCGTGAATCTATGAGGATGTTTGGTTCATGGCCACACCACGTAGAATCTATGAGGTGAGTGTTTGGTTCAAGCCACACCTTAGTCAAGCCACACTTGGACCCCACATGGCATACACACAAAAATATGGCAAGATTCCCTTAGGATTGCCAACTTGTGGCTCTCATTTTGATGAACTAACCTTAGGCAAGCTTGGCAAAAATGTGGGGCAAAGCGTGGCAATGCTAGGCCTAGAATCAAACAGCCCATTTGCCACAACTAACCTTAGGCAAAGTGTGGCTGCCACAAAAATTGTGGCTATGGCCACCACAAGTCTGGCAAGATTTGGCAAAAAATTGAGCCTATGACATGTGGGCCATATAACTAGAGAAGTGTGGCAAGCCACAAGTGTGGCAATGAACCAATCATACGTCTAAGATGTTGTGGCATGACTAAGGTTAGACGTGGCAACCTTAGGCTAGGAACCAAACGGGCCCTATGTTCTTCCACTCTTTTTTTACGTGAGCTTTGTTCATCCTTTTGCCAACATGCGGGACATCTAGCATCAAGGTGCACGTGTCATGCAAGAAAATGGAGATAAGCAATGCGTAATTGAGTCATGCACTTCGATGGCACCTAGTAGTACGTAATATTTTTTCTCCTCAATGGCACGTGAATAGTGCACATACTCAATGATGGAGCACGTGATAGTAGCCATGGACATGGTCGACCCTTTTTGGAGAGAATACATAATAACTTTGATGTGTCCTATCAACTCGCAGAACGATGAGAAGCTTGCTTACTACGCCCTCTCCCTCGCCAATGCATGCGCGGTGGCTCGCAACACGAGGAGAAACTTTTGCTTACGAGCGGTGGACGTGCAGCAGTTCATTTGGTGTCAGATTGCCAGAAGTACTATTGTAGGATCATCAAGATTGTTTGACTTCCGGAAGAGGAGAAGAGCCAAGTGCAAGCTCACCTACTAACCTAGTACTAGCCAAAGCTGGTCCACCTTTTTAGAGCATGGTTAATTAATATAGGTGGCTCTCGCAGCGGCACATCATTGACACAGTGCTCTTGCAACAGCAAATACTCTCTTGGTAAGGAAAAATAAAGGATTGGAGTGGCATGTCCACTTAAATCCCATAGCATTAACAAAGTGTTCCCCTCGAAAAAACCAGAGTGTTTGACACAGGAAAAACAAAGGAAGTGAAAAAAAAGTTGGGTGGATGCTAGATTGCCAATTAACACATGATTACATAGGAAAAAAAATCTTATAGCATTCTATCCTATGAATCAAACGACTAATGTAGGGAGCACGGTGCTGCCTCTCATCCGCCTCCTCTGCAGGAATTTTCTTCTAGTAGTGGCAGAGCTTAGGCTAAGGACACAATAGATTTTCAAGTAGGGCTCGATTAACTCAACTATGTCGCCTAGCTAGTAGTGCCAACCTGCAAATGAGAGCCACCGTGAGCTGCACAACAATGATAGAGGCTCTCGGTGGACCAGAGCTAGGCGGGCGATGAGATGACGAGGTAGCCCGACAACCCCTTGAGCTTGAAAGGCACCCGCATGATCTCCTCTCCTTGTAGGGAAGGTCGGGGTCCATTGGGTACATCTCCGACGACATCCGCAACTTCCGATGGTGTCGTTGCCATTTCATTAGTGTAAATAAGCAGTCAACTCCTAGTCAACAATCAAAACTGCCTAAACTCTAACATGTGAACACTAAAAGTGCTCAAGGGGATGATATACCCAGTTCTAGAGATTTGAGGGTAAAATCATTCCAAAATTGACTTTGGGGGGTTATTTGTCCATCAACATACATTTGAGGGGAAAAATATACTTCTTTCAATGGTCAACCGGTCAGAGTATTCTTTTTAGATTATAACATGTGGGACCAAGTGTGAACGAACTGACCTCAATCGACGGCAAAATCGCCTGCCGGACGCACTTTGAGAGAGACGAGGAGCAAGAAGCGATACGGGCTGGTCGTGTCCAGCAAGAAAATGGATGGTCTCATGTTTAAGACTTGCTGTACTATAGTAGAGGTAGAGGTAGATGTAGATGTAGGTGTAGATGTAGATGTAGATGTAGTGTAGACGTAGATGCAGATGTAGATGTACATGTTGAGATGTAGAGATAAGTGACACTCACCAACGGTCACCAACGTAGGCCGCGTACATGCACGAATCACCCATAAAAAAAGGAGTACATGCACAAAGAGAAAAATTGCACGTACTATGTGCCTCATTCCCTAACACGCGCGCGCGGGTACATGGTGGAGCTCATTTTTGGATGAAGATTCGGCTCACGTGATAATTTGATGCGTTTAGTAGTTGTTCACTTAGTGGAGGGTCGGGAACCACGCGTGGACCAATCAAAGTTCGACCATGACGCGGTGGCATGTTTGCTTTTAAATTTTTTTGTTCAATGGCACATACGCAATTTTTTTCTTGAATGGCACGTGAATCGTGCACTTACTCAATGATGGAGCACGGGATGGGATGGTAGCCATGGACATGGTCGGCCCTTTTTGGAGACTACTACTCTACACTGGTACTTTGATGTACATTTTGAAAGAAAACTACTACTTTGATGTGTCATGTCAACTCGTAGAATGATGACAAGCTTGGTTACTACGCCCTCTACATAGCCCACACTTTGTACGGCTAGTTATAGTGGGAGTAACTTAGCGCACTCCAAGAAACTTTTGCTTATGTGGCAAGTAGTTAATGAGAAGTGGTAACATAGTACTTTGCACTATGAAGGTAGTAACATAGACTAGTGTCATATGAATGAAACTAGTGAGTATGGGAGCACATGATATTTCCCCGTCCGTATCAATCCCAAGTTGGCTTCTCATCTTCTTGGCCCACCAAAACCCCCTTCCCCCTCCTGCGCGCGCTTCCCGCCCGGCGCCAGCTGAGCCCGCCGCTCCACATTGATGGCAAGTCAGGGCGACGTGATCTCTCACTGCTTCCGCTGTTGAAGCGGCTCGCCGACCGAAGGCACCGCCCGCTGCACGCCCAGAATTTCAGAATACACAGTGGAGAGTTACTTTAGAGCAAGTACTACAATTCGGTGACATAAGCAGGCTATAAGGATTTAAATATAGTATTTGTTCTTAGTTGAAGGAGAGAGAAGAGAAGCGGGCTGTAAACTTGTAGCCGGTTGTAGCACGAGCTCCAACATATGTTGTGATACAAAAGGTGAGGCCATGGGCCTGTTTGGTTCGTGACTAACTTTGCCACAACTAAGCTTGGGAAACGTGTGGCTGCCATGAAAAGTGTAGCTAACAAAATGACCACCACAAGTGGCAAGATTTGGCAAAAGATTGAGCCTATGACATGTGGACCATGTTGCTACAAAAGTGTGGCAAGCCACAAGTGTGGCAATGAACCAAACACCTAAGATGTTGTGGCACGACTAAGGTTCAGCGTGGCAACCTTAGTCTATAAACCAAACAGGCCCCATGTATTAATGATATAGTATTATACTAAAGGGGCTAACTATTGTACTAGCAGGCTATTAGGCTGGCTCTAGATGATGTGTCAACTTCTTATAGCCGGATGTTGGCTATACTATTAACCATGCTCTAAGTGTGCTGTGAGTGGGACTAAAGTTTAGTCCCATACTGCTAGGCGAGTGTAAGTTGCACCACTTTATAATGTGATCTATTCTAGCTTTTGCATGAGCATGATAATAGGAAACCTACATGCATGCTCTATGGGAATGAGCCTGTCCAAGGACAAAAGCTATGCACGTGGTCTATATTTTTGTTGGTCGGAAACTTTATATGTCATTAATTAATAATTAATGGATGCCTTAATTACTCAGCCGTTACTGATTCTCTTGGATAGTGGGGCTATTGTTGACTTGGACATGGGGTTTGGGCCAAGGGCCTACTATTATACTTGGTCTTAATCGCATGACCGACCTGACAGGCTCTACCCTAGCCGCCGCTATATCATATGGTTTCGCACCGTTCCAGATCATAGCGCAGCCATGCAATTCTTCTCCATCCCTCCTTCCGGTGTGCACCGCGAGAAGGGACAACAGTCCTCCGAACCCCTCCTTTCGTGATCCTGTATGGGAGAGGGCCATCCGGTCTTTGGGGAGCACACTCCTGCGAATGCTACCAGCGACAACTTCCTCAATGACAACCTTCTTCCCCGACCTCGGTAACATCTTCATCAACGACATGAGTGACAACATCAACCACGGCGGTTCTGCTCCCGCTGTACAGTATGTGATTCCGTCCTCCTGGTTTAGTCCGCGTCATTACTTTGATCTTTTAAATTGCCGTCATGATCTATTTACTGTTGATTCAGATTAAATCTCATAGTAAATTGCTCATATATTCAACAATCCAATCCAAAAACCTGATTATAGGCAATTTACTCCGAGTGGTTTTTTTGCGCTTTTGAAGCCACCTACCTTTAAGGGGGTGCAATATAAAAGGCGGCGCACAAGAGCAGTATATTGGTTTCAGATCATGTACTGCTATGACGCCACTAAGGGTACACCTGAGGGTGATCTTAATCCTACACAGCAGGAAGCTTTTGAGAACATGGACACCCTCTTCAAAGCCGTCCTACTAAGTGTTCTTAACGATTCCATTGTGGATTCATATATGTCGTTTGACAGCGGCAAAGACATGTGGGCTACACTCGAGGCCACGTTTGGGGCCTCGGGCGTCGGCAACGAGTTGTACGTCATGGAGCAATTCTGTGACTACAAGATGACTGATGAGCATTCTGTTGTTCAGTAGACTCATGAGATATAGTCACTTGCTAAGGAACTTGAGTACTTTAAGTGTGTGTTGCCGGAAAAATTTGTTGCTAGGACCATCATTGCCAAGCTTCCACCTTCGTGGAACAATTTTCCTACTTCTCTGAAAAACAAGAGACATGAGTTTTCCGTTTCGGATCTCATTAGCACTCTTGATTTTGAAGAGAAGGCGAGAGCAAAAGACACACGTGCTCGTGTCGCCGAGGGAGCTTCTAGTGCCCACATGGTACACGAGAAGAACTTCCAGCCCAACAAGCCCCAAAACAACAAGAACAAAGCTCAAGGGAAAGGCAAGTTTGATGCAAAGAACAAGCCGTCACATTCTACCAACTTCAAGAAGAATTCTCATAACGGGAAGGGACACAAACCACAATTTTGGTAGCACCGCACAAAATTATATGGCTGCATCTACCTGCTGTCAGCTAACCTCATGGTGCTCCAGGTATTCCTACATTCGTAACTAGGTAAAATGACCACCGCAAGATGAAATAAGCTTATTTGTATGTTGACTTGCTGATTGCAGTGCGGAACGATCCTGTCATGGGTGGAGGAGCAAACAAGCAATGCAGCCGAAGGTGGAAATCAACTAAGGACTTGTGAAATTATATATAATCTTCCTCAGGCAGGTCAGTATCCCCTTCATCCAGATGATCGTGTTTTGTCATGCTGAGCTATTGATATGTGTTACTGTTTTGCAACACTGTTTAAGTATAGCTATTGTTTTCCTATCTTTTTCAGATTCAAGACAATGAAGATGATTTCAGGGGAACTGCACAATATGGACTAGTGTTGAGTCATCTCTATTTCCTCATGTGTTTTCTACAAATGTGTCAGCATCAATTGCAAGATGAGGCAGCCATCTAGCTCTGGAGTTGCCAACATGCTCAAAGTGCTCTTAGCATTGAGAAGAAACAAGCATGCCCAGGAAGTTAAAGCATGCGCAGGGAGGTCCTTTGCTCAGAGAAGCATCGATTGATTTTCTTTACTTCCACACCTTCTCACAGCTTTGTATTGGTTATAGTATGGTGAATCATTGAGATGCATAAACATGTTGAACTTTTGTTCTTTGTTAGTATGCATACCGTATCTTCCGAAGCTTAGTTTAATGTGAATGTTGACTAGCCAGTGAACCTTCACAATCTAGTAAGTATATTGTAGGCCTGTTATTTAACACCTCACTTTGCCGTGTTACGCGACCAACGTGTGTGTCTGCATCTAGTACCACATCCTCTAATTTGGTGGATGCCAAGTTGAAAAAGGTTATCGATGAGTAGCCATAAGCTGGAGGAATCTCTTTTTTTATTTCGAATGTGCAATAAGCTGGAGAGTGTCCCGGGCTGCCTCTAGCTCAAGGCTCTCCAGTATGAAACACGGGCAGCCGACTGGGCCGATACAAAAGCCTATCCATCTTAAAGCCCCCTTTTTTTTGTTTTTTGCGAGAAGCCCATATTTCTTGAAGAGGGGGAGATCCTAGAAAAACCCTCCTTCCTCCTCGCTTCCACTTATACTGCAGCTCGCTGGACTATCCCGCTTCCGTCTCCCCCCAATTCCCCCTGCTCCCCATCTTCCTCACTCGTCCAGAAAACCCCGCTCACCTTCTTCCTCACTCGTACAGAAAACGCATGCTCCTCTTCTTCCACTCGTACGGAAAACCCCAGCCCTCCTTCTTCCCCACTCGCACTGCCACTAGGCTCGTCTCTGGCTACTCTTCTCAAACCCGTGAGCTC